>NC_091699.1:71182600-71491350 GCF_041296265.1 Equus caballus | reverse complement strand
TGCTATTGCTTAATTATTGTGTACAAGATATGCGTAATTCAAAAAGGTACATGGAAGTAATCCACTGTATTTTGTATTTTTATCAAATTATTCTCACATGTTTAAGTTCTGCTTTATCGCTATTGAAAGTTATTGAGTTGTTCAGAGCTGGCCAGTTCCCGGCTGATATACAGCTCTCATAAACTATGCCTTTCATTGTTGCCCCCCAGGCCCGCCTTAGTGCTTTAATCTTAAATTCTACGTTGTCCATATTCCTTTTGCCTCTGATGCTTTTCTTTCTTCATATTTTCTTCATATTTCTCTTTTTCAATCATTCTACACGCCTTTCTTGTAACTAGCAGTTAACTGTATTTTTAAAGTCAGTCTGGCATTTTTAACCAGATAATTCAGCTTTCATATTTAGTGAAATCAATGACATACTTAATTTTATTCCTTCCCCTTTACTTTGATCATTATTTTTATATTATTTTTCTGTCCAATTCTCTTAGTTTGATCATTATTTTGCTCTTTGCCTATGTTGGCTTGGTAATTTTACCATCAGATTTTTTCCCAGATCCTGAATGATTACCTTATCTTTTCCTTGTTCATTACCAAAAAACTTTCCTCTACAATTATTTGAAGTAAAAATAAAAACCATTCCTCCCAATAACATGCTCTATTTCCTATCATTTTCCACTTCTCCATAAGAACATGCGTTTAGCATACATGCATTTCTCTCCTTGACCCTCCCCATCAAAATTGATGAAGAATCTGAATGGTTTTATTTCCCTTAACCTTTTCCCTCACCTCAAATCCTATGATTTACTAAGAATTTAGTATTTTAGTTCTAAACCATTAATTGAATTTCCATTGCAGCATGTCTCTTCTCTACATTTAGCATTTTATCATATTTAGCATATTTAGCATTTATGTCACATATTCTCAGTCTATTATTATCCATTTATGTCTACGTAAACACAAACAAGCACTCATTCTCAGATTTGTTGTTCAGTTTCCACTTCATTTCACATGTCCCTGGCTTGATTATGCATTTCTCCTTCAGTTGTTCATTTAGAATGTCTTCTAGACCGTTGTGTTTTCCTTAGAGAGATATTCTATGAATTACTATAAAATCTTAATTGAATTGTTTCTCATTCCAGGTGAATTACAGTTTTCTAGGCAAGATATTCTCAGGCTGAAGTCCTGTATTCTCTGTTGTCTCTAGGAGCTCTATTACTGTTGTCTAGATCCCATCATTGCAGATTAGAACTAGGGTGAAAATCTGAATTTTTCCCCATGTGTAACTTGATTTTTTTGACAAGAAAGTTGTCAGAATTTCTTTTTCTCCTTAGAATTCAGGAATTTTCCAGGGATACTTATCCATGTGTCTTTTCTCATCAATGTTCCCTGGACCTCAATATGTCCTTTCATTCTGTCACTCAGATCTTCCCGAGAAACTTCCTTCTTAAGTTATATGCGCATTTAGATATCTAGGGTCTATCCTCCATGTCTCTTATCTTTTTCATCATAATTTCTCTCTTTGTATTTTTGTTTTCTGCTTTAAGACATTTATCCCAATTGGTTTCCTGGACCACAAATTCAGTCTCAACTCTGACCATCCTCTCCTTCAATTAAACCAAAAACTTTTGCACAGAAATTGTTTTTAACTCCAGAAAATTTACTCTTGTATTGCCTGTAATTCTCAGTATGTTTTTCAAGTTGGTATTTGCTCCTCTAGTCTCTATTTCACTGGACGTATGTTCTGATTCGTTCTGACTGATCTTCATCTTTCTAACTTCAGGACACCTTTAATTTTATTTTTCCATAGAGTCTAAGGTTTGATCACTGGAGTACCCCAAGCCCTGTAGACAGTGGAAAGCTAAGTGTTCTCTACTCCATGAGTCTCTGAAGGTATTAAAGGAATGCTTTGCCTTTTCCCTGTCCTGCTTTCACTCTTTTATCCTCAAGGGCAAAAAGGACTCCATCCACCCATTCAATTCTTATTTGGCCTCCTGAGCACCACAGAGACCAGCCACACACACATGGCCAGTGTTGACCTTCTATCAGGGGGCACACACATAAGTGAGGTCCATCATTTTCCCAAGACTTGACATTTCTGGTCCTCACTGATGATCACTTCCCTCTGATGCTAGCCTTTAGGATCTCATCCACCAATGAAGGCAACAAGTCCAAACTTCTTTTATCCTCCATACCTCCTGCAGACTCAGTCTCTCTTACAGCCAGCTTCCTCCTAGCCCCAGCAGTGATTTTGTTCATGTGAGAAAGACAGATTGGAAATAGGATCGAAAGAAAAGGAGCTGTCATCTTCCCAGAACACTCCCTTTTCTTATGGTTTTAAATATTTTTCCCCATATTTTATCTTGTTTGATCCTTACAAAAACACCATGAGGTAGAGGTTCAGACCCTCAAATTATAGGCTTAGTGCTATTTCCACTTTTTTTGTTTAAAGGTGTAGTAAACAGAGAGAAAAACAAAATAGCTTGGCCCTGCTTAGGCACGCATGGTTACATTCCAACATAAACATACTTAAGTTTCAAGGCCTACAACAGACATTATAACCTTGCATTTTTTTTGAGAACACAATCTCCAAAGGGAGAAAAACCTGAGGTATGGATAAGTGGAAAATGAAACAGCTTGCACAGTTTGGGTCATTAAGATATGCTCTCCTAGGAGCTGGCCCCGTGGCCGAGTGGTTAAGTTCGCGCGCTCCGCTGCAGGCGGCCCAGTGTTTCGTTGGTTCGAATCCTGGGCGCGGACATGGCACTGCTCATCAAACCACGCTGAGGCAGCGTCCCACATGCCACAACTAGAAGGACCCACAACAAAGAATATACAACTATGTACCGGGGGGCTTTGGGGAGAAAAAGGAAAAAATAAAATCTTTAAAGAAAAAAAAGACATGCTCTCCTAGCAAAACTCTACCAACACGTGGTCATAGTTAACTGTCCTTGGCATCTCACACCCACTGCAGCTGGCCATACAGATACAGGTACATGGACCACTCTCTGGGTAGACAAGAATCAAGACAGGAACTGATAAAGGCTTTTTCTGTGGATGTTAAAAGGGAGATGTACATCCTTTTCCAACCCCCTAGCAGCATCTAACAAACCTTCAATCAACACAATGTGCAGAAAAACGTGTTGTTTTCTATTCATTTACTTTTCACTTAGAGTCTACATGTTAAAATTCAAACATAAAGATGATTCATGTACTCTCCACTTAAAAATAATTGAGAGAAACTGTGCTTCCTCCGACACAATAAAACTTTAGCCCATTTTTGCCATGCCCCAGTGTTTGAACAAGTATGGGAAATATACTAGACATCCCTTTCTCTTTCAGATATAACTCTCACTGGTGACTTGAACGCTGTAATAACTCCTGGTGAGCTTGCAACTTTCTTTTACCCTCCTCTTTTCCTTAGCTCCTGCTCAGCGTTATCAGCCTGGGGAACTGACATTGCATGCCCAAGATTATAACTTGGGTGCTGGTGACAGCTTAAAAAGAAATGCCTCCCAGCAATTTACATTCTAAAATTTTCCTCCCTTTGTTCTCATGGGAAACCTCCTTAACCAATTTCTAGGTCTGCACAGTCCTGCAGAAAACACAGCATCTTTCAGGTTTATGGGCAGAATGCTAAAGCTGCTGCCTTCACCAATTATCCCTCTCTAATAACTTTTATAACTTATCCTCTCATTGGAAAGCAAAACTTAAGATAAACTGCAACCTCAGATAATCTTACAGCAGACTCACTGTGTAAAAGCCTTTCCTCCTGTTTCGGGGAATTCCATTCAGCCTAATGCAGGCAATCATCCATCCATCTTCTTTGACTTTTTTCTCTTCCATTTCTTCGAAGTAGTTGACGCAGTCACAGACCTGGACTCAAGGAGACCCACATCCTCCTTTTCTATTTAACTTCTCTAAACTACAGTTTCTTGTGATAGTGTCAGGCATGCAAAGAGCTCAGCATGGTGTCTAACATAGTAGGTGTTCAATTAATGGTAGATATTTAGAATAGAGGCTCTGATCCTAGTTTCTCCCTGGGGTAAAGTATGTTTATCTCTTGGGAGGAAGAAGGTAGGGAGAGGCTTAATAAAAATAAGGCTGCACTTCATAAAAACTTACAGTTCTAGAGTGCTGTGGATTTTTCCCAGCATTCTTTGCACCACCAGTAGATTAAAGAGTTGGGGTAAAAGCCTTTGAAATAAATAAAAAATATTTTGTCTATTTTCTATAGAGACAAGTTGTCTCTGCCAAATTGAATTGGCTTGTAAATATGGGGCACAGTGCTATCAAGGCATGTCTTCTCTCTGGGCCAGTCATGGCACAAATATTCCTTCCTGAGCTAGGTCTGGTGTTACAACCCATCTCCTATAACCCAAACACAAGCCCTCTTACAGATTGTCTCCTATATCCAACAACAACTCTCCTCATCCTCATTAGGGACCAACAAGCAACAGAAAATGCCAATGATATTAAAAAGTGTTTCTCTAGCACTTGAGTTCTTTATCATGAGTTTGGGGCCTGGCACAGAGAATTCATCCAGGATTCATTTATTGGATGGATGGATAGATGAATGGATGAATGTGTGGAGGCCCTAAAAGTAGCAAAGATCTCTCTCAGGGCTGCTTGCATAGTGGCCATACTCTCCCGGATTGCCCTGTATTTTTATCAGGATCTTAAGGACCCACCTAAACTTAACCTTCAAGTGAAATAAACTCAAGTGTAAAATATCAACCCTGGATACCACAGGAACAATTGGTCCAGGGAAAAGAAGTATAACACTAATAAGAACACTAACACTAATGATAATACTAACACTACTACTAATACCACCACCACCACCACCACCACTGCTATTACTACTAATAATAATACAATGTGAAACTAAAACTTATTACGTACTTAATACCTGACAATTACTTTACTAATTCCTTTACTGAGGAAAACACTTTTATTTTATACTTTCTTATTCCTTTTTCTATGATTGGGGAAGTAAAGCCCAGAGAGAATTAAGTAACTTGCCCAAGGTACCCAGCTAGAAAAGATGGAATTTGAACCTAAGTCAGTGTGACAATGGAGCCCATTCTTATGTTCATCATATTGCCATTCTGAAGTCATCACAACTTATCAATCCACAACCTCTTGATGCTCTGACAGCCTTTACTAGAAATAAGCAATAAGACTTGTATTTGCTAGTAATAGGCAACCTGATTTTTTCTTCTACTTCTGCTGGTAATCAATTAGCTCTATTCCAAGCACAGCTTCTGAGCCTAGATATCCCCATATGTAACATAGTGAAAAGTGCTAGATAATCTCCAAAGCTTCCTTCTACCTCTAACACACTAGGATTCCATGTTGTCAAGGATCAATGTGGGAAGTCTATGTTGATGAATCATGGTGTTAAAATACAATTTTTGACCATAAACAGGAAGGAATAATATGAAAAATATATTACATTAATAAAAGGTTTTCTTGCTAAGAAATGGGGACCCTATGTGTGATGTACCGTACCCATGTTCCCTAGATTTTAAGTCTCCTTGCTGTGCTTTATGAGCCGTAAAGCTGTAATGCACAAATGGAGAATGAAACACTCATAGTGAAGTTCGATGTGGTATTTACACTCTTAAAATCAGAAGCCAGTTTGTCTTCATAATGGGGCGCACTAGGAACAAAGAGGGAAGGAAGTAAACCTGAAGAGAATGCCAGGCAGGATTACGAAAAGCTCTGAGTGAGAGGCTGAGAATAAGAATCAGATAAATTTTAATAATAATTCAAAATCTCCAAAAACTGATTATTTACCAAAAGGAACCAATATATACTTGAATTCTTTTTCACTAAGAACTGACCACAAAATTTGAAGAAAAAGAAGGACGAGGGGAGTAAGAAACAGGAAGAGAAAGGAAAGGGAAGAAGAGGAGGAGAGGGCAGAGGAGGAGGAAAAAGGAAGATGAAGAAGAAGGAAGGAGGAGGAGGAGGAGAAAGAAGAAGGGAGTCAGAGAAATGAAGAAGAAAAAAGAACTTCTGGTTATGGATATAGTATTCATATTTACAACTATCTCTTCAGCTCCAGGTGTTCTTTCATGGATATTAGTCCTAAATCTAAGATAAAGTTGACTTGATGCTGTCCCATCCTGTTACAGATGTCAAGATATCAACAGAGAGAGCTATACTGCTATTTAACACTTAGAGAAAAGGAAAAGAAAAAATATTAAAATACACATGCATACACACACATTTAATGTATATTTGACAAGAAAAGGAATGGCAGAACTACATCCCAAGCTGTCATCACTTTGAAATTATTCATCATCCATGGAGTAATGGGAAAAGCAGACACTGTCAAATCTCCCTACTTCAGGTCTTTTCTTCAGATGTCAGCTGTGTAACCTAGAGCTTCCCCATAATTGTAAATTATGACATGTGTCAGTAGCACCCAAAACAAATGTGAAATATTTGCTTCTGAGATGTCTCTTCCCATTTCAGGGAAAGAGGATAAGAAGCCCTTTCTCTGTGTGTCTCACCGTTCCAACAAGACATACGAAGAATCCCTTGTGGAAAAAACTAGCAACAGTGTCATTATTTATTTAGGAATAAGCACATTTGTTTTCTTTTATGGGACTGACGGCAGCAGGAGTCAGCTCAGAATGGGTAAGAAATAAGTTCTGAGGGCAAGAAGCAGAAAGCACAGCAAGAGGTCAGTCTGGGACCTTAAATATTTAAAGGTATATGGATTGAAAACACTACAAGGTGTTTTCAGCCCTAAATACATGTCTACAGGAATCAAGTATATCCAAGCATACTGATCTGTTTTTCTTCCCCAGATGAATCATTTTTATCTAATCAATGAAGTACATTCATATATCTACCCATTCATCAAACATGATTGGGGAATCTACAACCCACATCAAAGCCATAGGTATTATAAACCAAATATAATTTTTTCCTAGAGAATTCACACACAAGGGAAAAACTCAGCCAACTGTATACTAAGAACTATAACAGCTAATGTATAGTGTGTGCTTATAATATCCGGCAAGGAGGTACTGTTATTACTGCCATTTTAAAGATGAGGAAATAGAGACTAAGGGAAAGTAATTGTTCCCAAGTTTGTATATCTAGTGAAAAACTGGCATATAAACCTTGATCCTTAACCCTCACTTTTAATTGCTATGCTACAATTCATTAGTATAAATTATTTGTATCATCAGAGAACAATCAAGCATCACATGAGTTTAGATAAAAGAGGGAAATTTGCAACTGGAAGGATCCAAAAAGATTTCATGGAAAAAGTAGCGTTTAAGCTAAGTAAGGTTTGATTCTTTGAAGGGGCTCAATGTCAATCATTCCACGTGAAGCAATTACGTCTGCCTGTGTCTTTAGAAATGTTCTGGTGGTACTGGAATTCCTATCATTTCCTCTTAGGGATATGTATTAAAATCATCTATACTTTAATGTTCATTTACGGATTGGGGGCTCGCGGCTTCCCATCTCTCCTCCCCTGCCAACATCCCTGAATGGGGCATCACATCTCATAGTGAACCACTATTGCTGTTAGGAATGTTGACGTGTGCTGAGCCTGAGAGTAGGGGTCACCTCGCTGTCACAGCAATATACAAAAGGGACCACAGCAGGGAGTTGAGTGGAGCTGAGGAGACCATGGCAGAAAGGCAGGCAAAGGATAGTGACAGGAAATCTCATAGCTATTAAGCATCCAGCAACAGTGCTAAGTATGTAGTGTGATATTTAATCTTCCCAACGTCCCTCAGTAGGTATTGCTTTCCTCCCAACATGTGAGTTAATGCAGATTCTGATATGGTAAGTAACTTTCCCAGGCTTACACTAGAGTAAACAGATTTGCATCAAGATCAGTCTGACACCAACTTTCATGGCTTATACCTCACCCAAGCTAGGGTCTCCATTAGGTTTTACGACAAGAGGAAGTGAAAAGGCAGACACATATTACCTGTTTGTAAGAGTATGACTGCCTTACTTGATGAACGGCTTGGCATAATTCTTTTATCAAAAATATCCTACCCACCTCTAACTTTAGATAAGATAATAATGAAAATTAAAATAAAGGCCATCCAAAGATCAAGTAAGCAATAAAGAGCTAGAGGAGATAGGGAGAAACAGAAACACAGTCAGTGGAGAAGTGCTTAGTAGCAAATGCTGAAGGCTAACTTAAGAAAACCTCAAATCCTCCCGGACTTTATCCTTAAAGAACATGAGGGTCCAATCAGGAAAGCATTATAAGTGCAATGGAAAAAGAGGTTTATTGTATGAATTAGACCTTAGACAAGTATCAGAGGATCTGGAGAAGGAAAAGTCCAAAGAAAGGAGAAAGTCACATACCAGCCATGGTGTTGGTGACCAAGTTTCAGTTTTCAGAAATGCCTGGAAACTTGGCATGTCTACACGCTATAATAGGAAAGTGAGTGGGGCTGGTTCTATGGAAAGTGTCAGCTTTCCGTGAGTTCACAGTAAAGTGTCTCATTGTGGGCCAGGATCATGACTGGACAAAGAGCCAGCCATAGGAAAAGAGCTGGACATCAGCAAGATGAATTGGAACCCACCTACACCTCTCTTCATCTCTAACAGCCAAAGCCTTTCAGAACTTGATGGATGTGGCTTCACTTTTGCCTCCCAAAATCTCATAACAATTCTAGCCTGAAACCATCCTGGGACTGGGTTGTGGGAAATGTAGTTCTCACCAAAGCCAAGTCAATCCCAGAGAACAGGTCAGCAAAGTACAGCCTGCAGGCCAATCCAACCCACCTCCTGTTTTTGTAAATAAAGTTTACTGGAACACAGTGATGCTCACTCATTTATGTATTGTCTTTGGCTTCCTTTGTGCTACAGCGGCACAGTTGAGTAACTCTAATGAGGCCATAAAGCCCACAAAGCCTCAACTATTTACTCTCTTGCCCTTTAAAGAACAAATTTGTTGACCGTGCAATAGAACATTCCAGAAGGACCATGCTTATTACACTTGTAATCATTTATTCAGTGACACTATTCCCTTCTAAATGGTTAACTGAGAACTCTTTATGAAGAGGGATTGTGTCTGTCTTTTTCCCACTGAAGGTCCAGCTCTAAGTCCGGAGCTCGGATCATGGGGACGCTCAATAAATGTTCCTTAGACAAGTCAGAGGACCCTGCTGTTTTATTGGGGTCTGACTTGAAGCAGGAGAAATCTGAACAGGATCCTGCTTGGGGCAAGTGGACAACACGGGGAACTCTGCTTAGATGGAAGGGCCCTCCCACTGGCCCGGGCTCAGGAAGGGGACTCTAACCCTTTAGAAGGGCAAGTGGTGGCTGCAAAACAAGACCCCAGTCATAAAGAGATCAGGATGCTAAACAATTCCCGGGGCAGGGATTCCAGCTGAGAGGAGAAAGGCAGAGGCTACCAGGAGAACTCAGCCAGATCAGGGCCCAGAGGCTCCGGTAGCATTGCCTTTGCCATTACTTGAATTTGGGCTAAAACCAGAGCTTCATTGCTTACTAGCCGTGTGAACTTCGATAATTGCTTCACCTATCCGGGCCTGATTCCTCTCTGAAAAACTGAAATAATAGTTCTCACCTCCTAGGGCCATTTGGAAGATAACCTGACATAGTGCTTCCTACATAATCAGAACAAATCAAAACATATTAGACTCTCAATCAATGGTCATCCACTCATTTGTTCATTTATTCAAATATTTATTGAGCACCCCTTTTGTGCCCAAGCACAGGACTGAGTTCTGGGAATATGAATTACATGAAGTCCCTGTCCCAATAAAGCTTTCATTTTAATGGAAAGACACCAAAAATAAACACTCAAACAAGTAAACCTTTAATATTTCAGAAAATTTTAAGTGCCACAGAGGAAAACGAAGGCAGGCTAAAGATACAGGGAGTAGCTCTGTGAGCGAGTATGAGTGGGTAAGTGTGAGTGGAGGGGGCTGTTCTTTTACATACAGTGGGTAGAAAAGGTCTCTCCGATAACGTGCCACCTGATCAGAGGCCCAAAGGCAGCGTGCAAAACCCTAGAGAGGAAGTATTCAAGGCAGAGAGACCAGCACGTGCAAATAACACGAGGAGCAACTTGTTCAGCAAGTTCAAGAAACAGCGATTTTTTAAAATATTGATGGTAGGCCTTGGTTTTGAGATAGATGCACTTGATATACTTGCCTAAAGTTAGAATTATGCCTAGATTTGGGAGGGACAGTGAGGAGATGTCGATCGAATGGTTACAAGCTTGGGAATCAGACAAGGCTCAATATGCTGAAACTAGAACTTCCATGCCTGGAATTTCTAAAATGCAAACTGCTTATTTACTGAAAATATCACTCCAGCCACTTTCTCTCTTATTTTAAAACAATTATTGAGTTGCTTATTATACTTTCCAGCTGCAAAGTCAGGGAATGGCTGCTCTAAGCTCCTTGAAAGCAGGAAGCCTCAGACCCATGGATACTTCCAAATGAGAAAATGCACATTGTCCGTTAAAATAAAAATATCCCCTTTACTACAGTCCCTGGATTATTGGATATAAATTAACCTTATCTTTATTTAGTATGTGGTTAGGAAAACTTCTATCAAAAGTTTTTATTTTTTCAACTTCGGCTCCAGAATACTGCCACTTGGCTGTTAGACTAATGTTTCCAAATTCTTATGAGACAAGCAAAATATGCATCCTGGCAGTTTGATCTGGGTTTATGGCCTCCTTTACTTTAATGATCCATTAAATTATATCATCCTCAGTCAAAGCTGCACTACAAAAAGCTGAACAAGCTCCAGCAATGCTCATGAACCCTATCCCGACCTTGAGGAGCTCCAGAAGAAGATTCTAGAATCTTTGATATGCGTTCGCCAGACTGTCAGTGGCACTTCCAGTAACTCTGACCTGCCCCATTAAGCACAATGGACTACAAATTGTCTTTGGTAACTTCAAAAATCCAAAGGAAACAAATGTTCTCAAAACTTTACAACTTAAATTTGAAAATGTTGTCATTGCCATCTCCAGCCTGAATTGTTCATACTCTACTTGATCTAGTCAATAAGCACAAGAACATCTAAAACACACTAGGCTCTATTGTAAGTGCTTTGAAATATTAACTTACTTAATCCTTAGAGCCCTATGATAAAAGTATTATTACACATTCTTTTTATAGATGGAGAAACTGAGGCACAGAAAGGCTAAGTACTTGCCCAAGCTTATATAGCCAAAAGTATCTGAACTAGAATTTGAACTCCAGCAGTCTGACTCTTAAGATTCTCTAATATTCATAATTTTGTGACTATTCTGCCCTTTTTATTCATTCTTCTGATTCCAGTTGTTGAAGGTTGTGAGAGGGTAGTATCTGGAGGGAAAACTAGAAGGGGAATAAGAAAGGATTTTAAAATAAGCATTTTTTTTCCAGTTATAAAATTATTTATTCATGGCAGAAATTTCAAATTATAGGAGAAAAAAGAAGTCACTATTCTAGATAATTACTATTAATATTCTGTTATGAAATCGTTCTTTTTCTGAATATCTGCAAACAAATGTGAGCTTCAGAGAGCTGGATTCTTATCGCCTCTGTCCATTTCATAACATATCATGAACATTTACATCATCATTGAACATTCTTTTAAACATTATTCCCAGCAGCCGCATAGCTTCAATTCATAAGGATATGCCACAATTTATTCTAATGTTAAATGTTTATGTATTTTATTTTTTGCAATTATAAATACCATCACAATAAATATTTGACACCATCTCTGCTTATGTCTTCAAAATATGTTTCCAGGAATGAAACTACTGGGTTAAATGGTATACAGGCACCTAAGGGTTTTGATGAAGTCCTTAATAAACTTCCCTCCAGAAAGACGTAGCAATTTGGAAGAGAAGGATAATTATTTTCCCCAGGGGAAAATAAACCACAAATGTATTTCCACACCAAGCTCTTTTCCACATCTCCTCTCTAGAGTGAGTCAAATGAACCATCCTTCCACGGTAGCAAACTGCAGGCTGAGCAGAGCGGGAGGTAGAGAGAGAAACTCTGTACGGCTTGGTTCTGTGTATTTGGGGCTGGTTTAGAAAAGCACTAACTAATTCTGCTTAGCCACCTCCACTTTAGAAAAACACTACATTCATTAATTTGGGGCTCTCAACTCGAATTTCCACAGGATCCAGGCAGGTAAAGCAGACCAGCAATGAGTAAGAAAAAGAAAAAAAATAGGGAGAACTTTTGGCCCTTGTTGAGACTTAACCTCTCTGAAGAGGGCAGGCCCTGCCTAGCGACAGCTGGTTGTGGTCATGTGAGAATACAACTCCAGAATTACCATTTTCCAGTTCTCAAAGGGAAGTTGAGAATCTGGGATTTTTTTCTGCAGTCTTCCAATTTAAAACATCGGCAACTGATTCAATTTTAAAAATACCACATTAGGTAGAGGATATATTGTTTCCAATTTAACTTTTTAGAGTTCATTCCTTTTGACTATACTTAGTTTTATGCCAGAATCTTCATCATAGCCAAGGGAGTCGCCATAGGAGAGCAGCTTTTGTAAGCAGTGCTCTGCCCAGGAAGCAACTGGTACAGGTAATTGTGAGGTGCAACCACCTGTCTTCCTCCCAGGTGTTGATTATTAAGATGAAATAGTCTAGTCTGCCAACCTCTTTATAGCTTAAGTGAGAGGAGAAACTGACTTAAAAGGACTCCGTTACCACCTACGGGTTTATGAATGACTGCCGCTTTGAACCTATCTAGTTATAGCTGAAACTTCCTAGGAGGAAAACCCGTATTATCTATGACATGCTGCCGCTGGCTTATCTGTGACAGTCGTTGGAAACAGCCTCACTGTGATCTATTTTAATATGTCTCTTGACCTATTTTTATATTCCAGCACTGAAAAGTTAGACTGCTAATTTATAGAGCCTGGGCATGTTATTTTCCAATAAAATACATTTTTACAAGCAGCTTTCTATCCCAGTTTCCTTTTTATGGGACAGCTTCCATTGTACAGAGGTACTGATTGATCTTCAGCAAGTTAAGAGATGGAAAAGTCCTTAATGCATTGCTGCCCAGAGGTGACCTGTAACTTCTGTCAGCTTGGAAATCACTTATACTCACGGTGCATGCACGGTCTCTGATCTTAACTTTTCCCTTTTGTGGGAATAGTATTACGTCGGTTATAAAAACAAACAACACTGAACAAAGCTACTAACATGAGCGCTCAGGAAAAAGTGAGCACATTGATTTCAATTCTTTGTCATAGGAATTCTTTCCTCAGCACCCTTCCAGGTCATTATTCACTCCACTTGCATCTCCATTACAAGAATACCTTTCAGATACTGAGCTGTCTAGCTTCCAGAAAATGTAGGATAGTAGGCTTTTTACTGTCGCCATTTCTACCCCACCTCACTCACATTTATCTAGGCTTGCCTCACAATTCTGATTGAGGAAAGAGAGTAAAACTGATCTAGTGAACAGAAAACTAGCTAATCAAAACGGAAAGCTACTGAGCTCAAATTTTCTGGTATTGGTTCCCTTACCCAAAATGATTTGACTTGTTGAAAAGGCCAGAGTTTATACATTTTTTATTCTTTGCTAATAAAAATGAAAGAAATGAAGAAAAATTCAAGCCCTCCTTGAGGTTTTAACCATACTTTGCTTTGTAGAAGCTCAAAATGGTTTATATAACATGCCTCAGGAGAGTACAAGGTCAGGAGAAAAGTCATAAGTGATGGCAACAGGTAAGAGGATTCCTCCAGCAAAACCCTAGCACAGAGAAGAGTCATCAGAATCATCCTGAAATTGCTAAACAGCCACATGGCCCACAAGCGAATTTCTAAAGGAAAGGGTACAATTAAGAAAGGTTTTACCCATTACAGGCAGCATTAAAACATCTAATGATTAAACCAGTTCCCATTGTATCCATAAAGGGCAGGAAAAGCAATGGAAGTGTTATTTACCCTGTGTTTCCTCTTCCACAAACAGTAACACTGATGAGAAATCATCAACCACAAAATAGGCAACTGTCAGAGTGGAGAGGAAACCAAGTTGCCCAGTTTTAGTTCGTTCAATGTGCTGACTAACCATGTGGCCCTCAGTCTAGTGAAATGTGCCAGGGCCCACAAAAAAAGGAAGTTGCTGAATGGGTGTCCAAAGTTCTTAGGCTCCCATTTAGAAATGGTCCATTTCACTGTCTTCCATCTGGCTCCTCCAACTGCCTCCCCGTCCCATATTTATTTCATCCCAGAGAAATGAGATTCTCCATTACTACGCTTTAGCCCAAGCCATGTTCTCTATTGCCTGGACTAGTCTCCTCATTGGGTTTCCTGCTTCAATCTTATCTCTAAAGATAAGCCAGGAAGATCTTCACTTCTATTTCAATTGAGGTGAAATTCACATAACATAAAATATCATATGTTCTCATTTTAAAGTATACAATTCAGTGGCATTTAGTACATGCATATGTTGTACAACCACCAGTTCCAAAACTTTTTCCTCACTCCAAAAGGAAACGCTGCACCCATTAGCTGTCACTCTGCCTTCTCCCTCCCCCTAGTCTCTGACAACCATTAATCTGCTTTATTCTCTATGGATTTACCCATTCTGGCTATTTCATATAAACGAATCATAAAATATTACCTTTGTACCTGATTTCTTTCACTTAGCATGTTTTCAAGGTTCATCCATGTTGTGGCATAGATCAGAACTTTCATCCTTCATATGGCTGAATAATACTCCGTTATACGCCTATACCACATCTAGTTTATTCATTCTTCAGTTGATGGACATTTGGGTTGTTTCTGCATTTGGCAATTATGAATAGTTCTGCTCTGAACATTTGTGTAAATGTTTGCTTGAGTACCTGTTTTCAGTTCTTTTGGGTATCTATCTACAAGTGGAATTGCTTGCTGGGTCATAAGATTTCACTTTTTGAGGAACTGCCAAGCTGTTTTCCACAGCAGCTGCTTCATTTTACATTCCCACCAGCAATCTACCAAGGAATCAGCAATTCTTCATACAATCTACAAAGAAATCTACAATTTCACATCCTTACCATCACGTGTTATTTTTTGTTTTGTTTTTAATTTTAGCCAGAAAGATCCTTTAATAGCTGTAGCTCAGGTGATGTAACTCTCCTGCACTGGCTTCCCATCACTCAGAATAAAATTCTGAATGCTTACCATGCCTCCAAGCCCTAACTGATTGAGGACATGACTCCCTCTCTCATCTTATCTCCCACCACTTGCCTTCTTTCTTACTTCATGCCAAATACATTACCCTTCTTGTCAATCCTCAAAAGTACCAAACTTGCTCTCAGCTCAGGGTCTTTGCACTTGCTGTGGCCTCTGGAATGCACTTCTCGAAGATCTCTACATTCCGCTTCCTTATTCAAGCTGCAGCTCAAATGGGATTTCTCCTAAAATGTTTGGCCTGAACAAACCATCTATGGTAGTACAAATCCACTTCTTGAGCCTGGGCTCCCTAAAAAGCAATTTTTGACTCAAGAGTCAATGATAAAATGTATTGGTTTAGGGGTGAAGGACTTTGAAATCCTAAGGTTGAAATCCTAAGGAAATAAGAGTAAGCATAAAAGGGAAATGAGATCATGAATAAGAGATAGCATTTGCCAGGGGAGCACATTATTCAGCTAGCCACAGTTTCTCAAGCAAAAACACCTGGTTACTTGGTCTCAAAAGGGTTATATGGAATTACCGAGTCTCCTAACAGTCTGTCACTATAAGGAAGAGAAAGAATATGCCATTTATCTTCTAGCTCCTTCCAGTCTCCTATCATCATTTGAAGTCTACCGACATCAGGGTCTTTTTTTCAAATTGTAGTAAAATATACATAACATAAAATTCACCATCTTGGGGGCCAGCCCATGGCCGAGTGGTTAAGTTGGCACACTCTGCTTCGGCGGCCCAGGGTTTCGCTGGTTTGGATCCTGGGCGCAGACATGGCACCGCTCATCAGGCCATGCAGAGATGGTGTCCCACATAGCACAACCAGAAGGACCTAAAACTAGAATGTACAACTATGTACTGGGGGGCTCTGGGGAGAAGAAGAAGAAGGAGAAGAGGATGGGGAAGGGGAAGAGGAAGGGGAAGGGGAACGGGAAGGGGAAGGGGAAGGGGAAGGGGAACGGGAAGGGGAAGGGGAACGGGAAGGCGAAGGGGAAGGGGAAGGGGAACGGGAAGGGGAAGGGGAACGGGAAGGGGAACGGGAAGGGGAAGGGGAACGGGAAGGGGAACGGGAAGGGGAAGGGGAAGGGGAACGGGAAGGGGAAGGGGAAGGGGAAGGCGAAGGGGAACGGGAAGGCGAAGGGGAAGGGGAAGGGGAAGGGGAAGGGGAACGGGAAGGGGAAGGGGAATGGGAAGGAGAAGGGGAAGGGGAAGGCGAAGGGGAAGGGGAACGGGAAGGGGAACGGGAAGGGGAAGGGGAACGGGAAGGGGAAGGGGAAGGGGAACGGGAAGGGGAAGGGGAACGGGAAGGGGAAGGGGAAGAAGAAGAAGACTGGCAACAGATGTTTATCTCAGGCGCCAATCTTTAGGGGAAAATAAGAATTAATTTAAAACTAAAAACATTCACCATCTGGGCCATTTTTAAATGTACAGTTAGTAGCGTTAAGTACATTCACATTGCTGAGCAGCCAATCTCCAGAACTCTTATCTTCTTGCAAAACTAAACCCTATACCGATTACACAACTCCTCGCTTCTCCCTCCCCGCCTCCTAGTACCAGCATTCTGCTGTCTGTCTCTATGAATTTGACTACTCTAGGAACCTCATATAAATATGCATACAGTATTTGTCTTTTTGTGACTGGCTTATTTTACTTAGCATAGTGTCCTCAAGGTTCATCCATGTTGTAGCAGGTGACAGGACTTCTTTCCTTGTTAAGGCTGAATAATATTCCCTTTTATGTATACACCACATTTTATTCTTCCCTTCATCTGTCGGTGGACCCTTGGGTTGTTTCCACCTCTTGGCTATTGTGAATAACTCTGCTATGCACATAGGTGTACAGATAACTATTTAAAACTCTGCCTTCAGTTTTTCAATTCTTTTGGATATATACACAGAAGTGTAATAGCTAAATCATATGGTAAATCTATTTTTATTTATTTAAGGAACTACCATACCATTTTCCACACCAGCTGCACGTTTTACATTCCTACCAACCATGTACAAGTTTTCCAATTTCACCACATCCTTGCCAACACTTGCTAGGTTTTTTTGGTTTTTTATAGTAGCCATCCTAATGGATATGAGGTCCCAAAACATATGAGATCCATCTTCCAGATTGTATAAAGTGGCTCTTCCAGGAAGCCACTGAACAAGCCAGAGACTTCAAGTATCCATTCCAGGTAGGGAAGAGACAGAGGCCTCTCCTTTCCAGTTGGCATCATGCATAGAGTCTCAGCCTGTGGTGGTAGTTGTGGTACCTTTATGACTCCAGAGGTGGTGTAAGCAATTGTTAGGTCAATTCCAGCCAAAGAAGTCAACACCCAGGATGGGTATACAAGTAAGCAAAGATAGGCAAATCCAACATGGTGCATAAACTGGGTCTAATACGTCCATTTACCCTGCTCTATTTCTTTCATTGTATTTGCCATTATCTAAAACTAAATGTTTAAGCATATTCGTTTGTTTCTTTTTGTCCACCTCCCCTAAAACATGTAAGTTTCGTGAGGGAATTTTATTTTGTTCATCTCTGTATTTCCAATGCCTAGAATAGTTCCTGATACATACTAGGAAGATGTACCTACAGAATGGAAAATTAATTTATCTAGCTTCTTTTTGTCTAAAATCCAAATTCACCTAAGCTCTTTCCTATCAGTTATGTCTCAGAGATTTGGATGCAAGACTTCTACTTTCAATTAGCGTGTAAAGAACAAGAGACTATCCCTCTTGTCCTAACAATAAGGCCAAACAAGAAAAGCTACGAAATCATACTTTCAAAGAACTAAGGATGCAAAGAATCAAAAGGGAACTAAATTTAATGAAGTGAAAATCCCTTCTGAAGAGAGAAGAGAGCTTTTATCCCTAGAGGAGCAGTGGGAGAAGGAATCCACCATAGACAGGAGTAAGAAGAAACCAATGGAACTTTTAATGTCTGTGTGTGGACTAGCATGACAGACGAGCATACCAGAAGCCCTGCAACAGAGCAAATCTCCTCCATCCACCAGCTCTTTACCTTGGCTCCTCACCAAGTACATGGGGGTCGTATGCCAAAGACTAGGGCAGAATTGCTGAGAGATCCGCCTGAGATGTACAAGGCCTTGTAGAAATACAAGGCAAAGAAAGGC
Organism: Equus caballus; assembly: GCF_041296265.1. Taxonomy (NCBI): domain Eukaryota; kingdom Metazoa; phylum Chordata; class Mammalia; order Perissodactyla; family Equidae; genus Equus; species Equus caballus. The sequence goes on along the minus strand of NC_091699.1, from coordinate 71,473,066 downwards.
CCGCTGAAGGCTTGGCATGGCGAGAGAGTTGAGACAAATCTCTGAGCACACCAAGATTTCACAAGGGTAAGGCAATAGCATCCAAAGGCTGGGGTTGAGGCAGGGGACCTCAGAGAGATTTGTCCAAGGACTATACGTCCCTGTAAAGACTTGAGGCAAAGCATCAGGGAAAAGAGAGATTTTCTAAAGTGAAAAAGTTGGGGCAGGACTGAAAAGCAAAATAAAGGGACTAGATTCCCCCCAAAACTACTAGCCTAGCTGTAAAACAGAAGGATATCTCCAGAGTTCCACTGGCACTCAGACCCCAAAATGTGCTGAAGGGAAAGTCCTGACTCTAAGCTCACAACAGTTGAAGCTAATGGTGAGCTGAATCTAACCAAAACATCAAAGTCAAATCAACTACAGGTTAGACTAACTCAGCATGTCAGAAACATGACAGCAGAGCTGTGCCTTTTCATGGTGGTAACATTTTATTCTCTTCTCTGCTGTACTTTACACAAGATATACAGCATACAATGAAAAAAATCACAAGATATGTGAAGAAGTAAGACGGTGTGACCCACGGCCAAGATGGGAAACTGCCAATGGAAGCAGACCCCAACTTGGCCCAGACAAATATGTTACAGGGTATAGTGGAAAAGATAACCAACGTGCATAAATATGTTCAGAATTTCAACTGGGAAGTAAATTATAAAATGTATGAAATGAAAATGAGAAATATGCTATCACAAATTAATAATTAATTCCAATGGCTTCTTAGCAGGCTGGACAGAGCAGAGAAGTCATCAGTGAACTTGAGGCTTTAAGTTCAAGGATATGCTTGTTGTGTATCCTTCTAGTTCTTCTATGTGGGATGCCACCACAGCATGGCTTGATGAACGGTGTGTAGGTCCGCACTCAGGATCCAAACAGGTGAAGTCTGGGCCACTGAAGTGAAGCATGTGACCTTAACCACTCAGCCTGTTTTTTATTTATGCCAACAAGATTCAGCCAGCTTTTATTTACTAAAGACTAATCCTAGATCATATAAACTTGAAAGTATTTGAGTTGGTTTCCATTATATTTCTGAGATTTAGGACTACTTAATTTATAAGCAGTTAATTTCAAACCAATTAAACAGAGCTTTCTACAAGTCAATTCTAGTAATACCATTTGGAGGTAAATTTACCTAAATGTAAAAAGTAAAACTATAAAACTTCTGCAGAAAAGCAAACAGGAGAAAATTTTCATGACCAAGTTAAGCAAATATTTCTTAGATATGACACAAAAAGCAAGAAGCATAAAAGAAAAATAGATAAATCGGATTTCATTAAAGGTAAAAATTCTGCTCTTCAAAGATATTGTAAAAAAAATGAAAAGACAAGCCATAGTCTGGGAGAAAACATACGAATTTACAAAACACACATACACATAAGAGAGAGATTGCTATAACAAAGAAAGTTGTTGGAAGCCTGAACCACTAATGAAATACAAAACAAAATAAGGCATTGGCTTTAAAGATATGTTGGAGCAAGAACCAGCAGGTCTTTGTGATAATTAAATTTGATGGTGTTGAGGTGTGAAGACGAACAAGCGTTTTAAGACAACTTTGAGGTTTATAGTTTTAGCAACCACAGAATTGCAATATCTTTACAAAAGTAAATACAAAAGCAGAACCAAGTTTGTTGAGGAAGATAATGCTTCATTTGGGTCCTCCCGAGGATGTCAGATGAAAATGTCTAAAAGGTAGTTGAAAATATGGAAAACATGAAAATGAAACTTACTAAGGAGGTTAAGGTTAGAAACAGAAATTTAGGAAGCACTCTACTCTGGAAGGCATTTGAAGCTGTGAGAACGGATGAGAGTCCTCAGCATTTCCCATCTGTGCCTCTCCTTGGGCTCTTCTTGTGTGGCCCGTGTGCATGTTATTTTTCACAGATACCTCTCTTTTCAGATGAAACATTCATTTCCTTGAGAGTAGGAACTGTGTCTTACACTTTCTGTGTATTCTTCTCTACACCAAAGATTTCCTTGATGATAGCAGGGTTTAACAAATAAAATGATTCATTTGTTAAACTATTTACATCTTACAGCATAGAGTATTATATTCTCTTGATTATGAACAATATTCATTTTTACGTATCCAGAAATGGAATGTATCTTATAATTGATATGGGCAGTCAGTGTGGATATAATTTTTTACCAATAATGTTTGTTATATTTTGTTATATTTTTCTGATGCATCTTATGTATCTCAAAGTGGCAAACACACACACATACACATACATACACACACACACACACACACACACACACACACACGCTGGACTGGAAGTTGAGAGATTAGCATTTGAATGCAATTCTCCTCAACTACTTATGCAGTCTAAAACAAATAATTCAACCTAGATATCAAGAGTTTCATTTCTTCCCATGTGAAACAAGTCCATATATCCTTCATCTTGTATTTGAACAAAGTTGAGAATAAAATGAGCCTTGAAATCTTTAAAAGTTAGTAACATTTCAGATCATAATACTTGCAATTAACAAGTTTTTGAGTTACCTGCTCGACCATTTTTTTGGAAAGCAGGACTCTTCCGCACCTTTCAAAAAACGCTATGCTAACTATTATGTGGAAAATCCAAGATCACAATCTTAGTTTTTTTAACCTATAATTCCTTAGAACTGCACGTATTTGACTGACCATTTTAGAACCTCAGTGACTTGCTCCAATATTTAATACAAAATTATACAAACTATCATGTTAAAACATTGCATTGTCTCTTTGTAATAATGTAGCTCCTAAATTCTGGGACCCAAGCAATTGTAAGAGGTATTATTAATATCATGGAAACACTTTTGGAAAGAACACAAAAACTCACATTAAATATACATGTCAATTTTAAATATGTGAAAAGTTAGTGTGACAGAATCGAAGAAACGTATTAATGAAGAGTATCATTTGGAGACTAGAGAGGCTGTGCTCTCCATTCAAATGCAAGCCTTAATGAACATAGCCAGTAAGTTGAACAAACATGTACCATGGCTATGTGCTCTTAGAAGCTACTCTGCAGCCTCCTTAAACCTGCTGATGGGGTAGTTCGCCCTGCTTGCTCCTAGAGAAGATAAACTATCCAGGCCACTAAAAGTCCCAGGCATTGTCAATCCTATAGCTAAAAAGCCCAACCACATATCATAATGTAGACCTGCAGGTTGCAATGTCTCCCTGACCTAGCCCTTGCCAGAGGCAGATTTCTTGCAGAAGTACTCCCCATCACTGTTCCTGAAACCATGAAGGTCAAAGTAGTGGGAGAGGAAAGAGAAATAGGAAAGTCCTTGCTTAGCCACGTTTTAAGCTGGCTTCACATTCAGAGCCTGGCAGATGTTTAAAGTTGATTCCTTCACTCATAAGTGATTTTGTGCCTTCTTCAGAGATTTCTCAACTGAGGACATTCTCTTTTTCTTTCCCAAGACCCGAGAGATCAATCTTCCTACTGCTCCCACTTAGCCCATTGATTTTTATCCCTTCACCACCCGTAGACTCTTTGGGGAGCCCACAGAACTTCCAAGAGACCTTTTTGGCTGGATTTCAAATGGCTCCAGGCTGGTTCTCCCAGTGGCCATCCTCACACCCACAGGTAAAACTCATTCACCCTTGGCCCAGAGAAACTGTGGCAGCACAGACAGGTCAAAACGAAGTCACAGCAACTCCGTTAGCAATGCAGCTAGTGATTAGATGCCAATCCTCTGTGCCTGCAAATACAGGAATCCCCTCTCAAAAATCTCCATGGTCCTGAGGAAGCACCTTTCACTAGGTATTCTCCCAACCCCCTGCCAAGGTCAAGGGTAAGAAACACTACACACCTTACACCAAAGAAATCTTTTTCACCGAATCCTGAAAAGTCTCCAACAGTCTAATTCTTTATCACCTCTTTCAGATGAAGGTATCCTAGAGCTGTAAAACCCCTTCTTAATTTCTTTCCTTTGAAAATTTGCATCTTGATTTTGTAACTCACATTAGAAATTCCTATCTGTTATACCTTGATTCTTCAGCTGAAACTTCCAGTTGCAGGAAGATAAACATGAAGTTGTATATTACCCTAAGGTCATTCTTAAATATTCCACTGGGGCAACTTTTGTTTTCTTGGACTTTTGGTTAATAAGCAACAGAAACTTACTGTTTCCTTGACGTTCTGCTCCAAGGGAAAGGAATACTTGAAGAAAGAAAGGAGATATAGATAGCTTATAAGTCAGTAAAACTTATGAATTCAGCAAAATAGAGTTTGGAAAATTATACAGGGTCTGGTCTCCGAAGTACTGCTCATTTAGAATGATGCATTAGAGCATATAACCCTTTCATTCAGACTTTCTTTAAGCCAATCCCAAATTTGGAAGGAGGTTTACTTCCTTTCAAAGTTTAGGTACTGAGTCTGTGTGAGGGGTAAAAAAATTACTATCTTTTGATAGATAAATTGTACTTAGTTTTACAAAAGGCATTCAGTGGAGTCAATGACACATGTTCTAGGAAGATGTAGAACAGTTGATCAGCAAACCTTTGTATATTTGATGTGAAAATCAAAAAGCTGATTATGAGAACAACAAATACAGAATAAATATTGGCAATATTTGGCGAAGTACTTGACCTGTACAATAGTTGTGAGAATGAGTGAGTGCAGTTAGCTGATATGGAAATTTACAAAGTCTTAGGATCTTCAGGATAAGCTATATCATGGTATGATGACAAACAACCCCCAAATCTAATTGACTTAAAACTGAACGAAGATTCTTTTCTTGTTTATATCCTGTCTCCACTGGGATTCAGCAGGGAGGCCCGATCACAGCAATAACTCAGGCAATGGAAGCAAACACCATCTCAATTGCTGTCAAGTGCTGTGCCAAAGGGAGAGAACTCCAGAGAGTCTCACATCAGTACTTAAATCCTCCACCCAGAAGTGATACATTAATTCCTCTCATAAGTTATTGTCCAGAGAAAATCGTATGATGTCATCAACAACAAGGAGGCCTGGAATTGAAAACCTACCGTGTGGTTTAAAGTTTGGGAGCCAAAAATATTCACTAAAGAGAATTAAGGATGACCACAGTTTTGTAGATTGACTCTATCCACAGGGCAAGCAAGATGATCACTGGCTACCATGGTTACATTCTACCAGTTTAGCAATAGTATCAGAAAAAGACTTTTCTGGTATGTTTGCCCCAAAAAAGCAGCCTCGTGTAAGATTATACAAACTTTTGTCAAGTGTCTATCCCCCTTTGGAAAGACCTCAGTCACATGGCCATCCCCTCATGATGTTTTGTCAATCACATGGCTCTATCTCCCATCACAAGGGTAAGCACATGACCCAGGCTGGCAAATCAGAGCTCCCCATTACAGACCATAGCAAGTCAATCTGAGAAAGTGTCAGAAAGCAAGTTAGAACAGTCAAAAGACATTTGCAGGACTTTCCTGATACTAAGAAGCCTGTTGTTTCTCTGGTATCACTGGCTATACAGATAATACAATTCTTGAAATGATGGCACCTATCGTAACTCACATAAGCAAAGCCTGTCTGAGCGTGAAACCAACCAAGCAGAACGAACAGCTTACAAAATAAAAAAACACAATCTTGATGACATTGATTAAGCCCTTATACTCATCACATCTAAAGTAAGCTCCACCCTTGGTTTTTTCATTTAAGTGACCCAATTATATTCCTCCTGCTTTGCCTTAAAAACAAAAACAGAAGCCTCCTTTTATGTTGTTCCCTGAAAAAATATTTCTGCAACCTATATAAATCCAAATCTAAATATACTCCTTGCAAACAATTGAGGCATTATATTGATTATTCCTATGGAGTTTATTGACTTTAAAAAGATAATAAAATATTCCAAGTTATTAGGAACAGATTTTTTGGGGGGGAAGGGGGATACCTTTTTTCAATTATTCCTGATAACAGAAACCTAAGGGCAACAATGACTTGGCCTTGTTCAGAAATTCTAGCTCTTGGGTAACCTAAGCCTATAAACTAGCAAAATGTTTTCCCCTGGAACGATAAACCCCAATGGAACATAATGTATACCGCAAACGCCATCACTCTTCCTAGAATCTTGACTTTTAGATATGAGGCCATGTTATACACAACATTACAAACATTTTACAATACTGCCATCTAACTTTTTGAGACTTTAATCATTAAGGAAATAATTTTATTATATCCCTGATTTGTGCTTGAGGACACCGATAAATTCTAGTTTATCACCAGTTACCTAATGTGCAACTAACACCATAAATGTGAAACCAAATGAAGGAGTTTCCAGTTATAGTGTCATTTTGTTTTTCTTTCAGTTCCTTTTCTGTTTAAATGACAGCTACAGTAACTGGTGATCTTCAGCACACTAGCACCAAAGTTCTATCATTAATTAGAAATAAAGGGTATTTGTTATTGTTTACCATTTAAGTTCCGTGCCTTTACCAAGAATCTCAAATTTCTTCTCTATTATAGATCATTGATAATTTTATTGCTAATCACATTTCTTAGCATAATGTCTAAGAATGTTCATTCTGAAATCAGTTAACCAGAGTTTAGATCCAGGATCCACTCCTTGTAAGTTGTGTGACCTCATGCAAGTTACTGTGGTTTTCTATGTCTCTGCTTTCTCCTCTATATAGTGGGAATAATAGTAGCTTACTCACAGATGACTGTGGCAAATAAAATAAATAATCTATTAAAACTTTTAGAATAATGTGTGACATATAGGAGATCAATATAAGTATTATTTATTATAATTCTCATTACTATTATTGTACATTCAGAAAGTCCTCATCTTACTGATGCCTGATTTCCAAATTACCCCCAAAAATGACTTCCACCTAAGTCTTATATTTCCTGCGAAATCTTACCACTAAAATCATGGGAATGATGAGTAAGAGATCTTTAGAGATCTTAAGAAGTTTGTGGATTCTAAGTAGTACAATAAAAAATGTCAGGAAATCAGATATGAAGCTAACCATAAGGAGTGTATTGGCTCTTTAAGCATAGGGACCTACCTCTTCCATTCATTCCTTCCTGCTTCTCATTTAACCCTCTCCTTTTCCCTCTACAGAGCCTAAAGTATTCCAAATAGTAACACTTCTGCATTTATCAGGATACCCTTAGGAGGCTGTACAGATTTCTCTGTATATAGCCAGTTAAAGAAAGGAAATCAATATATAGTGTATATATATATACAGACTCAGTGTTGAATTTAATTATAATGTTACTTGTACATACAGGAAAATCTTAGTATAAACTAATTATAATTATTACTCTCATTCAATAATAAAACCAAATTAAATCTCCAAAAGTTACTAAACCAATAAATATAATTAATTAGCAACAGTAATTTAACATAACTGATGTTATTTTGCTGAAACTAATCCAGGAGCCACAACCCGAATATGCTACTAACTGTTGTCACTCAGACAAAATTTGGGGTTCCACATTTTTCACTACTTTGTGCTTTGCTATAATTCAATTTTCTCAACTCTCTTTTCTAACAGAAGAACTGGGAAAACTACGCTGGAATAACCTGCAGGGAAGTCATCTGGCCTTCGCTTTGTATTTACTGTTAAGTTTGGCCTTGCTTTTTGCTTGTTAGGACCTGACACCTGAAGCGGTGTTACTCAATGTCAAACAGCCAAAAACTTAGGTATTGGAATTTCTCAGCAATATCCTGTTATAACGTAGACATTTTCAGATTCAAAAAAAAAATATTGCATTTAACTTTATTATAATTGAAAAAATATTTCCACAGAGAATTGTGAAAACATGTGAAACTAAGTCCCAGAGAGCACTAAGAGAAACTGTAGGTTTAGAGATTAGCAATCATCCATTGGTATGTGTGCATTATTCCCATAACACTGTTTTCTTCTTCTCACCTAGGTGATCTCCTAGGGGAAGAATTAATATTTTTACTGGACAAGTAGGTCACTGGAACCTCCAGCTTTGTTCCTTTTTCTCAAGATTGCTGTGGGCATTCAGAGACTTCGATGTTCCATGTAAATTTTAAGATTCTTTTGTTCTATTTCCATGCAGAATGTCTTTGGGATTCTGATAGGGATTGCATTGAATCTGGAGATTGCTTTAGGAAGTATGGACATTTTAACTACGTTAATTCTTCCAATCCAAGAGCACGGAATATCTTTCCTTTTCTCTGAGTCGTCTTCGATTTCTTTCAACAATCTATAGTTCTCAGTGCACAGGTCTTTCACCTCTTTGGCTAAATTTATTCCTAAGTATTTTCGTTGCAATTGTGGATGAGATTGATTCTTGATTTCTCTTTCTGCCATTTCGTTGTTAGTGTATAGAGACACAACTGATTTTTGTTTGTTGATTTTGTACCCTGCAACTTTACTGCGTTCGTTTATTATTTCTAATAGTTTTTTTGGTGGATTCTTTAGGGTTTTCTATATATAAAATCATGTTACAAACCAACATTACCTCAATAAAAATAAATAAATATAAAAAATTATTTGACGTGATGTAACAATTCTGTATCCTAATTATGGTGGTGGTTATGCAACTCTATACATTTGTCAAAACTCATACAACTATACATCAATAAAAATGAATTTTAAAGTAAGTAAATAAAATAAAATAGATATTGACAAAAACAGGAGATTATGAAGGGCTGTTCTTCAATAAATTTTCATTTGTATCATATTTAATTGTAATATTCTATTGCAATAATGTATCATAATTTAACTAACCGCCTATGGTTTGACATTAGACAACTATTAAAGTGCCATCTGTTTCTAAGTGGGTCTATCAACTGTCCACACATGTACACACCTGTGCACGTACTCATTCAGAGACATGTACACACACACACATACTCACACACAGATTAAATCCTTTAATGTAATCTACATGGTGCTGGATGATCTGGCCCCTGCATATCTTTCTAGCCTCATATTTTGATGATTTCCTTGCTTAACAAGTTAAATATTCTCTTCCTGGCATGCTCTCAGTCATAATCTTTCCTTGAAATTTCACTTCCTTAAGGACCCCTGCTTTGTTAAGGAATCCTCATCTAGTTTCTCACTCCCTCCACCCTGTCCCTTTTTTGTCAGGTGCTCGTCACAAGTGTAATTAACTACTGTTTTTTGTGATGGTCTGTTAGATGTTTGTCTCCCTTCTCTGCCCTTTGGAAGTTAAATCCATGATGGCAGAGACTATGTCTGTTTTGATCTCTGCTCCAGGATCTTTGATCCAGGAAGTAGCACAATACTTGGCTTATAATAGACAATCAAAAATGTGTTAAATGAATGAATAAGTGAAAGATCTATTCAACACTTATTATCTTATAGACATTTATGCCTGAGTTCACAGAAGGTAGAAGTGCTTCATATATGTGGCCAAAAGCAAGTTACACTGTTCTTTTCAAGTGAAATGTAGATGCCTAATCTCAAAAATAGCATAGTATATACCAGCAGTTCTCCAACTTTTTGGTTTCAGGATCCACTTTTACTCTTAAAAATTATTGAAGAACTCAAACAACTTTTATGTAGGTTATACCTATAACTATTTAGTGTAGCTAGAAATTAAAGCTGCTCATTTCATTAAATATTTAGCTATTCTTTTTAAAATAACAGACAACCTATATGGATTACCAGAATTTTTTTTCAATTATTTTATTGAGGTCATAATGGTCTATAATACTGTATAATTTCAGGTGTACATTATTAATCAATTTATGTATAGACTGCATCATGCTCACCACCAGTACTCTAATTTTTATCTGTCACCATACTTATGTGCCCCTTTACCCTTTTTGCCCATCCCCCAGCTCCCTTCCCCTCTGGTAACCACTAAGCTATTCTCTTTATCCATGTGTTGGTTTATCTTCCACATATGAGTGAAATCATGCAGTATTTGTCTTTCTCTGTCTGGCTTATTTCGCCTAACATCATACCCTCAGGTTCCATCCATGTCGTTTCATGGGACGATTTTGCCTTGTTTTATGGCTGAATGGTATAAACTTGTACCACATCTTTATCCATTCATCCATAAATGGGCACTTGGGTTGCTTCCACATCTTGGCTATTATGAATATTGCTGCAATGAACATAGGGGTGCATAAATTTCTTTGAATTGTTAATTTCAAGTTCTTTGGATAAATATCCAGTGGTGAGGTAGCTGGATTGTATGGTATTTCTATTTTTAATTTTTTGAGAAATCTCCAATGTGTTTTCCATAGTGGTTGCACTAGTTTGCATTCCCACCAGCAGTGTAGGAGGGTTCCTTTTTCTCCACATCCTCTCGAACATTTGATTTTTTTTGTCTTGGTAATTATAACCATTCTGATAGGAGTAAGGTGATATCTCATTGTAGTTTGATTTGCATTTCCCTAATAATTAGTGACGTTGAACATCTTTTCATGCGTCTGTTGGCTATCTGTATCTCTTCTTCAGAAAAATGTCTGTTCATATCCTCTGCCCATTTTTTGATCAGGTTGTTTGATCTTTTGTTGTGGAATTCTAAGAGTTTTTTACATACTTTGGAAATTAACTCCTTGCCAGATATATAATTTGTAAATATTTTCTCCCAATTGATGAGTTGTCTTTTTGTTGTTATGTTCATGGTTTCCTTTGCCTTACAGAAGCGTTTTAGTCTGATGTAGTCCCATTCATTAACTTTTTCTTTTGTTTCCCTTGCCTGAGTAGACATGCATTCGAAAGGATGCTGTCAAGACTGATGTCAAAGAGTGTACCGTGTATATTTTCTTCTAGGATTGTTACGGTTTCAGGTGTCACATTCAAATCTTTAATCCATTTTGAGTTAACTTTTGTGGATGGTGCAAGATAATCGTCTACTTTGATTCTTTTGCATGGGGCTGTCCAGTTTTCCCAAGACCATCTATTGAAGAGAGTTTCCTTTCTTCATTGTATGTTCTTGGCTCCTTTGTCAAAGATTAACTGTCCACAGATGTGTGGTTTTATTTCTGGGCTTTCAGTTCTGTTCCATTGATCTGTGTGTCTGTTTTTGTGCCAGTACCATGCTGTTCTGATTACTATAGCTTTGTAGTATATTTTGAAGTCAGGGATCGTGATGCCTTCAGGTTGTTCCTTTTTCTCAGGATTCCCTTGGCTATTTGGGCTGTTTTCTTGTTCCATATAAATTTTAGGATTCTTTGTTCTATTTCCATGTCATTAAGAATGTCATTAAGATTCTGATTAGAATTGCATTGAATCTGTAGATTGCTTTAGGTAATATGGACATTTTAACTGTTTATTTTTCCAATCCATGAGTGTGGAATATCTTTCCATTTCTTTTCATCTTCAGTTTCTTTCAGTAATGTCTTACAGTTGGCAGTGTATAAGTCTTTCTCCTGTTTGGCTAAATTTATTCCTAGATATTTTATTCTTCTTGTTGCATGTTGTAAATGGGATGTATTCTTGACTTTTCTTTCTGCTAGTTCATTATTAGTGTATAGAAATGCAACTGATTTTTGTAAGTTGATTTTGAACACTGAAACTTTGCTGTAGTTGTTGATTATTTCTAATAGTTTTCTGCTGGATTCTTTAGAGTTTTCTATAAATAGAATCGTATCATCTGCAAAGAGTAAGATTTTCATTTCTTCCTTTCCAATTTGAATGCCTTTGATTTCTTTCTCTTGGCTAACTGCTCTGGCCAAAACCTTCAGTACTATGTTGAATAGGAGTGACAAGAGTGGGCATCCTTGTCTTATTCCTGTTCTCAGAGGGATAGCTTTTTGTTTTTCACAATTAAGTATGATTTGGCTGTTGATTTGTCATATATGGCCTTTATTATGTTGAGGTACTTTCCTTCTATACCCATTTTCCTTCTATACCCATCTATAAATGAGAGTTTTTATCATACATGGGTGTTGGATCTTGTCAAATGCTTTCTCTGCACTTATTAAGATGATCATGTGATTTTTACTCCTCATTTGTTACTGTGGTGTATCACATTGATTATTTTGAGGGTGTTGAACTATCTCTGCATTGTTGATATAAATCCCACTTGATCATGGCGCATGATCCTTTTAATGTATTGCTGTATTCAATTTGCCAGTATTTTGGGGAGGATTTTTGCGTCTATGTTCATCAGCAATATTGGCCTGTAATTTTCCTTCTTTGTGCTGTCCTTGCCTGGTTTCGGTATTAGGATACCGTTGGCCTCATAGAATGAGTTCAGAAGCATTCCATCTTCTTCAATTTTTTGTAATAGTTTGAGAAAGATAGGGATTAAATCTTTGAATGTTTGGTGGAATTCTCCAGAGAAGGCGTCTGGTCCTGGACTTTTGTTTTTTGGGAGGTTTTGACTACTGTTTAGATCCCTTTACTTGTGATTGGTCTACTCAGATTCTCTATTTATTCTTGATTCAGTTTTGGAGGGGTTGTATAGTCTAAGAATTTATCCATTTCTTCTGGGTTATCCAATTTGTGGGCATATAGTTTTTCACAGTATTCTTTTATAATCTTTTGTATTTCTGTGGTATCCATTATAATTTCTCCTGTTTCATTTCTAATTTTATTTATTTGAGCCTTCTCTCATTTTTTCTTAATGAGTCTGGCTAAGGGTTTGTCAATTTTATTTATCTTTTCAAAGAACTAGCTCTTAGTTTCATTGGTCATTTCTACTGATTTTTTAGTCTCTATTTCATTTATTTCTGCTCTAATTTTTATTATTTCCCTCCTTCTGTTGACTTTGGGTTTGTTTGTTCTTCGTTTTCTGGTACCGTTAGGTGTAGTTTAAGATTATTTATTTGAGCTTTTTCTTGTTTGTTGTGATGGGTCTGTATTGCTACACATTTCCCTCTTATAACCACTTTTGCTGCATCCTATAAGAGTTTGTTGTATTTTCATTTTCCTTTTTGTCCAGGGATTTCTGAATTTCTCCTTTGATTTCTTCATTGATCCAATGGTTGTTCAGTAGGATGTTGTTTAGTCTACACATATTTGTGATTTTCCAAGCTCCTTTCTTGTAGTTAATGTCTAGTTTCATATCACTGTGGTCAGAATTGATGCCTGATATGATTTCAATCTTCTTAAATTTATTGAGGCTCGCCTTGTTTCCCAACATATGGTCTATCTTTGAGAATGTTCCATGCACATTTGAGAAGAATGTATATTCTGCTGCTTTTGGATGGAGTGTTCTATATATCTACTAAGTCCATCTGATCTAGTGTTTCATTTAAATTCATTATTTCCTTACTGGCTTTCTGTGTGGATAATCTATCCACTGATGTAAGTGCAGTGTTGAGGTCCCCTACCTATTACTGTGTTGCTGTCAATTTCTCCCTTGAGGTCTGTTAATAGTTGATTTATATAGTTTGGTGCTTCTGTATTAGGTGCATATATATTCATTTGTTATGTCCTTTTGGTGGAAACTCCCTTTAATCATTATATACTGCCCTTCTTTGTCTCTCTCTCTTTTTTTTTATCTTGAGGTCTGCTTTTTCTGATATAAGTATGGTAACACCTGCTTTTTTTGTTTGCCATTTTCTTAGAGTTTTGTCTTCCATCCCTTCACTCTGAGCCTACATTTGCCATTACAGCTGAGGTGTGTTTCCTGGAGGCAACTGATTGTTGGGTCTTGATTTTTAATCCATTCAGCTACTCTGTGTCATTTTATTGGAGAATTCAATTCATTTATATTTAGAGTGATTACTGATATATGAGGGCTTAATACTGCCATTTTATCTCTCGTTTTCTGATTTTTCTCTATTTCCATTGTTTCTCTTCCTTTGTATTTCTGAATGCCATTTCAGTTTAGTGGTTTTCTGTGGTGGTTTTCTCAGTTTTCTCTTTATTTATTAATTGCGGCTCTGCTCTGATTTTTTGTTTAGTGATTACCATGAGGTTTGCATAAAAGATCTCATAGATGAGATAGTCCATTTTCTGATAGCCTCTGATCTCCAATAGCCTAAGCAGGTTCCAGCCCTTTCTTCTTCTCTTTCTGAGTTTTGTCACAAATTATTCTATTTTGTGTTGTGAATTTGTGACTAAGTTGAAGTGTTTATAGTTACTTTGGTGCTTTCCTTCCCTTTATCTTTTAAATTATAATTAAGTATTTGCTTAAATCTCTTTAATGTCTGTCTTAATAAAAGACAACTAGATTCTCTACCTGCTTCTGTGGTCAACCTGTTGTATCAACTCTGTTGCACACACATAACTGAATGAGAGTGAAAAAGGCAAATAACATCTTAGAAATACTATGAAAATAGTTTTGACTCATAGACTCTTTGCAAAGATCTCTACACTACATTTTGAAAATCACTTGAGTAAACAAAGCCTAGAGAAATGCTTTATCTAGGAAAAATATTCATAATTAAAATATCACTATGTCTATTGATGGAACACTTATTTATACCTAAATGGTAATCTGATATGAAAACACCATTTGAAGCTAACTTAAAGAAAAGTCAAGCCCGGGCCTAAATAGAGGCCTCATTTTCCCAACTCCTATTTCTTCAATATATTTTCTTAATCCTTTGGAGAACTCCTTGCTTTATTAAAAATCTTACATTAACTTGTTTTCACTCCCCCTGGAACATGGTTGTATATCCTAGTTGTAAGTTGTTCTAGTTCTTCTTAAGTGAGCCACTGCCAAAGCATGGCAACTGACAGATGGGTGGTAAGGTTCCATGGTCAGGAAGTGAACCCAGGCGACCAAAGCAGTGAATGCCAAACTTTAACCATTAGGCCATCAAGGCTGGCTCTGAAAAAGCCTTTTTTTTTTTCTGTGAGGAAGATTGACCCTGAGCTAGCATCTATTGCCAATATCCCTCTTTTTGCTTGAGTAAGATTGTTGCTGAGCTAACATCTGTGCCAATCTTCCTCTATTTTGTAAGTTGGATGCCATCACAGCATGGCTTGATGAGCAATGTGTAGGTCTGCACCTGGGATCTGAACCCATGAACCCCTGGCCACTGAAGCAGAGCCCACAAACTTAATTACTACACCACTGGGCCAGCCCCTGGATTATTTTTAAAGCTTCCAAGGACATTCTAATTAGCAGCTAGCATTGAGAATCACTGTCTTAGTGACTCTAAGGTCCCAAACTCTGAGTATATTTCATCCCTTCCCAATGCCTCTAGCTTCTTATAAGTAGACCCAGGAAGGAATAAAAAGTTTGAACAATAGCCTCTCTCTTTGCCTTCAGGCATTATGGCAAAATATGAATTTTACTTGAGGCTTATCTCTATCTTGGTAGCTTATATTTGCCTTTATTGTTTTAAGCTGGCAGCTTCTCTCCGTTATATCCATGGATTTAAGGCAGGGCTGGCTTCACAGGCATGAAACTGCAGATGCACAGGATCTCACACTCACAGGGCCCCTGCACTTGGTTTATGGCTCTGCTGTTGCCGCCTTGCAATTACTAAGAATTGTGTAAGGGTCTCTGCATTTTTATTTTTCACTGAGCCCCATAAATTACACAGCTGGTCCTGATTTCAGGCTAAATCATGAATTATAAAAATTTGAAGAACAAGCTGACATTATTATTATGACAAGGCAGACCTAGAATGGGCCTGCCATGCAAGAAGAAATGCCAGCTATAAAATAAATAAGTACTGAGGATGTAATGTACAGCAGGATGACTATAGTTAATAATAAAAATTTGAAAGTTGCTAAGAGAGTAGATCTTAAAAGTTCTCATCACAAGAAAAGAATTTGTAACTATGTGGTGAAGGATGTTAACTAAACATTATGGTGATCTTTTTGCAATGCATACAAACATTGAGTCATTATGAGGTACACCTAAAACTAATCTAATGTTATATGTTAATCATATCTCAATTTGAAAAGGATATAATAAAAATAACAGGCAACCTACTGAATGGGATAAAATATTTTCGGGAAAAATAAAGAAGAGATTCATAAAGATTCCCTACCATCTTAATCTCTAGCTCTTCCTCTTCCTTCTTCCAAAATCCACACGCTACAATTCATAACCTCTCCTCTACGTCAAACTCTTATTACACGTGGCCTACATCCTTTTTTACTAACAAGAGTTATGAAAGGGATTACAGTAGACTCCCCCTTACCCATAGTGAACACGTTCCAAGGCCCCCAGTGGGTGCCTGAGACCATGGACAGTACAGAAATCTATATGTACTATGTTTTTTCCTATACCTACATTCCTATAATAAAGTTTAATTTGTAAATTAAGCACAGTAAGAGATAAACAACAATAACTAATAGTAAAATAGAAGAATGATAACAATATACTGTAATAAAAGTTATGTAAATGTGGTTTATTTCTCTCAAAATATCTTATTGTACTGTACTCATCCTTCTTGTGATGGTGTGAGATGACACAACCCCTGCGTGATGAAATGAGGTGAGGTGAATGATGTAGGCATTGTGACAGAGTGTCTAGGGCAGGATGAAATGGGATGGCACAACATATCACCACTACTCAAAACGGCATGCAATTTAAAACTTATGAATTGTTTATTTCTGGAATTTTCCATTCGATATTTTTGGACTGCCATTGGTCTTAGATAACTGAAACTGCGGAAAGCAAAACTGTGGATGAGGGAGGACCTACTGTATGTCAGCGAGGTTCTTAACAAGAAGCAGCTGATCACAAAGTTCAGGAATATTTGAGAAGGGCTTACAAACATGTGTACTGGCTCCAGGAAAACCAGAAGGTTCTAGGAAACCAACTCCGAGTAAAGGCAATAACCCATAGGCTTGCAAGTCTTGTAGAGGAGCCTACTTTGAGTATTGAAACATCAGTCAAAATATTGAACATCAGTCAAAGAAGCCAGCCAGAGGCAACATGAGCCAGAAAAGGAAATACTTAGACCTCATTCATCTCCCTCCTGCTGACCTACGGCCTTAGCAATCTATTGGCCAAATCTGACTAGAAGAGGGAGGGAAAAAGAGACCATACATTTAAGCCTTACCACTTGGTTGCCTAAGGCAGAAAAAGGTTAGAGTGTGGGTCTTCATGTGTATCCCAGGCAACCCATTTTTCATCTCTGCATTCATTCTTGCCCTTTGTCCAGGTGAAAAGTTCATGTCCCCAAAACAGGAAATGTTTGAAGTCCCATCAGCAGCTATATAATAGAATGATGTCTATTCAGTCATACTCCTCCTTTAAACTTATACACTAACCAATATTGGGGCTCTTCATATAAAGTATGAGGAAAAAGTGAACAAATAAACAATTAGGTAATGTAAATCATAGTTGCTTTAGTTGTTCTTTCTGTACCTGGTTCCTAAAACCTAAGTTTGTAATTAGAGCTTCCTTCTTCTACTCTACAACCTTCATTCCTATGGGAAATGAGTCAGTCATCTTGTCTTTATTGGGTTTCCACATTTTTCTATTAGCCAGGACTACCGGTAAAGGGAGTATCAAAAGTCACTCCAGTGAATTCCTTGAATCTCGGATATAGTCTTCTTTGCCCCCACCATGGAAGAGCAATCCAATTTCTCTCTAATAATTGCAATCAATTTCCCTTGCCAATACAACGATGCTGCTGTGCCCTACCTGTTGTTTCAGTGGAAGAAAAAGCCCAACGTGTACAGAAGAGCAGCTCTAGCTTACAATTGATGGGAACTATAACTATGTGGAACTGTAACTATGTTACCTGGTGGGAGCATTTCTCCCTTACACACTAAGACTTCCAAAATCACTGGGTCTGGGGACCCAGCAAAGAGCAAACAAAAATGATTACAGAGGATTATTAGCTGTAATAATGAAAGGTGCTATTCCCACTTCCACCCGTTGGTTCCTGACCCACGAACTCTGATTACAAAGTAGAAACCATGACAAATATGTATATGTGCATGCATGCATGCATGTATACGTATCTGTATAAGTGTGTCTGTGTATGTGTATTCTAATTCTCTTTCTTCTTATCTACTTTAGGTGAAGGATCTTTATAAAAGGATTCTATAAGGACTTTAATCACTATTGTATTTTCTGATGTGTGTGTTTGTGGACGTGTGTGTAAGAGACAAATGAAGAACCCAAGCTCATCAAACCCATTTAAGATTAATGGATTCACTTGAAGATTTTTAAGATTGTAATTAGCTTACAAACTTTTATGTCCAAAACACTGCATGACTAACAATGGGTTATATAAAATCTATTCTATAGAGAGAAAGAAAAAATGAGTAAATTGAGCAAGGAAAATGAAACTACAACAGAGAATGCCCGGACTCCATTAAGTGATTACACTTTTATTAGAATTTTGAGTAGAGGAAATTTACCAAGTCACTAAGGTAATAAGACTGTCTAAAACATCAGCTCTTGGTATGTCCACAAAAGCCCACAAGTTGCATATATTTCTTTGTTTCAATGTTAAATATTTGGTTATTTACAAGAGTTAACAGTGATTAAAATACACTTAAGTCTCTTTGCTCTACTTTTGTATTAAATTTTGCTAAATTTGTTTTCCTTATGGCCTTTAGCCTTGTAACTTACTTTGCATATTAGCCTGGATTTACTTTAATGAAAATGTCTGGTTTTAAAAAGGAACACTAAGAAATCTGTTAAATGTTATGCTCCAAGAATAGTGTCTCTTATGGCAGGAAAATGAACAGAAACATGTTGGGCTTTACATTATAATTTCATTTCTATTTGGGCAGTAAAATGCCAGAAACAGGGATGCAAGTATCTGAGATGGTTCACTCATTCATATATTCATTTAACGAGTATTTTGGAACACCTGCTTTGCACCATCCACTGTTGGAGACACTGTGTGCACCGTAGGGAGAAATGAGGATGAGCAGGGTTAATAAATAAAATAAATAGAACAGCCTTAGCCCTCAAGGGGCATATAATCCAGTATGAAGGATTCATCACATACATGATGAATGACTAATTAATTACAAGTACTGATTGTGATAATTCCAGAGGAGCAATGTGCTATGAGAGTTCAAAATAAGAGGAAGTGACTTTTGTTTGTGGGTTTAAGGAAACCCACCTTTAGGGAGAATTCTCTCTCTGAGAACAAGGAGGCCCTGGAGGCTGAAAAATGAACCATGAATTGAGATTGATGTGGCAGAAATATTGATTTAAAAGCCATTTGCTTTGAATTACTAATTAACACTAGAAGTATATAAAATCATCCTTGGAAAGAATATAAAGATAAAAGAGTCCTACGCCTTAACTTGAGATATATAGGCATTTGTTTGTTGGGGGGGCTGGAGGAGTGGTCACTTGATTAAATAATTAAGTGAAGGGCACTGAGAAAGAAAGGTTTAAAGATAATGAAGGTAATATCCTATTATGAAAGCAAAAGTTGCCGTGAGAATTTCAACTGGTCAGCTTCAACTTAGTGCCTTTAACAGAAAGCAACGCCCCCAGCATGCAATAGGAACTGGTCCCAAGCAGCACAGCCCTACTCATGGAAAATGACCTGGATCCTCTAGACTCCTTCCCATATAGCTGTTTATCTCACACTCTTTTACACTGATTATTTCCAGGCTTCTGGCTCTATTTCCCTTTTGGCCCTACATTGAGTCCTTAAACCTGACTTGTCCTCCAGCTTAATGTTTTTGAGAATTTCAGCATCTGCAGACCAATTACTTAGTGTTTGGTACGCACATAGACTACCAATTTAGATTATTTAAAAATTTTTTTAAATGATAAAGCAATATTGTAAACTAATACCACTACTACTAATAGTTGAAGAGTGATGAAGGGCAAAGTTTTCTTTCAGCAAATTTTCCAAAGCAACTTTATGTGATGCAATGCTGAATCACTTGGGGCGTAGATCAGATTCTTTATGCAGACAGTTTCAATTTCTTTTCTTACTATTTATTTCTGTTAAACGTGAAACTTCAAGTTTACGTATGTCATCAGCCAATGGCAACAATGGCCCAAATATGGACCTAGAAATTATGGAGAGATATCTTCATATCACGCTACTTTAAGAGCACTGTCAGACGCTAAGTCAATGAGTATACCACACTTAGAAATGGAAAAATTGCCTGTTCCTACTTTTGAAATAATGGAGATTGGTTTCCTAGTTTGTGTTTTGATGACATTCAGCTTTAGAGAGTGTTTTTTAAGTGGTAATCTATAGCAAGCTTTAGATAGTGTTTGTAAAGAGGTCCAGTATGTCATTGTTTTGTTTCTTCAATGAAAATCATAAGATGTAAGAGAGCATAAACTCTTAACAATTAAGCCATTTTTCGTGGCAGTATCACAATGCGACCTTCATTACAAATTCTGCTATTTTATCAGTTCTTCTAAATACTGACATTCAAGAACACTAACACAGTTTTACTGGCATTACCATTGTTAAGAAATTTTTTAAGTCATCTTTCATTTTAAAAACTCATGTGTGCGCTTTTCCTCTCCCAGCTAGAATATTCATATACCCACACTGGATACAAAATGAACTTATTAAAAAATGTCCCTTTCCTTCAAGGCTGACTCTACAACAGAATAAGTGTTTTCGTTGCCAGCTGCTTTCTATAAACAAACCAGTCTATGGATGGACATCCATGTCATCTGCCTTTATGTAGTAAGACCCATCTTTCTCTGCACACAGCTAGCTCTCCATCTACTGCTTCCCAAAACTAATTTCTAATTTACAACATAACTGAAAAAAAAGAAAAAAATCATTAACTCCTGGGAGCATGGGGTTTAATTGAAAAGCAGAACAAAAAGTTATCAATGTGGGTCAGAAGCTGATCCATGCTATCCAGAGCTGTGGTTTCATTCACCTATAAATATCTGCTAATACATACACAAGGGTAATTGTACTTTCATGTTGACTGTATTTTATATTATGTAACAGCTACCAGCGTCATTTGAAAGAGGAGTTTTTCTAATTCCTCTTCTACTTTTACTATGAACATGATATTTAATCATTTACCTCTGGTTTGGTTTTATTATCTTCAAAATTGATGTACTTTTACCTGATTTGTCCTGACGAGCACAGCTTTGATGATGCTCCTGTAATTTGGTATTTTCTCCACATCAAGTGACCAAGTTCATTGATTTCATACTAAAAAAGATTATTTTGCCCTTGTTTTGGGAAAAAATATCAATTGTTTTAACAAAGACATGTAAAGATGAGTGCTTCACGTACAAATGATGTTAAATATTCTGATAAATGGCTTTGTGCCACTGGTTAACAAAGTCTCATAAAAGAAAAAGTAATATGGTTACTAGGGTAATAAAATATAACATCCACTCATTCACTGTCACATTTTCTATTTATAGCCCATATTTGTGGGGGAAATAAAAATAAATTCATCTCCAGAAATTCTTCTTTGTCCATCTAGTACTTGCCTAGATCCGCTTTACTGTTTTGATCTTGCGACTTTGCTTTTCTTTCCTATATTTCCTTAATTTTTATCTTTGGTTTCTAACATTGGTCTTGGGTCTTCCTAATACCAACCCTCCGCTTCTCTAACTCTCAAGTTCAGCACTCTCTCTTACAATTTTGAAATCAGTCCCTGAACCACAGCTTCACAGATGAAGGTGAGAAGTCTAACACTCCTCAGGGGGAGGCATTATAGCCTGGCCAGACTTAAGTCCTCCCCACTAAGGAAGGAGGATGGGGTAGTCTCTAGAATTTGGGCTCATCTGTATTCACAGTTTTGCTGCACCATTTAAAGAGGTTCTTTTACACATATTAAATCTAGGCTGGATATGATGGCAGCATTCCAACTAGTAAGGTAACTACTACTTGCTAAATCTTTTGGGATATCTTTCCTGCATATGTTAGTCCATTTGAAATATGTCAGTGAAAATCCCTTCCTCTGTGCTGCTAATCAGCCACGTCCAACCTCTTTTCCACCCTGCACAGTTTCTGAGATTTTCAAAATTGTAATATAGTAAATGCTCATCACGAGAAAATTTACAGAATGCATAAAGATTTAAAGAATTGTGAATTTCCATTATCTTAAAAAAATGAATTGTATGTTAGCTTCTTGTGTCTTCCTTATACTGATACATCATATTGTATTTAAACAAAATTCACAAAAGTTACCACTCACTATGCTTTCTTCTCTTTGGACATTTCTCTTGTTTTATAGGAAGAAGTTGATGTATTAACTCTTAAAGCCAACGTCTTTTCCCTAGAAGTTGGATTTAATTTATTTAAAGGCCCAAGGGCAGAGTAATCAATAGAAGGTTCAATTGAAAAGTTGTCAAGAACATGAGTCAGACAATATTCCTATATCAGTCTACTTAATCATCTATCTTGATTGAGTGGAAGAATTAGCTGGTTGAAGAATTGATCAATTCACTGAATTAAATTATTTTATCACATGGATGGACCAGGCAAGTCACTAAAATGAGTGAAATTAGGATAGGGGAAGGGGAAACAATGGCAAAGTGAAGAAGGAAGTTTTCATACAAAGGAGACAGCCACCTTTCTAGTCCTCCCGTGAAACATAGAGCCTAGCTTTGCCATAAATTTAGATTTATCAAGAGCCAGAAATCCAATTTTGAAGCAAAATCTCCTAATTTGTAAAAGTTGTCAAAGAATTTTTAATTTCTAAAATGATAATACTGTTCAGTGAATAAATGACTTATAGGTCAGATATGCCTATCAGGCCACCTGTTTCTGACCTCTTCTTCAGAATCAGACAAATATAATCCAAGAGGCAACCATAAGTGCCTTTGCCAATGCACAGTGTGAACACATGTATTTTCAACAATACCTACCTCCACAGACACACAGAAAAAGAGTAATCAAAATAGCATATTTCATATGAAGAATAATGACATATACATACGTACATGCATGCATATGTGTGTATATGAATGGATGTATGTAATCCTCCCCTAGTCCTAGCCAGAAATGGGAGTGTACAGTGGTGCTCCCAATAAAAGTAAATCCTGTTCTTATTGCACTAGCAATAAACCTTCCAAAACCTCTTCACATTCAAGGGGGTTTATAATGGCGATCATATTCCTGAAATTTCTGATCACAATCGTTTAATACCTAGTTGAGTCTATTGTGACTTCTCCCTTTATCCTTTTCCTTATCAAAGGGCTGTCAGGTGATTCTTATCGTGGAGCCACCACAGCAGCCCAGGACTTCACCCCATTCATTCTGACTTAATCAACTGAGATCAGAGTAGGATTCTGAATTTTTAAAAAACAACCTGAGTGATTCTGAAATAAGTGGGCCTTTGACATTTTGACAAATGCAAATGTCTATTCCTTCCATTTCTGGTCCTCTGTCTTGTTTCCTCACTTCTTATGTCACCACTCTATATATTCATTCAATATGAGAAGTGTGTCTTTTGGGGAATTCAGAAAAACTCTCATCTATCAGTCAGTGTCTCTCCTACATGTCTTTACTGCTGCGAAACTAGAGCCCTCTTTCTGACCCTCAACTCTATGGTTGGGCCCCACCTGCAGTAGGATCTTCCTGACCCGAACTATCTGCCTGAATTTCCCCTTTTCCCTGTTCAGGTTGCACTCTCCCTACAATCAGGGACATCTCTGCCTACTTTTGGACTTCTCCTGTAATGAGCTATCTCCCTGGGCTACTTCCCACCAACTCCTTCTGGGCCTATCCCAACACCTGCCCTGTCCCCTTGGATCCATCCAATCTCTAGGGCAAATCATCCCCAGCGTGGTCTTTTAATAACGATAACAACAAAAAATCTCCCAACCACCCTTATAAGCTGTAGAGCCCAACAATGCAGCTGATCTTAGGGACTAAGAGAAATAATAATCAGAGAAAGACTGAAAATGAAAGTTGTGAGGTTATTGTTAACCATCACACATAAAAAAAAGTGCTCACTCTCACTCAATCTTATTTATTTTACAAATATGGATTGAATACTTTCTATAAATGAGACACTACACTAGGCACAGGATAGACCAATGACCAAAAGATTATGTCCTCAACAAGTTCGCATTATAATGAGAGACACAGTTAATAAACAATTAAATGATCAAATGTTTAGTATGATGGTGCTATGAAGAAAAGGAAGTATAAAGAGTGGCAAAGGAAAGGATGAGGATAAAGGGAGGAGTTGAATTTCATCTGGGATGGTCAGAAGGCTCAGTGGTAATAGGACATGTGAACAAAGACATGAGAGCAGTGAGGGAGCAAACCATGTAGATACTCAAGGAAAGAGGTTTCCAGGCAGAGGAAAGAGCAAGTGCAAATGTCCTGAGGAAAGCATGTACTTGGTGACTGTTTGAGGAAGAGCAAAGGAGGCCAATGTGACTGAAGTAGAGTAAGCAAAGGATAGACTAGAGACTGGGTCAGAGGGGCAGCAGGGGCTAGATCATACGGAACCCCATCAGCCATTGTAGGGACCTTGAATTTTATTCCGAGTGGGATGGAGAGTCATTGGAAGATTTTTAGCCAGAGAGTGACATAATCTGGCATATTTGAGCAGGGTATGGTGAAAGTGGAAGGGATAGACTAAATGTGAGCAAAGAAGGAAGCAGGGAGACTAGTCAGGAGGATATGGCAAAAAATCCCAGAGAGAAATCATGCTGACTTGAACCAGAGTAATATCAGTGGTGGCAGTGAAAATGATAAAGCTCTGAATATATTTTCAAGGCAGAGTCAGCTAGATTTGCCAATGGATTAAATGTGGGGTATGAGAAAAAGAGAAATGTCAAAAAGACTCCAAATTTTGGCTTATGTAATCATCAGGTTAGAATGGCCATTTATGTAGCTGAGAAGTCTGAAGGAGAAACAGAATTGAGTGGAAGAAAAGAATTCAGTTTGGATATATTAAATTTGAGATAACTATTAGACATACAGGTGGAGATGATCATGAGCAATTGGGTTTAGAATCTGGATTTCAGAGAGCTTCAAAATGAATATATATATTGGATGCTATCATTATATAACCATATTTAAAGCCAAAGGATTAGATGAGATTACTTGATGTTAAGTGAAAAGAAAAGTAGTTCAAAGAATGAGCTCTTAGATAATCCAACGTTAAGAAGACAGGGAAATAGAAGAGGGAGTGAGGAAGAGGAAGAAAGAGAGTGAGAATGAGCAATCACTGAGATAGAAGGGAAGCTAAGACAGTTGATGGCCAGAAGTCAAGCAGAGAACGTGTTGCAAGGAAGTAATCAACTAGATCAAATAGTGTTGAGAAGTCAAGGAAGATAGGAACCAAGAATTGGCCCTTGGACTTATCAATATCACAGTCATTAGGGATTTTTATGAGAACTGTTTGGGAAAGGTGATAGAAACTAAAACCTGTCTGGCTTTGGTTGAAAAGAGAATAGAAAATTTAGGCAACACTTTGAGGGCTGATTACAACTTTGTTGTAATTTGTTGTATTACAGCTCTGTTACCACACAAATATATAAACACCGTATATATACACACACATATATATACACAAATATATATACACACATATACATCTCTGTCCTTGCCTTTATGGAAGTTAACTGGGTGAAACACAGAGCTTCAGAATAACTATAGCCATTAGTGCCATGAATATTGTGTATCCTTTAAGGACTTGAATTAAATTTAGTACCTCCTTCGACTGCATTAGCTGCAAAGAGAGAGGGCAGTCTATAACTACCACTTACTTTAATGAAATTAACTATAACCTGATTTTTTTGCTAAAAGTACCAGGAAATTGCTCTATAATCCAAATGTACCTTAGGTAACAGTAGGAGAAAATTACTACATGATGTTCTCTTTGGTAACTTGAAGCCAATGAAAGCATATTATCTTCATAAAGTGTGTAGACCTAGTATAGCGTGTGAAGCAATGATACATTGACACATAGCTACTTTTACCTTTAAAAGTCTCCAAATGTCAAATTTCACTTATCAACTGTTAAAGTGCCGTGGAGAGTAAAATAAAGATACCTATAAATATAAAACGTGTTATTTCCTTAAGAACAAGAAAGAAGTCATTACTGCTTCCTTTAAATGACCATATTCTTGGTGGCTTACAGGAAAGAACAGTAGGCTTCTTATGTGCTCCCTAAGAGTTTGAGTCCCTTCAAAGAATCATTAGCTTGGTGAGAAAGCCATTCATTAAACTCCTAAGAAGAGAGAGTATTACACAAATTGATGATTTCTATCATGAGTGTCTTTCTCTCTTTCATCTGATTGTTCCATAAAACTGAATTTGAGGATAAATTCTTTAATCAAACTGATTCTTAAGCCCCATCCACCACCATCCCCTCAAAAAATGATATAGAAGGAAATGGCTTTGAGAGGACTTCAGATATAGTTGCTAACTATTAAATCTTTCTAAAGGTGGGAGAGTACTCATTGCACACCAGGTACTGAAATAGTTATTTTGTGTTTATAATTTCACTACATTCCTCCCCCAAATTTTATCAGTTAGATATAATAGATCCTATTTTAGAAACTGAGAAGCTGAGGCTCCAAAAGTTTCAATGACTACCCAGTAACATACAGCTACTAAGACCCGAAGAGTGGTATTTTTAATATATAAGTAAGGAACATTTGTGTGACTATATCCACGGGTGTGGGGAAGGATTTTTTTAATTAAGCTAAGCATAGCACTATGGAATTTTATATCATCATGGATCAGAGAAAATGTATTTGCTCTAATGTAAGAGGCATAATTTGCCTTAAGTAAAGAGACGTTATCAAAAAACTAAATCATTCTACTCTATTGAACCATGAGATAACCAAAACCTCTCTATAAAACGAGATTAAATTGATCAAGGCAGCCATCCCTGTTGTCTTAGTAAATCCCAAGGTGAAAGCCCTGACTCTGTGTTCCCCTAGAAAGTTGATTCTTGAGCACATCATCCACATGTGTGCTACACTTTCTTTGCACCTGACTCAGTACCTTGCTTCCTCTCAGCTTCCAAGCCTTCCACTCTGCCCTCTGGAATGCCATTCATATGCTCAACCTTTTTCCTAGTCCTCAATTGCAACTCGACTCTCTCCTGGTCCTGTGCCTTCTTTCATAGCTCTCAAAAGCAGTGGATCTTTATTCTGTGTACTGTATGCTCTTCAGTGTCCAGAAGAAGGATCAGCATCCTCCTTCTTCCCAATTGCTACTCCACACCCTTACTCACAGTCTGGTTGTCCCTCTGAGATTCATTTGTTCACTCATGCCTTAACTCCTTCAAAAAATACTTATAGAGCTCCTGTTGTGTACCAACATTTTTTTAAGCTCTGGGGATACAAAAGACCTCACGTGACTTAATCACCCACTTTTCATAGCTGCAGTCATTACAACTTCCATTTCACTGTGTATCATTCAGAGAACATTTTGACATCTGGTTTACAATCCTACTCTCCACCTCATATTGGTTTAGAGGATAAGTTTTCCTCCCTTTGGGGGAAAGAAAAGAAGGCAAGCGACCTGGTCTAAATTCCTTTTCAATTGGACTTTTGGATAAATAGATTAATTCAATTTTGCTAGTAGAATGAGTCCTTATATATACACTGGCCTTAGTAGGATGATTAAAGATTACTTACAGCAAAGAAATCTAAAATCAATGCATCTGTGAAGCATGGCTGTCTGGAGAATGTCAAGTAACTTGTCTAACCCAGCATTATAAAATAATCAGCATTATGAAATGCTCTCTGCTGTGTGATGTAATAAACTCCAAAAGCTCACTCGGAGCCCTCAACTATTACTCTGAACTAGAGGGCACATGACCAACAAAGGAAGAAAGGGCCAGTCTAGTTATGCAGGATGTCTCAGACCTCTGTGTCATTTGATTTTGCCCCTTGATTGTCTATATTCTTGGATTATTTGGAAAGCTGGACAGGGAGTATGATATCTGATATGTATAAGTCTGATTTGACAATCCAATCCTATGTCAACTAAGGCTTCTTGCCCTATCATTCTACAAGAAAAAAAAAAAGTCCTCATTAAATTTACCAATTACCACCTTGTTGCCAAATCCAATGGGCATTTGCAATCGTCTTACTTGGTCCTCTCAGCTTTATTCAACACTGATGACTATTCCCTTCTGTCTAAGATGGACTCTTCCCTTGGCCTCTCTGTGACCAAATGTGAACGGTTGAATTATTGTCTCCGATATTTCACCCTGCCCAGCATCCACAGCTTTGCCACAGCCTTATCATGGGCAGAGTGAGCTCCCTTACTCTTTGACTGTGGGATTGTCCAAATGACTAATTGGCCCATGGAATGAGTTGGAAGTGGCAGTGTACTAGTTCCAAGTCTACCGTACCTGTATTATTCACTTGTACCTCTGTTGAGAAATACATGCTCTAGTGGGGCATAGTTTAAAGAGTGTAAGAGATACATAAAGCAGAACTTCACTAACCAACTTGAAGATTTACGTTCAAAAGCAGAGCTACCTCAGCCATCAAAGCCTGAAGCAGAGCTATCCAGCCAAGTATAGCCCAGATTAGCCAAGTATAGCCCTGCCAACCCATGAACATAAACGATTGCTCTTTTAAGCCATTGAGTTTGGGGATGGTATTATTAGTTTCCTAGAGCTGCCATAACAAAATACCACAGACTGGGCGGCTTAAACAACAGCCATTTATTTTCTCACAGTTCTGGAGGCTGGAAGTCCAATGTCCAGGTATTGGCAGGTTTGGTTTCTCCTGAGGCCTCTCTCCTTGGTTTACAGGTGGCTGCCTTCCACTGTGTCCTCAAATGGCCTTTTCTCTGTGCACACACATCCTTGGTGTCTCCTTGCGTGTCCAAATTTCCTTTCCTTATAAAGACACCAGTCAACAGCCTCATTTTAATTTAATCACCTCTTTAAATGCCCTATCTCCAAATACAGTCACACTCTGAGATACTAGGCATTAGGGCCTCAACGTATGAATTTGGAGGACACAATTCAGCCCATAGCAATGCTACACAGTATTATTATGACAATAGTTGAGTGATACACCACAATCTTCTGGCTCCTTCCTAGATTTCTGACCTTTGCTTCTATTTCCTCTATTTAGTCATTAAATACAAGAGACTTTTCAACTCAGTCCTAGGCCCTCTTCTCACTCTATACTCTAATTCCAAGCCAGGTTTTCAACAGGAGGAAATTTTATCCCCATCACCACTACTGCCCCTCCAGCACATTTGGCAATATCTGGAGACATTTTTGGTTATCACAACTTGGAAGGGAATGCTACTGGCATCAAGGGGGTGGAGACAGGGGTGCTGCTGTACGTCCTAAAATGCATAGGCCAATGCCCCACAATGAAGAATTATCCAGTCCAAACATCAATAGTGCTGAGATTCAGAAACTCCGTTCTATGCAATCACATCCTAATTCTAGGCTCTATGCCATCGGCACTAGATTTGCACCTCTATGCCTCAGGTAAGATTCTGACACGTATATCAGATTTTCTCTCTCTTACTTGAGTACTACAAAGATACTTCAAAGTCAGATTATCTTAAAACAAACTTGTGGTTTTCCCTCCACAGCGGTTCTCTTACTTCATATTTTCTCTTACCAAATGGCACTCATCTAGAAACTCAGGATCCGTAATTCACAACTCCCGCTCCTCCAACCTATGCAGTTCACCACCACGAGCTAATAAAAAATGATTATATGAGTATATCTTTGGTTCATTCACATCTTTTCATCTCCACTAATAGCACCTTCCTTCCTCCAAGCTGTCATCTGTCTCTCCCTTGGAATGCTGTCAACCACTTTGCCAATTAGCAATCCACCAGTTCTCCAAATTATTGAACATTTCTTTTATGAAAACCTAATATAGGGGCCAGCCCAGTAGTGGTTAGGTTCATGTGTTCCGCTTCAGCATCTCAGGGTTTGCCGGTTCCAGATCCTGGGTGCAGACCTACACACCACTCATCAAGCCATGCGGTAGTGGCATCCCACACAGAAGAACTAGAAGGGCTTGCAATTAGGATATACAACTATGTACTGGGGCTTTGGGGAGGGGAAATAAGAGGAAGATTGGTAACAGATGTTAGCTCAGGGCCAATCTTCAAGGAAAAAATGATAGACAAAAAACACAAATATAAACATAGCACTCACTTGCTTCAAATCAAACAAAGGAATAGAACATTCCCCATTATTCTTAAAGACTAAAATCTTTAATGTGAACTCTAAGTAACATGTCCATAAAATGTATCGTCAAAACCAGAAAATTTTTAAGAATTCTGTGTGTGTGTGTGTGTGTGTGTGTGTGTTCAGGGAGAGAGGGTATTAAAAATTATCCCAGGGCAAATACAAACAAGCACTGTCCCAGATCAGGTGGGTGCCCTGTCAATCAGATCTTCACTGCTCTGGTCCCAGCCTGGCTCTCAATGTTCATCTCATTTTATCTTCCTCTGTCTTTTGGCTTACCAGATGCTCTTGGTGCCATGTTGCCTCCCGCGTGCCTTCTGTTGCCTTCTACCACAGCGGCTTGGCATGTGTTTTTCACACTGCATAGAAAGTTCCCACCCCTCACTCCTTCAAAACTAGTAAGTCTCTCTCATTCTTCAGTTATCATCTGAAATATTTCCTTACAAATGTTTGTCCTGACTTCTCAAAAAGCAGAAGTGCTTTTATACACTCTCACATCACCACATATACTTCCTTCAAAGCACAAATACAGTCCTAATTGTGGGTTTTGTTTGGTCATTTGGATTTTTGTTTGTATTGTTTGTTAGGTAATATTGGGACTGTTAGGTCCATGAGGTGTATCACACTGGCTCCCGCAGATACTTGGTGATGAAATAGTTGCATCAATTCATTAATTAACTTGGTCCAAGTCACATAAGTAAAAAGAAATTCCGGTCACACATTCTAGGAAGTGTGCACTGAAATATGAGAATCTATTGCAGTTTCTTACATTTACACAGATATAATAATAGACTAATACAAAGTGTATCATCCTTCAGGCACATATATCTGAGAGGTAGTATTCTAGCAGGGCCCAACATTTCTGCTCATTTCAAGGATAACACAATGAAAGAAAAAAATGTGATTCATTTATGGAATATAGGCACCTATTCTTAAGAGGAAACCTGAAGCCAGCAGGTAGTTCAGATTTTTTTCCTTAAGCTGTTAAAGATTCCTAAGCTAATTATAAAGAGAAGCGAAGAGTCACCCCTTTACACAAAGCATTTTCTAATGGAAACAAGGTAATGATGAAATTCAACAGAATTTTGAATTGTCATCAAAATATTGGAAAAATATGTGACTGACAAAGATGGAGGCTTTCATATGAATGAAATTATTTGCAATTTATTTTTAAAAGTTTCTGATATTTTTGTGGGCTTTACATACCAACTAATTGAACTGGTCCTGGCCCTTCTTCACTTAATATTCATTCAAGTACCACACATCCATTTCTCTGCCGTAAGACTGCAATTATTTCAGCATTCACAATGACTCTGATGGAGAAAGAGCTTCCACGGGGAATTTCTCCTTTGTCTTTAAAAATGAGAAGCAGATTGTTGATTAAGTAAGATAATTAAAGCTTTTATTAGGGCAGCCTGATACAGGTTTGTTTTCCTTCCAAGACATAAGAATTCGATTCAATTAGAAAAGTACCACTTTCACAGTTCCTCCCTTTAGCTTCTCCATGTATTGCTGATGTTTGGAAATTCCAAACACAGACATTTGCTGTTTCTAAAATTAGGTGAGAATTTCTTGATTTTTTTTAAATGTAGAAAATCTGTTCAATTTTATCTTCGCTAAGTACATCCATTTCCAAGTAGAAAAGCATGCTGGTCTGCAGTTATGTCTAAATAATTGTGTTCCAGTCACTAAACATCAGTAGGTGGCCAGTTTAATGTCAGCAGTGCATTTTATAGCTGTCTAAAACTTTGAGGGAGTGACTGAAGATGCAAAGGAAATAGCAGTGAAGTGGACATTGACTGTGAGTACCAAGAGCTTTCTCATCCCGTACTGTCCACACAACTAGCATTTATTTCTTATAAGAACTTTTGTTCGTCTTGCAAACTGTCAAAAGCATGCCTTTTAATTTAGAGTAATTTAATTCAATTTCTAACATTTTAACACAAATGGCTTTAAAAATAAAAAGGAACAAAGTAATTACATTTAATTTCATGGTTTAAATTTCTAAAAGCTGTCATATTCTCTTGTGTAATTGAAGACTTCCATTACGGGGGGAAAGAAAAAAAATCTGTGAAACTTTTATCCTTCTCTTGGAACAAAACCAGAAATAATTCATGTTGCCATTCCACTGAATGTTTACTAGGGAAGAGGTCTGTGGTGATTTTGCACTGCCTGAAAATGTGGAACCATTCAAAACAGAAGCGGGTCCTAATTCTGTTGGAATAATGCCTCATAATTTCTTCCTTAATATCATCTCAAGGTGAAAAAGAAATCTCAGAAAGAAGAATAGAATACTTTTGCATGGCTCTTTACATCTCATGGAATAAAGCACTAGATTCTGAATTTAAGACAATAAGCCCAGAAGTAGATTAACAGTTCATTGACTAGAAACCTTAAAAGATCATCTAATAACCTTTGTTCCTACCATTCCGCTCTCATAGGAAAGCTCAAATAGACTTTGAGTCAATACTGCTTTCACAGGAAGCTCATTGATTAGCAGTAACTGGGCAGGCCCCCTCCTCAGCCTGGAATACACCTCCCTCTAAGGACTCTCTTTTTTACCCTTGGAAATCTCCCTGATCATTTTTCAAGACTGAACTGAACTTCATACCCCCTAGGAAACTTTCTCCATCATTCCAGTTGAAATTAATCACCACTCTACAGGCTCTCACCACAATTTTATACCTCAATTTAGGTATTTATCAAGTATTTTCATAAAATCATAAATATATTACTTTTGTACACACATCTGGGTAAAGGGTAAATGTAGCACTTTCTCCTGTTCTATGGATAAATTTGATCTTGAGCTAACTTTCTAGGTGGGTTCCTTGGAAACCTGATAAAGATAGAATGTCATATTTGTTACCAGTTAATACTGGTTATGACAGAAATGGCTCCTTATTGATAAAATAGTTTATCACTTATCAGATCTTAAATAAACCATAATTACTCAGTGGGAAGCCATGGCTTTGGGCTTCGTTGACTGGAGTGATTCAACTGGACATGTCCATTGCACAGGGGCACACCTCGTATATTTCACAGCCATATAGTATATTATTTTTCAAAGATTTCCCTCTTCTAAATGAAAGTTCTTTTCATTAATAATCATGAAATAATAAGCAATAATATTTTCTTTGTTCCTTAGTTTGAAAAGAATAATTATAAATTACTAAATTTTAATTTAAAATACACTAGTCAAAATAAGTAAAATATTTCATCTATGAACTACAATTTGCACTAACCAAACAAAAATATTATCCCTTACAGTTCACAGTCTGTTTGACTCTTCTAAATTTTCAACACAAATAAAAACTCCAAGTTATTATGTAAAATGTCATAATTGAAGTAACTCAAGTTCTGCTCCTTTAACATTACAAACTCTGTGTTATCATTGTTTATCTTCAATCTATTGTTTAAAACACAGGAATATGTACTATCACAGGATTTGGAACTTCAGCCACACCTAAAGCAAGTTTAAACGGTTTCAAATCATTGTGAACTTGAAATAAGCACATGGATGGAGTCCATGAGTATCAGAGGCTGATGTATAACTAGGAATTTCTCAAATTCATTTCCATATAGAAAATAAAGTTTACTAAGGCATAAGCAATAAAAATGTGTTAATTTGAAGGAAGTATAGTTGATACGCTAAAACAGGAGACAAAATGAAATCACATGAAATGCTCAATTACGCCTGAAGCAAGAAGATGAGAACTATTAAAATTAAGCTGAAAAAAATGAAGTTGAAAGCAATAATATCAACACAATCAAAATCTAATTCTTTAAGATCAGTAAAATTGAGAAGCCTCTAGCCAGGCTAACCAAGAAATAAAGAGAGAATACATCAAGACTAAACCAAGAATAAGGAGAGAAATACATATGAGAAAGTAAAGAAAAACCATCACTGTTGATCCTATGAACATCAAAAAGATAATAAAGGAATATTATGAACAATTCTACGCCCACAAATTCGATAATTTAGATGAAATGAGCCAATTCCTTGAAAGATACACAACATCAAAACACAAGGGAAAAAAATCTGAATAGGCCTGTAGCTATCAAAAACATCAAAAATTAATTATTTTCAAAAAAAGACAGCAAAAGCATCTACAGTTTAAAAAGAAGTAACAACTATTCTTGTTTTCGGATAACATGATCTTGTACATGGAAAAGCTTAAGGAACTCACTAAAAAGCAAGGTCATGGGACATAACATCAACACACAAAAATCTACTGTATTTCCATACACTAGCTATGAACAATCCAAAAATGAAATTTAAAAAGTACTTCTATTTATAATATCAAAAAATAAAATACATGGGAATAAATTTAACATAAGATCTACAAGACTTGTACACAAAAAATTACAAAACATCCTTGAACAAGTTAGTCTTTGAGAGGTGATTAGGTCGGGACACTGGAGCCCTCGTGAATGGGATTAGTGTCCTCATAAAAGAGACCCCAGAAGCTCCCTTGCCCCTTCTACCGCTTCTCCATACCACCGCTACAATCCCACATTATAAGCCAAGAAAGTTAGCTTTTTTTGCATTTTCTCAGATTGAAAAAGAATAGAAAATCTGAATCACCTTAAAATCATTAAAGAAATTAAGTCCACAGCTTAAAAAAATACCCATAAAATATTCTTACCTAGGTTTTACAGATGAGTTCTACCAAAAATTAAGGAACATAAGTCTAGTTTTGCATAAACTCTGTCCTAGATTTTTTTCATTTTTCAACTCATTTACTCAAATCAGGCAAAGATAGCAAAAGAAAAATCACAGTCCAATCTCATTTCTTAGCACATTGCTTTATGGCCAAACCACAGACGCAGGATGGACCCCTACTCAAAACTTGTTTTGAATGTAAAGATTGATGACACTCCACACAGACCAACAGGGTATGAAAAGATTTATTACTCATATAATGAGGCTTTTGGGGGAGGGCAAGATAGGTTCCCTTGCTAGTTTAAAAATGGTTTGAGAGAGCTAGGAAAGCAGACCAGCTTGGGGTTTTTACTGTGGCTAAGGGGGCCAGAATGAGTTTCCATGCAGAGGCAAAGGCTTGCGTGGCTTGAATCTCCTACCTGCTCCAAAGAAAGGAGCACTCGGGCTTTGTTATCAGCTTGCCCAGATGCAGAGCCAAAGGGGAATAGGGAGAGATGAGACTTATTTGCTGTCACAAGTCAAACACCAAACATCGAAAGATGCAGTCAAACTTTTAATTGCATTTCACTCCTGATGAGCTGATGTCTGAAACGTGTCATCGTCAGTCTTTGCTACTGCTCAGCTAAGTTTTGGTGAGGGCCCATGCTATTTCTGCAGGTGGCTTCAAAGCGCACATGTGGAAAACCTAAGCTAAATTCTAACAATGTTTATAAAAAGAGAATTTTCATAATTTAATTGGGCTTATTCCAGGAATTCAAAGTTGGTCTGACATCAGACAAATCTATTAACAAAATTTACTACTTTAACCAATAAAAGAAGAAAACCAAATAATTATTTAAATAGCTATTGAAAAAGCCTTTGATAAAATTCAGCATTCATTCAAGCTATAGTCTCCTATTGATTTATAAATAAAGGGGAATTTTCTTAGTGTGTTAAACAATATGTAGAAAAAAATCTTTAAAGATACCTACTTAATGGAAAAATATTCAAGCCATCTCCTTTAAAATCAAAACAAGAGCTCACATTATCACCACTTCTATTAAACATTGTGCTGAAATTTTTATCTCATGCAAGAGAATAAGATAAATAAAAGACATAAGAATTTAAAAGAAAAACTGATGATGTTCACAGATAGTATTCTTATCTATTAAAAAACCCAAAAGAATCTAGAGACATATTATGAAAATTAATTAGTGAGCTCAGCAAACTGAATAAGTAGAAACTCAACAGCCAGTTTTATGTCTAGACACCGGTAACAAACTAAAAGAATATGATAATAAACATAATCATTTATAGTAGCTCAAAAAATATAACTAACATAAGAATAAATCTAGCAAATGTACAAGATCTTGAAGGAGACAACTATAAAGCTGATTAAAAGACATTATAGAAGACCAAAATAATTGAAGAGACATATTATGTCAATAAATAGGAAGACAACCCTTGTAAAGTTGTCGATTCTCTCCAGCTGTATTTCGAGATCTAAATTAATTCCTGTCAAGTCCCAATAGAATTTTTAATGGAACTTGACAAGCTCATTCTGAATTTTCTTTGTAAGTGCATGACTTAGAATAGTCAAGAAGCCACTGAAGAAGGAAAGAGACAGGCCAATTCACCTACCATACATCAAGGTTACATCAAAGCTTACAGTAATTAAGGCAGTGTGGTGCTGGAATGGAGACAGATGTAACAGGTCAATGGGGAAAAAACCACAAAACCTAATAACAAACTCACACTTGTATAGACACTTGATATACAGTGGAGGCGGCCTTGCATTTCAGAGAGGCAATGAATAGAACTGGAACAACTGATTATCCATATGGGGGATAAAAAGAAATTAATACTTCACACTATACAAAATCAATTCCAGATAAAAAACTAAAACTTTAAAATGTTATAAGAAAATATGAGAGATATCCTTCTAAATCTTGGAAAGTGGGGTGTTTATAAAACAAGACTAACCTTAAAAATCTTTATACCCTACACCCATCAGTCACTGGAGGTAGACCACCCTGAAAATGGGGCATGAACTCAGATGAGGCAACTCTCTACAGCTGAGTTCGTCTCTCAAAGAGGCTGATAGCTGAGGGCCAGCGCTCCTAACAACCGAGACATGAAGTCCATTCCCAGGGGGTAGGGAGTTCAGATGGTGTGTCACTTAGGGTCCGCCATGGAAAAAGTGGGCACAGCTGTTATATAAGGAAATTCATTACTAACATCCACTGTAGTTTTAGGATTGGAATTGTTTTCAGATTTTAATCCCTTCAATGTGACCACTCATTATTTGACATTTCTGCAGTAAAATCTGGGGCCATATCTATGCCATGTATGAATTGCTTATATTTGCTTCCTCCTCTCCTAATCCTACCCTAGAATTGTCATGTTGCCATCTGGTTCCATTTGGGACTTGGTGGGAGTTGAAATTTAGAACTTGACGTGGAAATTTTGAATTTGAATTTTGGTAGACTTTAACATCAGTTTCAATAATTGGGGTGACTTCTGGTCACACCCACCCAGCCCTCTCCGCCAACCACCCAACCACCACCCTTAGGATTAACCCAGAGCTGCCCTCTGGAGTCATGGTTTATCTTGCCTCTTCCCTTCTTCTCCCATTCTCTGCAGCTTGGCAAGTAAGATGAGACAAGTTACTGAACATCGCGACCGGTAAGCAAAGAGTATTTTTCTAGAATGAATTTAATTCTCTGGGAGGCTTTTAAAATAAGATCTATTCTTCTCTAAGGAGAGGGCATCCTAAACAGTTTACAAATGGCACTTTAATCTTAAAAAGGTATATTAAAATTACAAAGAAGAAGACTAGGTCTTACATGAATTTAGATTTTTAGTACTCCTAACATATGAATTGGGTAATATATGAATTCAGGAATCAGGATCAGGAGAGCGAGGGGATAAGTGACTCACAATAAGTCTGAGACAAATCCAAAAATAAGAGACTAGATTTTCTTACTTCCAAGCCAAAGAGCCAAATATGTCAGTGCTAATTTCAAATCCCCAGGTCTCAAGTACCACAAAGTCTCAATTACTTTGTTGTTTGCATTTGCATAAGAAACTCATGCCTGGACTGAAAACAATTCGGTGGTTCCTAGAAAAATGGCAAGGTTGAAAAGGTGCCATTCTACTTTAACTGGA
Source organism: Equus caballus (assembly GCF_041296265.1). Classification (NCBI taxonomy): domain Eukaryota; kingdom Metazoa; phylum Chordata; class Mammalia; order Perissodactyla; family Equidae; genus Equus; species Equus caballus. The sequence goes on along the minus strand of NC_091699.1, from coordinate 71,435,345 downwards.
AACTATTTTAGTGATTAGAACACAAATTAACAGTTTATCCTTCAGCCCAAAGCATCTAGAGAAGCAGATAAGTTCTTCAATTAAAAAACTAAATCAACAGGATGACTTCTGGTCACTGTTGATCAGACTTGCTCTCTGCCAGGGACTCAGAGGGGAAATGCACTGCATCCCATTAACAACTCAGGGAGCCACCTCTTTCTTCTCAAAGAAGATTAATTTAGTAAAACAAAGAAGTGGGAGATATTTGTTCTGCTTGCTCCACAATATACCATCTCAGTTATTCTCCTCTAGAGAAAAAATGATGGATGCTTAGGGTTCTGAATCAACTGCCAAATTGGGCTCTATTCTTTTACTCGCTGTTAGCATTAATCCCGTTTGAATATGCTGACATGGTTTTCAATATAGTACAAAGAAATTAAACAGTGCTAATTTACTTGCTGCCAGATTTTAAAGGTTTGAGTAGCACTTGCCTTCAAATCAGGCTAAATATAAAAACAATACTTTTTTTTTAAGAAAATTGTTTTTCATATGAATTTCAGTCCCTTAAACTTACATTTGTTAACACAAAGTCTGCTCATGATGTTTGTATTTCTCTATCATTATTGCTTTTTCACCTCCTCTCCTGAACTATTGACCTGTCCCCAGAGCCTTCCATGACTACAGCCAGACCTCAAAGACTATTACCTTGTGCCCACACAGGAATCCCACACTCCTGGGGATTTGTATTTAGGTTACATGAAGCATTCATCCTTTTTCCTGATGGGACACATGAACTTCTAAGTCAAAGTTTCTGTATCTTCCATGTTGCTTAGTACAATTTTGTGTGTTCAGCAGGCACTCAATGTTTGTATTTCAGAGAATAAAAATTTTCTTCTCCCTGTTTAATTACAAGTTAATAAATCAAAAAGTGAACAGTAAGACCAAATTACTTAACAATTATTCTTCCTATAAGGCTTCATGTTCATGCCCACAAGAGTGACAAGGACTGAACGCTTTCTTCACTTTTGAAATTTTGGACACAGGTCAAAGAGCCCTGATGGTTCAATAACCCAAAATTAAGGGCTCATGTTTTCATAGCATGGGTGTTCCCAGGAGAAGACCCTGAGACAAGATCTTGAGTGCAAATACTTCATTTGGGAGGTGATAGCAGGAAATACCATTAGAGAAGTGGGAAAGTAAGAGAGAGGAAGGAAGGGAGCCAACAAAGTGTCCATTATTAAGTAGGTTATCACTGTGGTTAACTGGAACTCAATCTTACTGGGAAACTCCAGGAGCCAATAGATAACATGTACAGGAGAGTTATCCTACCTACAGAGTGAGGGAGCCAAGGGTGTTTATATACCAACTCCTATTAATCTTGGGTGAGAGCTGCTGGGGTCAGGAGGAGATGGTGATTTCACATACTTCCATCTTGCTGGGACATGGGGTAAGTCGAATTCAGTGGCAGAGAAAGCCCTCAGGCAAACAAAAAAATCCAAGTGCAGGTCTTCAGAAGTTGGGCCTGAATGCACATAAGGGATATCAGTAAGGCATCAAGAGTCTGCTAAATGGGAGCCAGCCTGGTGGCCTAGTGGTTAAGTTCACGTGCTCCACTTTGGTGGCCCAGGGTTCACTGGTTCTGATCCTGGGTGCAGACCTACACATCACTCATCAGGCCATGCTGTGGTGGTGTCCCACACACAAAATAGAGGAGGATTGGCACAGACGTTAGCTCAGTGACAATCTTCTTTAAGCAAAAAGAGGGAGATTGGCAACAGATGTTAGCTCAGGGCCAGTCTTCCTCACACACACAGAAAAGAGTCTGCTAAATGCAGAGGTCAATCTATATAATTTGGACTCTAAAAGTAGCCTAGCCATCTCCATTGTTTGATTTCCTTTATATAACGTGCTGTGTTGCTGTGGAAAAACGACCTGAACTTTAAGTCTCACCTGAGAAAACATGCAAAATTAAGGTATGAAAGGAGGTGGAAGAAACCAGAAAGAGGATGAAATGAGTTTGCCAAAAATGACAGAACACTAATCTAAAGAATGCCAGGAGGCAGAATAAATATAATTATTTTGACGAAATTCATGAATTACTCCAAGAAAGAGTGAAAAAAATGCTTTTTCTCTCTAAGTCAATTCTAAAAGTTAGTGTGAGGTTAAAAATCAGTCACTTTTTATAGCTCGCTCTCTCACTCTTCGGTTGTACCAAGACCTTAGGGGTCATACAAGGCAAGAAAAATATGGGAGAGACCTGGTCAGGACCCCATGTTGTCTTACAGAAAAGCAGTCATTGTTCAAGCCTTGCTGGTCCATTTGAAGGCAACTGCCTGGCATTATCTATTCCTTTGCCACAGGCATCTTTACTAAAAATCTCAAATCCTACGCAAAGTTGTTAGACCACAACCATTCATGGAGTCACCATTATTAATGGTCTAGGGTGCTTAGCTTCCTTAAATCCTAGTCTCTTGCTCCGTGGTCAGGCCAGTCCCTATTCCCCTCACAGCATCAACCTTACCCCCAAATTTTTCAAATGGTCCAATCTCTGTTGGTTCAGACCAGTTGTTCTCAGACCTCAAAGAGCTGTGTTAGAACACAGATACTTCCAGTGTTTGGGAAGCAAGCACTCCACAAAGCACACTTCGCAAGAATAATTTGCAAAAACATCATTTGGGGATGTCTGCAAAGTGTGGCAACTTCTCTTTCTCCTAGAAATACTAAAAAATTGCTAACTACCCTGTTATCAAGTAAGCCCAGAAATCAAGAAGACAACGTTCTGGCTGCATTTTCTGTGAGGAAGAGAGAGTAAAAGTTCATTACAATACGAGGCACCAATTCATTTCTCAAGACCTCACTCTGTTACACATTTATTGTCATTTTACTAACTGTAGCTGGAGGGGAGGGTGGGGAAAATTTACAAGAATAGTCAATTTTGCTCTCTTTATTTTCATTTCACAGGTAATACCAATTTAACTCACAATTTTTCTAAGTTTGTAAAATTTAAAGAAGCTATGATCTGCTTTTATAGAATTTGAAATCCAAACAGCTGATTTTTAGGCAACATTTAATTACTAGTGCAAATGTGGGAGAACATTAGTGAAGAAAATAATAAAACTAAATAGTAATGCAGAATTCAGTGTATTTTATTTAGAATGCATTGCATGCGGGTTTTGTAGTAGATTTACTTCTCAACCTATTAAATTTTAGCCAGTGTTAAACCTGATTCACGTTCCACAGGCGTGTCTCCCCTCAATGATTATGGAAATTGTGCCTGGAGGGTCCTGAGGAGTGGAGACTATGAGCCAATAGTGACAGTCCTATCCATGAATAATCTGCAGTGGCTGGTGCAGGGTCGGCACTCAGGTTGAGTTTGAATGAATGAAGGGACACAGGAAGAAATCACAAAGGGTCTCACAATAGCTTCCTTGTGTTATCTAGAACACTTCTCTGCAAACTTTGACTCAGAATGAGCTAGAGGGTTTGTTAGAACACAGTTTCCTGGACCCCTCTCTCAGAGTTTCTGATTCAGTGGGTCTAGGTGGAACCCAATAATTTGCATTTCTAACAAGGTCCCAGTGGATGCTGTTGCTGCTGGTCCAGCAACCACAATATCTGAACCACTACTCCAGAGCTAGTTTTATGTCACAAATCTGATGCCAGATTTCCCAGGTGTCCAGATATATAGATATACCTCTCTCATTCTGCTTCATTTCTATAACTAAACCATGAGGAAGCAGCTGAAAAATGGGCCAGCCTAGTACGCAGCTCATGGAACCACCGTCACTTTTGGATTTGAGTAAGCTGGGCAGGCTGCTGCCAGACCTGGCTTCCCTGGGACCTGAATTATAGTTGGAGATCCTACTCGCCGTCCCCTTGACAGTTCCACCTGGTCACCTCAAAGGTACCTCTTTCAACAAATGACTCACTCAGACTCACAAGTCAACAATCTGTTTGTGGTCCCTGATACCACCTTCTCCCTTATAACTCCTCCAACTTCATATGGCTTTTGAGGGCAAAGGAGCCTGTATGACTGGGAGGTAGAGCACATTATCAATCTAATTGGACGGTAATTTGAATGAGAACAAACCTTTACTTTGTCGAGACCCTGACGTTTCGGGGTTTTTTGTGTGTGTATGTGAGGAAGATTGACCCTGAGCTAATATCTGTGCCAATCTTCCTCTATTTTATGTGGGATGCCACCACAGTGTGGCTTTATTCATATGTGGAAAATAAACAAACATATAGATAAGGAGAATAGATTAGTTGTTACCAGAGGAGAACGGGGTGGGGAAAGGGCAAAAGGAGTAAAGGGGCACACATGTATGGTGATGGATGAAAACTGGACCTTGGGCAGTGAACATGGCGCAGTCCATACAGAAACTGAAATACAGTGATGTACACCTGAAATTTACACAATGGTGTAAGCCAACATGACCCCAATAAAATAATTTCAAAAAAAACAAAAACAAAGTAAACTTGAACAATAAGGGAATCACTGGTGAATCAGATGGACTTAACTGAGAGAGCAATTCCCTAATCACCTCACAATCTTCCAGTATGCCTGTGCCTAACATACAAAGTTAAAATAAAATTACTTCCACACAAAAACCTGCACATGATGTTTATGGCAGCTTTATTCATAATTGGCAAAACTTGGAAGCAAACAAAATATTCCTCAGTAGGTAAACAGATAAATAAAAGTTGCCCCACATCCAGACAATGAAATATTATTCATCGCTAAAAAGAAATGAGCTATCAAGCTATGAAAAGATATAAAGGAAAATTAAGTGCATGTTACTAAGTGAAAGAAGCCAATCCTAAAAGGCTACAAACTGTATGATTCCAACTATGTGGCATTCTGGAAAAGCCAAAACCATAGAGACAGTAAAAAAAAAACCAAGTGATTGCCAGGGCTTGAGGGGCAAGGCAGGATGAATTGGCAGAGCACAGGGCAGTGAAAATACTCTGTGACACCATAGTGATGGATACATGCTATTAAACATTTGTCCAAACCTATAGAATGTACAACAACAAGACTACAGGCTTTGGGTGATTAGGATGTGTCTATGAAGGTTCACCAGTTGTAACAAATATACCACACTGGTGGGGGATGTTGATAATGGAGGAGGCTATGCATGTGTAGAGGCAGGGAGTATATGAGAAATCTCTGTGTCTTCCACTTAATTTTGCTACGAACCTGAAACTACTCTAAAATAGTCAATAAAAAAGTTAAAAAGGGAAAGTGCAGAACACTGCACATAGCATGCTCTTGTTACAGTTAAACAAAGCAATAAAGAAATAAAATAATCGACATTGAGTTTCCCACCGTCCAAGCAACATAGCTTCTTGCAGTTAGATTTAATTACTTAAGAAAATTGACTAATGTAACATTCTTTGCATAGCTAAGTTTGTGAAGTAAGAATCATGCTAACTAGAAAGAGAAAGATACCACAGGCTTAGATCTATTTTTATATGGATTCACTCCTTACTACCAGAGGCTTTGTTTAACCTTCTCCACTTATACCTGCTTTGGAGTTATTCAATTATCCTGTGTGTGTGTGTGTGTGCACGCACGTGTGTGTGCACATGCTAGCGTATTTGTATGTTTTAAGAAAGGCTCATGGGAGCTATATTATCTGAACGCATTCGTGTTTGAAAATGCCTGGCTATTTCCTTTATATAAGGATATAAACTTGGCTGGGGATAATATTCGTGGGTAAGTCTTCCTCATCACTTTGTAATTTGGCAGTTAGATTGTGGCCACCTCTCAAAAGCAATCAGCAGGCAAACAGTGCATGCCCTTGGGAGTGCCAAAAGGATGGGGGGGTGTACACAGTCTTACTGTGTCTTAATCTAAATTCCAACTTTAGGAAAGCAAAATCCTTTCAAGTGCTAATTGGATGGGAGGGCTGAGTCCCTGATGTCTTCTGAAAGAAAGAGCATAAAGAAAAGGGGGTACCTGAACTTGACATAAAGGACACACACTAATATACTCCGCTATATTCAGGAACACATGCTTTTCGTGATTGGTTCTAGAATTTGTCTTTGTGTAACTATTACCAGAAAGAAACACTTTTTAGTATTTATTAAAATAAAACTTATGCACCATTGTTGGAGACTTGTTTTTCTTGCAGAAATATGGACTAAAGTTTGTAGAGTAATCTGGGCTTCACACCTGGGAAAATTACAACAGATTCATAGCAGGACATTAATGAATATCTGGTGATTGAATGAGCCTCGGCTGTGTGTCGTATTCAAGAGTTGTCCATTTCATTAGTTGTTCATGGACCGAGACACCACCAAACATTAGGTCTGGAAATCCTAGAGCTGTATCTAAAGACCTAATCAGCAACAGGACTCCTACAGTTAGAAATTACCCCTTGTTTAGCAATGACCTTTATCTGGAGTCAGCACCCTCCCAAAGTCTCTGCTCATTTGGAAGATTGCTAAGCATCTGTGACATCGTAGAGATCATAGATTTTTAAGACCCTTTAAGAATTATATAGATGATGTTTGTGTTTAATTGGAGGTGAAGGGAAAAGAATTTTGTCTTTATTATTTAAAATTGAGGTTAATTTTTTAAACGATCATCTTTTATAATACAATAATTCTGTACCAACCGATCAGAGCCATATCCTATGGATCTAAAAGATGGAGAAACATTTGTAGAATGAAAGATCTGGATGTTTATGTTATTCCAGCAAATAAACAACTTTTACTGCATTTATTTTAGAAGACAAGAGAGGCTACCACTTGTCTTAGTTATTTTTTTTCTTGATGCCTACTGCCTCTTTGTGAAATGTTTGATGGATTGATACAGTGATTCACATCCAGCTTTGATTTTTCCCACAAATTCCATTTAGAGTTGATCTGCCAGGCTTTTAGAAAATGCTTTTTGAAAATCCATAAAGAATATACAACCTTTTCCCCCAGCTAACAATCTTTTTTGTCTATTAATCACTGTCTGAAAAGGAACACGTATTGTTAGTAGTGAATATTGCATACTGATCTCGAATTCGGCTTTTTAAATATGCTGGCAAATGTCCCAAGGGATAAAAGAGACTGTAATAAACAGGTGGCTGGCATTTCAACAGTTATTATATTGAACTGCTTTTTTTCAAAAGAGACCGTTAAATTCATTGTGATTGCTGCAAGCATGGAGGGCTGCATAACCTGACATCAACATCAGCTCCACTGTTACCCGGTGGATTCATCATCACTTGTTGGGACCATATTTTGTGATGCTTCTAGGCAGGAGACCTGAAGAGCTATTCCTGTGCTTCCTGGATGGAAGCACTGCTGGGTTTTGTTTGGAACATTTATAAATAGTTGCTATTTTTCTATTGAATACACTAGTGATAGCAAATATAAACTTACCATTTATGGGATGGCAAATATCCTAGCCCCAGGTAAGTACAACCTAGGCACAGAGTTTGTAGACGGCTTGAGTTTGAGTGTAGGAAACTGGTTCAAGGACACTGGGTGAGTTAAGAAAACCAAAGTGATAAAAAATTTATTGCTAGTACAGCATGACCTTCTTCAGAAGCCGTGACCCACACCACTCCAAAATCTCGTGTAAAGATTTCTGAAAGTTGGAGAAAGGTCCTTGACCCTGGTCTGCTAGTGGAACATTGATGTTGGAATCCCCAAGCTTCACTCTCCAAAACCACATTGCATCAGTCAGGGAAACAAAAATCACTCAAGCAGGAAGGAATTCAATAAGGATGCTTATAAACTTTTGGCTGGAAGAGCAAAAAGTATAGAAAGTCCTCCACACTGCAGGAATTTCAAGCAGAAAACTTAGAAGGGCTGAAGTAGTACTAATTTCCAACAGCCAAGATCCGGAACATTATTCACATCTGCTTTATTTATTTGACAACAATTACCATTTCAAAGGCTTCTGCTGTACTACCTCTCATTGCTTTCTGAAGAATTCTTCCTGATAATTCACTAGAGGTAGTCTCTTTCTTGTTATGGGATAACCGCCACATGTACCTGTTCTATCGTATAGTAGTTATTTACTACTATTTATTACTACTACTACTATGAGTTGTTTCCCCTGTTAAGATCCTTGAGGACAGGAGCTATAGCCGCACATACCTGTTGAAAAATACTATTTGTAATAAAAATAATAGCTGCTATTTATTATACCCCCACCAGTTAGCAAGTACTAGGTTCTGCCTTTCATTTACTCAATTTCATTTAATATTGATGACAACCCTATGAAAAACTCATTCCTTTTTATAACTAGGAAACAGACCCTCAGAGAGTCATCACTTAGCGACGTAGTAAAGCTAAGGTTTCAACTCTGGTTTGTCAAACCCCAAACCCATGCTGCTCCCATGGGCCTCACTACTATGATGGCAGAGAATTGCGGAGTTAAAGGCTGATCTACATGATCTACATCTCCAGCGATGGGGTATTCTCTCTCAAATAGCCTATTCAATTATGGGAAATTTTATTTCTTAGAAAGTAGTTCCTTACAATGAACCTAATAGGGCATGGTATCCTTCTCTGTCTTGGTGTGCTCCAGTGTGACCATAGAATATAGAAAGTCTGTAAAGAAGGAGGAAAACCGTCTTTAGCTAAGCTTTTTGGACAGCCCAGACTGTCCTCTGCACTACCCCAGGGGACATCCTTCACAGGGATCACCAGATGAATGGTACCCCCGAGTTGTGCCATGTGATAGTCCTGACGTATGCCAGAAATTAGAACTTATTAGGCACTTGGTAAATGTTGATTGCTGATGCTGATGTGTCAGTATAAAAGAGGAGGAGAGATGTTAAAAAAAAATTCGTTTAATAATCTGTGAGCCTACTATGTGAAATAAAGACAATAAGTGTAACTACTTTTAGGGTTGTTATGGGGATTAAATAAGTTATTATATGTAACCACCTAGAACAATGCCAGGTACATAATAAGCACCCAATAAGTAATAGTTATTTCATTTATAGTAGTTATTGTCAGGCATGTGAGTATTTGCAAAAGATACAATGGAAACTAAGACATGGTCTCTACCTTCAAAGGGTTTTTACACTGTATTATTTTCCTAAACTTAGTTGCCTCTGTAAGAAATGGAACCTCCCTCACGCACACCTTCTGAAGTCCAGTGAAATTCTACTACTGTGAAGAATTCTAGTTCTTCACCAAGAGGTGAGCATAAAATGTCCTACTCTATTCCACCATGTTTCAAAGAATAAGGAAAAAAGATAATTTTCTCTTGCCGGGCTACTACCATTATTAGGTATAAGGCCAGACTTGACACTCGTCTCATGGTCATTTCCTCTAAGGTCGCACTGTCCTCTACTATAGCAACCAGACACGTATGGCTATTTTAATGCAAATTTTCATTAAATAAATTTAAAACTCAGCTCCTCAGCTGTACTAGCCATATTTTAAGTGCTCCATAGCCACATGTAGTAAGAGACTGCCTTACTGAACAGTGCAGACATAGAACATTTCCATCATCACAGAGAGCTCCATTGAACAGCGCTACCATAAAGTGATAGCACATCGCTCAGAAATTTGAAGTGCCCATGGGATGCAGTTGCAAAGCTAAATCTCTAAGACACCAGCTCATACCTCAAATTACTAAGCATAAGCAATGAGCTCCCCGGGTTTAGGCAGCTTTGGGGATTCTATCAATGAAGACAAATGTCCATACATATTTCTCATGAGTTGATGATTTTCACTGCCTCTGCCAAAATAGAGGACTTCACCCTAGTGTCCTTACTGACTCTACCACAATCACTTAGACCGTATGAAGTGATGGGAATGCTAGAGAGAAAATTAGTTCACAAACTGTATTAGAAATAGAAACTGGGGCAAAGGGGCATCAAATAAGTACTGATATCAATTTGGACTTTGGGAGCAAGGACACCAATTCTGAGTTCCAAGACTTTGTGTGACATAAGCAAGTTTACTTTCATGGAGCTCCAGTTTTAGTGGCATTAAGAAGGGAGAATGATTGGTTTTTGGAAGGACAGAAATAAGCTCAAGTGTGTATAGCACTTACCACAGTGCCTGACACATGGCAGGCTCTCCACAAACAACTGCTAGCACTGCCCACATGTGGAGAGCCAGCAGAAATGGTCATCCGAAACTGTGAGCAAACATCTCTTTAATGCGTGCCTTGGTTTTTATCTGACATCCACTTCCCTCAGCTTTGTTGCAAGGCTAACACAACATTGTCTATATGAAAGTAGTAAGGTATACATTTTCAAATAACATAAAAATATTTTTACTTGTCTTATCTACTTAATGAGGTTGATTATTTTCCATAGGTATCTCACATGGATTATTGGTATAAAACTAGATAATATATTTGAGAGATTGTGGAAAAAATGGAAAAGAACTAGTCTCATGCATGGTTATGCTCTTTCTTATGCTCTATTTGGCATGGGAACACTTCAGGTTAATAGAAGCGTTTAACCTCCCCCTTGACAAGAATGAGCATAAACCAGATTAAACCGGCATGCTTCTGGGACCTAGAGTGTACAAAGCCCCCTCTCCTCTTAGGAGGTTAGAAGGCTTTCCGGAAACAAAAGAAGTTATTAATCCTTGGTCAGCAGTATTTTGCATTTGTTAAGACAGCAAATTCAGTTTGACATTTTCTATTTATTTTTTTAGCACAGTTAGAGAGCTCATGGATGACTTGGAAAATCGTTCCAAAGTGGCATCTGACCTGTTTACTGCAAATGGGGCTATCAGGGAAACCAGAGAAATGAAAGTTAAGGAGATATCAGCTAAAAGTGTCACTTTTCCTACTTTAAAGAAAATAGAATTTGAATAAATCCTAATCTAGAATTAAAATGTCATAATGCAAGTCACATATCAACGTTAAATTTCCGGTATTCTGTTAGTCCACTGGCTGCCTTTACTCAGCCTCTTGTTCTTGCCACAGAGGGAAGAGGGATAAATAAGAAATGAAAGTCTTTCAAAAGGGAGAAGTGAAGAAAAGTGCCAGAATCTAGGTCTTGGCCTTTATTAACAACTCAGAAACTTCATTCCAGTGGGAAAAAATTACAAGGATTGAAAGTAGCACAGAAATAATCCTCTAGACCAAAAGGTTGCACACGTACTGCCCCATTAGAAGGTAGAGAGTTTACTACAAATTGCATGACCAGCTATGGTTATTCACCTTTTTGACATTTGAAATGAGGATAGGCTGTCAGGAATGTCAAGATCTTCCAAGTCAGTGTCTACAGAATTTTTATTATAGCTACTTTCTTCTAAAATTGGGGATTCAATTAAGGAAGGTAGCCTCTATGACATTTAGATGTTCATAGTTTTCTTCCCTAATAAGCTCTCAATACTCCACATGGGTGACCCTGTCACCCTTGGGAACTCATCCTTCAACACCTCCTACTTGATAGGTCCCATATGTGAGTCCTCCCCTGGAGTGAACTACCTCAGTTCATTCATTCATTTATTCATCCAACCATCCATCCATCCACCATTTATTAATCCATTCATGCAAACCTCCAGTATTCATTTTCTTCTAACAGGTATGACTAGATGCTGGGAATAAAACAAAGCCACATGCCAATAAAGGTCTTCTCTCCTGTGCCTTTGCTTTCCCTCACCCCAGGGATTTATCAGAGACAATTTTAAAAGCTCACTTCCAGAGCTGAATTTTGGTTGGCAAAGCTGGTCTTCTTCATGAGGTTTTTTAAACCTCCTGTTGATTTCCTAGCACATGCCATATAGTTCCTTCTCTAAATATCTTTTCTTTTCAAGCCTCTAATTTTATTCATGAAAGACGATTGTGTTATCTGTGTACAAAGAAGAGAGAGGACTTCCACATGGACCTCCATATCTCCTTTTCATAAATCATGTACAGAAAGGCCATGAATTATTGCTACTATTTTTCCTGGAGAAAATAAGATAATGGCTCCACAATAAGAAAATAAATTCCTTTGAGAGCCAGGACCATACAATAGCATCTTTGTAAAAGCCATAGTGCCAAACCTAGTGCTGTGGACTGCACACCCAATAGATGATGTTGCATAAAATAAAGCACAGGCAGAACTTAGTTCAAGATCCAACAAGTCCTCCTACAAAGCAAACAGGTATTTGCAGTGAGAAGAAACACCAGGATTGAGTTTCTGGAGCAGAATCTCATGGCAGAACTGTGCTTGGCAGAACCAGAATTAAAAATAGAAAAACTGTAAGAAGTCAGATGCCTGGATACGAAGAAGGAACTTTCAATACAAAGTTTTCTGACGGTGATTCTGGCTCCATCAGGAATGCTTCCCTCATTGCCACAAATCCAAGTCCAAAGCAGCACTCTTAACTTTGGTGATGGCATCAAGATGCACTCAGCTATAAAAGTCAGAACACATGGGAGTTGTCCTTAACATTTATCTCTTCCTTCTCACCATCCCACCCACAGATCCCTCACCAAGACCAGCCAATTCCACCTCTTGGCTATCTCCTCAGTCTGTCTTCATGGCTCCATTCATGCTGCCACTATCCTAGTTCAAGCTATTATCATCCCTTGCCCAGATCACTCCAATAATCCCCCATCTTGTCTACCTCCATGCATTCTTGTTCCCCTCCAAACTATTCTCTCCACAATAACCACAGTGATCCTAAATAAATATCTGATTATCGTCTTGCCGTACATAGTGCCTTTCTATGGCTTCCTATTGCTGTCTTTGGGAAATTTCAATCCTCAATTTGTCAAGCTCAACACAAACCCACCCTTCTTTCTCACCTTTGTCGCATACTGCTGCTCTATCTTTCTTTCACTGCTCTCCAAACACACTGGCATTCCTTCAGGTCCCTAAATATGCCATGCTTCTTCTCATGTCAAGACCTTCACACTGCTGGGTCAGAGATTAAACCAGCTGACTGCTAATCTCTTACCCATCTCTGTGTATATGAGTGGAGTGGAACGGGATGGCCAAAAACAAATGGCTTTAGCTACCCTCCAGTTCTAAAGAAGAAAATAACACTACCAGGGGCTACAGTATCAACTGCAACATGATCTACATAGAATTTAGAAAATGTGAAATTTTTCTTCTAGGTCCCACTACCTCCTTCCTTTTCTTGCCTTTTTTTTTGTCATCCTACTCAAAACAACCACCAGCATCAAAGGCCACCAGATGCAAGGTGTATCCCACCTATAGCCATCTTATTTGGGTACCTCTGGAATTATCTCTATTCGCTTCTTCAATCTTCATTCCAAAGGTCCTTTTTGATCCCATTCTTCAAATCTCTGCTGTTAACTTCCCACAGTAAGTTGATGAAGGAGAAAGAATGTAGGGAATGATAACAGTAGAGTTACTGAGCCCGGAATACTGAGCACACAGTCCAGCTCTGCTACATCCAGGCCCTATGACACTAATATGTCATTCTTTCCTCATACTGTACATTTGATTATAAAAAAAATCATTTTCAGGGGCCGGCCCAGTGGTGGTGTTGCTGAGTTTGCATGCTCCGCTTCAGTGGCTCAGGGTTCGCTGGTCTGGCTCCAGGCTCGGACACACATATCACTCATCAAGCCATATTCTGGCAGAGTCCCACTTACAAAACGGAGGAAAGTTGGCATGGATGTTAGCTCAGCGACAATTTTCCTCAAGCAAAAAGAAGAAGATTGGCAACAGATGTTAGCTCAGGGCCAATCTTCCTCACCAAATAAAAGAAAGAAAGAAAGAAAATCATTTTCAGCTGCCCTTCAGTGTTTCTACATCTCCAGGGCTTTTTCCGTGTTCCCTCTGCCAGGATCACTCTTCCCACTGCCCCCTTTCCCTGCCTTACTCTTACTTTGATGATCTCTCCCCAAGGAGCTCCTCCCTTAGTCCCTAAGTCTGTGTCTCAACATTCTCCACTTCCCTCATAAGTGCACTTGTCATACGTGGTAATCATCTTCTTTCAAATTCACTTTCTCTCGCTAGCTCTCAACTCCAAGGAGACAGGAGAGATGAATGTCTTACACAGTAATATTCTCCAGGACTTGACACTATGCCGAAGTAAACAGTCAACATATGCTGAGTGAATAAAAATGCCAAATAAAGACTCTATTCATTCACCTATAAACTCTACAGGGTTGCTGTGGTGATTAATTTATTATATATTTAAATATGCCAAGTGTAGTGCCTGGTACAAAATAGCTATTTAGTTTTGTCTAGCAAATAGTAGTGGCTCAATAAATATCATTAATTCATTCACTGACATGCATCTATGGCTACCATTGGGTAAATTTATTACTCCCCTCTGCAGTAATGTATTTGAAATTGGCATGTACCTTTTTGGAAATACAGTCTTTAATTCACTGAACAGTATTGAGATTTCATGGCAGGCAGTCAGTTTAACATCTAGGCAGGCAGTCTTTTTCACTCTTGAATAACAGCACAGTGGAAACACTCATTTTTCTGTCTATATGGGGATGAAGTTTTGCCAGAAGCATCCCCTGAAGTTACTAAAGTCAGGGTTGATGTGCCTGGTGTGAATGATGGGGTTCCTGGCCAGGCTTCTGGTATACCTGCAGCAGCCCCACTGGAATGCCACCTGGGAAGAGGAGGAATAGGAAGCAATGAGAAGTCAGTGGCAGCCCACAGCTCAGCAAACAGTAGAAATCCATCAGGTGAGCAGATGCTAATTTCTGTTATTGCTGAGTCCTCTCCATCTGTGGGTTGTCATTTGCTCCTTTCCTTCTTAGTCCATTCTGGCATCATCAGGTTCCCTCCTCTGTCACATTAGCCTGGTCCTCCGTGCTGCTTGTATTTGCCTGTCAAATGACTGTGCTCTTGCCCAGAAGCGGTGGCAGTGAAGGAGAGATGCAGATTGAGTCAGCGAGCCGCAGCTCTCGTATAGAAGCTGACTGCCTCATTTTCGGTCCACTGCCTCTGTGGCTTCTCCCCTCTCTGCTTCTCCTAGCAGCTGTTGCATTCTCCCCTTCTTTGTCCTCACATCTCCCATTAGCTGTCTTTTATCCTTTCTCCTCTGCTAGTCCTGTTTCCTCCTGCCTGCCATCACTTTCCTTCAATCCTTTCTCTCTCTGACACCGATTTTCACTTCAAATGCTACGTGATAAACGCATTGAACAAAAAGGTAGAGACAAAGACAAATCCAGCAAAAGTGAAGAGTATAAAGCTATACCTTTTTTCCCTGAATATATCTTTCTTTCTAGGAATCTGAAAATAGATTACCTAAGTTGATTCCACTTAATAACAACGCTTTTGTCACCTAAAAGTGAAGATCTATCATTCTAGGAATTATGTCTTAACCAATTTCAGCACTGGGATCATATCTTTTAATAGGGGAACTTCTGAAAGGAAGACTAAGTATCAAATAGCATCTAGCCTGAGTAATTCCTCACTCTTTCAGGAAGTAAAGGAAAAGAAGCCTTGATTTGGTCCTGAAAGTGGCTCAGAAATGAGAGAATTATAACCGTGATCTGTAGAATAGTTTCATGTTCATTCCTGTCTCTCCATCCCACCTATATGAGTTTCAGACAGGTGGCTACCAGCCAGAGGGGGGCCGACGCCAGGATTTGAAGATTGGAGATCAAGCCTGGATAAAGAAATATTTATCTGAAGTAGTGAGGAATGAAGCAAACAGAAAGAAAAACTAGCCCAGTGGTTCTCAAAGTGTAGTCCCTGGACCAGGAGCCTCAGTATCCACTACTTGGGAACATTTTAGAAAAGCAAATCCCTGGCTTCTATTCCAGACCTACTGAATCAAAAATTGGTTCCATAACCAATTGAGAACTCCAGGTCTGAGGAATCAGATAACGCTTCAGGTACCCTTGTGATTTAAAAAGAGGCTAAATAGGGACTGGGAACACAGCAGGATAGGGGGATCTGAACTCACCTCCTCACATGGACACAACAAATTTACAACTACCCTTGGAACAATTACCCTTGACAGAGAACCGGAAACTGGATTAAAAGAACCCCCACCACAAGAGACAGTGCCGACTGATGTGGAAGAGGCAGAAATATCTTTCTGGAGAGGAAAAAAGCCACATGTGGTGCTTCATGGCCAGGAGCAATCTTAAGCCATATAGGGGATCTCCCCCACCTTCCAAACCAGAAAAAATTGTGTGCTACCATGCCTGTGGCTGGCCCCATGCAGCTGCGCTACTGAGAGCTGACAACAGCCTTGCGGGCCAGAGGCCTACAGCAACTGAGACCCCCTGAGCCTAGCAACCAGCCACACTGGGGGTCTCCTCACTTAACAGAAAAACTGCATCAGGAATGTGCTATTAGGCCCTGCAGCCAACTGTGCTGGGGTTCCACCTGCCCAATAAAGTGACTAAGGGACTGCAGCAGCTGCGTGAAGCTGAGCCTTACAACCAGATGGCCAGGGGGACAACCTAACCTTCGCATGCACCTGCAGTAAGAGCAACCCCAACACAACAGAAGGACACCTGTACATCACACAGGGGACACTACAGGAACATTTGGAACCTGTGATGACAGGGAAGCACATTGCTGAGCTGCATAAATCATCTCTTACATAAGGTACTTCTCCAAGATCAGGAGATGTAGCTGATCCACCTAAAACATAGACATGAGCACAGAAAATAGGTAGAATGAGGAGACAAAAGAATATGTTCCAAATAAGGGAACAGGACAAATCCTCAGAAAAAGAAGTAAAAAGTGAAACGGAGATAAACAATCTACCTTATAAAGAGTACAAACTAATAGTCATAAGAATACTCACCGATCTTGGGAGAAGAACAGATCTACACAGTGAGCTGGATGAACGACTAGAGGAAATCACCCAAGCAGAACAGAAAAAAAGGTTTAAAAAAGAACAAAGACAGTCTAAGGTACCTCTGGGACAATATCAAGTGCACTAAAATCAATCCCCATGGCCGAGTGGTTAAGTTCGCATGATCACCTCAATAGATGCAGAGAAAGCATTTGACAAGAAACAGCATCCATTTATGATAAAAGCTCTGAATAGGGGTTGGTCCGGTGGCGTAGTGATTAAATTTGCATGCTTGGCTTCAGCAGCCTGGGGTTTGCTGATTTGGATCCTGAGTGCGGACCTACACACCCCTCATCAAGCCATGCCGTGGTGGCATCTCACATAGAAGAACTAGAAGGACTTACAGCTTGATATACAACTGCATACTAGGGCTTTGGAGAGAAAAAAAAAGAGTAACATTGGCAACAGATGTTAACTCAGGGCCAATCTTCCTAACCAAAAAAAAACAAAAACAAAAAACTCTGAATAAAATGGGTATAGAAGGAAAGTGCCTCAATATAATAAAGTTCATAGATGACAAACCCATAGCTAATATCATACTCAATGGAGAAAAACTGAAACCTATGCCTCTCAGAACAGGAACCAGACAAGGATGCCCACTTTCACCACTCTTATTTAACATTGTATCGGAACTCATGGCCAGAGAAATCAGAAAAGACAAAGAAATAAAAGAGATCCAAATTGGAAAGGAAGAAGTGAAACTGTCACTGTTTGCAGATGACGTGATTTTATATATAGAAAGCCCCAAAGAATCCACCAAAAAACTTTTAAAAATAATAAATGAATACAGTAAATTTACAGGATACAAAATCAACATATAAAAATCTATTGTGTTTCTATACACTAAAAATCGAGTAGCAGAAAGAGAAATTAAGAATACAATCCCCATTTACAGTTGCAATAGAAAGAATAAAATACCTAGAAATACATTTAACCAAAGCGCTGAAAGACCTGTTCACTGAAAACTAGAAAACATTGTTGAAAGAAATTGAAGAAGATACAAAGAAATGGAAAGATATTCCATGTTCTTGGATTGGAAGAATTAACATAGTTAAGATGTCCATACTTCCTAAAGCAATCTACAGATTCAATGCAATCCCTATCAAAGCTCCAACAAGAGTTCTCACAGAAATAAAACAAAGAATACTAAAATTTATATAGAGCAACAAAGGACCTCAAATACCCAAAGGAATTCTGAGAAAAAAGGACAAAGCTGGAGGTATCACACTCCCTGATTTCAAAATACACTACAGCACTATAGTAACCAAAACAGCATGGTACTGGCACAAAAAGAGACACAGAGATCAATGGAACAGAATCAAGAGCCCAGAAATAAACCCACACGTCTATGGACAGCTAATTTTCAACAAGGGAGCCAAGAACATACAATGGAGAAAGGAAATTCTCTTCAATAAACGGTATTGGGAAAACTGGACAGCCACATGCAAAAGAATGAAACCAGACTATTATCTTATACCATATACAAAAATTAACTCAAATGGATTAAAGATTTGAATGTAACACCTGAATCCATAAAACTTCTAGAAGAAAATGTAGGCAGTACGCTCTGCAACATCAGTCTTAGAAGCATGTTTTCAAATACCATGTCTACCAGGCAAGGGAAACAAAAGAAAAAATAAACAAATGAGACTACATCAAACTAAAAAGCTTCTGCACAGCAAAGGAAACCATCAACAAAAATGAAAAGACAACCTAACAATTAGGAGAAGATATTTGCAAACCATATATCTGATAAGGGGTTAATATCCAAAATATATAAAGAATTCATACATCTCAACAACAAAAATACAAATAACCCAATTAAAAATGGGCAAAAGATCTGAAAAGTTTTCCAAAGAAGATATATGGATGGTCAACAGGCATATGAAAAGCTGTTCAACACCGCTAATTATTAAGGAAATGCAAATCGAAACCACAATGAGCTATCACCTCACTCTTGTCAGAATGGCTATAATTAACAAGACAGGAAATAAGTGTTGGAGAGGATGCTGAGAAAGGGGAATTCATACACTGCTGGTAGGAATGCAAACTGGTGCAGCCACTATGGAAAACAGTATGGAGATTCCTCAAAAAATTAAAAATAGAACTACCATATGAACAAGCTATTCCACTGCTGGATATTTATCCAAAGAACATGAAAACACAAATATGTAAAGATATATGCATCTGTATGTTCATTGCAGCATTATTCACAATAGCCAAGACTTGGGAACAACCTACATGCCCATGGAGGGGTGAATGCATGAAGAAGATGTGGTATATATGCATAATGGAATACTACTCAGCTATAAAAAAAAGATGAAATCTTGTCATTTGCAACAACGTGGATGGACCTTGAGGGTATTATGCTAAGTGAAGAGTCAGAGAAAGTCAAATACCCTATTCTCTCACTCATGAATAGATGATAAAAACAAAAACAAGAAGAAACAAACACATAGACACAGAGATTAGATTGGTGGTTACCAGAGGGGAGAAGGGGAGGGAGGAGAGCAGAAGGGATGACTGGGCACATGTGTGTGGTGATGGATGGTAATTAGTCTTTCAGTGGTGAACATGACGTAGTCTACATAGAAACCGAAATATAATGATGTACACCTGACATTTGTACAATGTTATAAACTAACGTTACCTCAATGCAGAAAAAAAAGGAACTGCTTAACCTTGGAAAAAATAAAATAAAAAAATTAAAAGGCTACAATATAGTTACAAAATTTTAAAAATAAAATGAGGCTAAATAAATAACTATGACTTAGAAATGACAAGGAAAGGGGAGATCAATGCATGTGAAAGCCTTTTCCCCCTACATTTGTGTCCTGACCTTTTACACCTCACTTAGGGCCTTGGTTTTATTAAGGTGATTGCTTCATTATCACTTTTTAATTCATGGTGATATGTTTAGTCACAAATTTCAGCTACTCTGGGGAAACAATTTTCTGCCAATGGTTCTTATCCTTTCTTTTATTTTTCCTCCTTTTGTGTCATAGCATCATTGCATACATTGTGCACTAATCTTTGATGAGGTGAATTCCTCCAGGACCACCGGATGGAGGTTTTTGTCAGAGAGGAGCTAAAATCAGTATTCCTTCTTGATGATATTTTTTCTTATGACTCAGGTTTCAGTGTGAGTGCTTTAATATTTATTTCTTGCAGCCAATAGAGATTAACACTGCACAGCTGATCACGAGATGAACTCTCTTCCCTCCTCTCAGTCTCACCAGTGGTTCACTGCAAATATGACTTGCTATTTGCATCCCTTCTTAATCTTGCCTTCCCTGCCTATTGCCACTTCAAGGGAAACTGAATCCAGGGAAGGTCTTGCACTAACCTTCTCGTCTACATTCCATTTAATAAAGAGAGAATTCTTGATTTCCAACCTTGGATATGCCACTACTAAGGAGAACAGATATGTGCCAATGCTGTCTGAGCTCTGCAGCCACAGCCATCCTCTCTGGTACGTTCTGATGCCTTTCTTCTCCGTTAATTTCATACTGTTTGGCAGCTCTTGTTCATACATTATGAGTTGAGGTTACCAAGACTTTAGTTCCATCAAATATGGATTGGCATGTTTATGCTTCTTCTCTTTTTTGTTTTATGATGATTTCCAAAAGGAAAGTGGGAAATCGAGAACACTAGACCAAAAACAACAGGAAAACATGGCCTATAGATTCCATCTCCTCTCTATCTCTGTAGCGTCTTTTCTGGTCCCACATCCTTTGTTCAATCCTTTATCACTTCTCACCTGGAGTTTGTAGTAGCTTCCTAACTGACTATAGTTAGTGTTTGTTAACAATCACTCTTTCAATAATGTAGTCTCCTTAAAGTTCAGACTTATCATGTTAGCATCTTGTTTAAAATCCTCCAGACTCCCTTAGCTTCCAGGGCAAAGTTCAAATTCCTCTGCTCAGTACCAAAGGCTGTTCATAATTGATTCTTGCTAAACACTCTATTTACATTCTTTCATTCACTCTCTCATTCTTTATTGAATACCTGTGTGGCAAACATTGAAAATACAATAGTAAATGAAGAATATGTACCCTGATTGAGCTTCTGACCTAGTAGAGAAGACAGATGTTAAACAAATAGATGCGTACATTCATATAATTACAAATTATGATAAAAGCATTAAATGGTAAAGACAAGGTGTCATGAGCTAAAATGACCTGGCTGGGGGGAAATGACACAAATTGCAGAGTGATCAGAGCTCATCAGTCTTTAGAAGTGATATTTGAGACCTAAAAGATAACCGGGAGTTAGTAAGAAAACTCCAAGGAGAGTACTCCAAAGAAGCATAATGAGAGAAGGTTTGAAAGAGAAAAGAACTTGGCATTTCTAAAATACTATTTCACACAGGCATTATTTCTTTCAATCATATCAATTTCCTTGGAGCTTCCTAAGATAGAAATCTTCTTTCAGGATTCGATATCACATGTGCTAATACTTCTCGGAATGTTCATCTGATTCCTGTTTACCTTTCAAATCTCAGCTCATTTGTTACCTGCCATAGTAAACTGATGATGTTGATAGCCCTGAGTCTTCACTTTTCCCATTGTGGACAGTGGGTTCAACTCACACTCTCTCTGATTCTAGGCTCATGCAGGTGACTTTCTTTGGCCTATGGAATGTTAGCAAATACGATGCAAGCAAAGGCTTCAAAAGCACTTACATACTGAGGACTCTTCCCTTGCTTATTCTTGCACCTCTGTCTCCACTATAAGATCATGTACAGGCAGCCTGATGCGGAGATGTGACAGAAACAAGGCAAAGAGTCAAGACCATCGCAGAGCAGCTGAGAGGCAGCTGACCCCCAAACATGTGACAACTCTTAGCCAAGATCAGCCAAACTGCCTCTTTGACCCTCATCTATGGTAAAAACATGAGCAAGTTGAGCCAATATCAGCAGAACCATTCAGCCAACCCTTATGTTCCCAAGTAATAATAAATGAGGGTTGTTTCAGGAGCTGAGATTTAGGAGCATTAGTCATGATGAAAGTAAACAGATGTCCTCCTCTAACCACCTTTTGGATGTACTTAAGCAAAATTAATTCTCCTGGTCTTCAGTCCCATAGTGCTTTAAATTTCTCTGTCATTGCACTTTTCTCGTTGTGCCAAAATAATTGGTTCATTTGTTCAGCTTCTCCATGAGGATAGAGTTGGTACTTAATTTGCCTTTGTCCCATGAAGAATCAGCAGTATCTGACATTTTGGCATTTCATAGAACTTATTAAATATTTTAATTAAAAATGAATAAATTATTAAGAAGGAAATGAATAAAAGTCAAAGTGCTCAGGAAGTCTTCCTAGAAGAACCCAGTAGGAGGTAAGCTTTGTGATGGCACCAGTGCTGTCTATCTTGTCCACCACTATAAACTTAGCAGCTAACACAGAGCCAGACACATAGTAGGTTGTCAAATACCTGTTGAAGTACATGAAAGAAGGAATTAAAAAGGTGCATCCTGAAATGAGCTGTCCCCACTCCAGTATCACTCATCCACAAAAGTCCCATGGATTTGACAGAATTGCTATAGGTGTGTGCTCAGTGGTTCCTTTTTTTTTTTCACTTCTGTGAGAAAGATTGGCCCTGAGCCAATATCTGTTGTCAATCTTTCTCTTTTTGCTTGAGGAAGATTGTCACCAAGCCAATATCTGTGCCAGTCTTTTTCTACTTTGTATGTGGGATGCCTCCACAGTAGGTTCACTCCTGGGATCCGAACCCATGAACCCCAGGCTGCCCAAGTGGGGCATGTGAACTTAACCACTATACCACTGGGCCAGTCCTTCAGTGGTTCCATTTTTATTCCCTCATAACAAGTCTCTTCTTTACGGAGGACACAGAGTCACCACCCTCAGACATGGAAAGGGGGGCCACTTTCCTAGACCCATCACATAAATGAGATTTTAAAATAGTAAAGGTCATTTACAGTGTACTAACATAAGTACCTCTGTAATACCTATATGTCAAAGGGAGAAAAGGAGAAGAAATAGATATGAAAGGATGTTTGGCTTATTGATTGCTTTTTCATATTGATAAAGGCAGTTTTTCACAAAAGGAGGAATCAAAGCCAGTCTTTTTTGTTTTAATCTAATTACCTTAGGTTTGGAGCTATATCAATCCAGGTATATAATTCATTTTTATTTATAATTATAGATGAATGAAAATCTCTAGCTACTTATGAATATGCAAATCCGTCATTATCTCCAATTACGAGGAAAACTTTGGATAACTTCTAACCTCCTGAGTTTCAAATTTACCAAAGTTTCTATATTTCTTGAATTAACACTTATTCCACTAATTGCCTTTTTCACAGACTTTATTTACTCTCTTCATTTCACATTCAGAAGCAAATTTGCTAACTCCACTCATTGTTTCTACGAGAAAACCACATGTGATCATTTAAGGAGGTGGAGTCCTTTGATTGGAAACATCCAATTAGTTCCTTTTATTTCCTTTGCCTCCAAAGAAGACACCAAGAGTAGTGCTGTGAATAGCTGGAAAAGTAATGGTTCTGGCCATTTCCTCCTTCTCATTACAACCACCACCATAAATAAAGAAGTTTAGTACAATAAAACATTTAAACTTATTACCACCATTTAAGAGGCCTATCAACAAGCAGAATCTCCAGGGAAGGTCACAAAAAATAGAGTTTCTTTTATCCTTGATTTTTTTCTCCAACAAGCATGGTCTAATTAGACAAAACTAATTTCACATATATTTAGCTAAGTATAGTTGTACCCTTATTCCTTAAAACTGCCTATTTGGAAAAAGAAGTCATATGCTATATTTGGTTCTGTTTATCAAGAAGCGTTCATAGTCTTGTATTTTGAAGTTTGAGGGCTTCCAACTACAGTTTTTTAAGTAGTCATATCCACAGAAACTAACTATTATTATTATTAGAAATAATAATAACAATGACAAAAACCACTACCAAGGAAACTGGTAAACAGTCACTGATGATTAAGTAGCTAATAACTAAAGTTTTCTTCCTTTCTGCAATTACTGATTACACCTTTTAGTTGTTCCCCCGCCCAATGCTAGCTGTACTGCTTAGGCAATATGCTATCTGACTACCCAGGTTCCTATAGATAACATCTCCTTGGTTCCTGGATCACCATAATAATGGGTGTTTGAGCTTTTTTGCAGAAATCAGGACCCCTTTGTCCAGTTCAGGCCGGTTAAGAGCTACCAACCCATCAACTGGGCCCAATAAGTGACCTTTTGACATCAAGAGGCTAAAAACTCCACCTTCAGATCATGCTAACGCCACCATTTTGTGAACATGTGTCCTATAAAGAGGCAGGAAGTCTGACTACACTTGCACAGATCAATTACCTCACCTCTCCTCACCTCCAATCACCTATCTCCATACTTCAGACCACCTTGCCCCCTACCCCATAAATATCCCTGAGTCCCCATTTTCAAAGAGGTGGATTTGAGACTTGTGCACCCACTTCCTCACTTGGCTGCCTTGTGATTAAAATCCTTGCTCTGCCACAATCTTGTCATCTCAGTGATCGGCTTTCTGGGCGATGGGCAAAAACAAACCTCGTTTGGTAACACCATCACCATATATTGAGTTCTTACCTAGTGCCAAGCACTGTGCTAAGTACTTCACATACATAAGCTTCTTTAATCCCTATAACAATTCAATGAATTTAAGTGTTATTGACCACAATTTATGCAGATAGATTTGCCACAGTTCAATTTAAGATCCCTAACAAGGTGCCAAAACATAATGCTAACTATTATTGTAATTGTATGGCTATTTTTCAATAACCTTAAAGGCATAATAATGTAACACAATTCAGTGACGGTGGTTCTGGGAAGAGCTGAGATAATATGTTCCAAATGAGAAGGCTTCTGGTAGTCTAACTGGTTTAGGAATAGAGTTTAGAGCATCTAGAATAGTTCCTCCCTGCCTTCTGCACCTAAGGCAAGTAACAGCATCACTCCCATATTTTCTACTTAGTCCTAATGATTATGAAAATATATCTTCACACTGAAAAGGAAACCTCGAGAGTAAACAATAGGTCACCTGCATGATGTCAGGCTATATAATCCAAGCCAAAAAGAGAGACCATATTAGGTGAGAAAATACTGACTTAGTTGCAAACACCAGTAGTCGGCTAGACTCACTCACTGGCTATTTGATAGGCTTGGACTCACCAACCTAAAAGCTATCCATAATGTTAACTTGCTTAATTACACTTAATTGGTTTCCTGTCTCACTTCCTGCCTAGTGTTTCCTGGAATCACCTCCCAAATAAATGGCTTCCACTGGAATCCTTGTCTTGGGATCTACTTCTGAGAGATACAGGGTTATTGTGACAATTAAATGTGTAACAAGGTCAAAATTTCACTGCCATTAAACTCAGATTGGCCAGAACAAAGTGAAACAAAATATATAGCCTCTTTATATTCTGTAACTATTCTAATCTTCTCACAAATCTCTAACCTTCTGGATAATGGTAGAAGGAGAATCAAGAAGCCTTAAAAAAAAGCATAATTAATAATCAATCCTCATTGGTTGATAAAAGAAAAGGACTCCTTCAAATTCAAACTATGGTCCATTCTCCAGTTTCTTATCCTCTTGTTTCTATTCATCAAGATGGCATCAGTGTACAGCGGGTGGGGTGTGCTCAGTATGCCCCTGTAGTAGACGTGGAGAAGGGAGCCTCTAAAATTTAGTGGTTCCTTTTGAAAAGTGGCTTGGTGAGTCTGCTCCCTGAATTGATGACACTCGTATGCAATGGCTTCATTCGAGCTTTTGAGGTGCCCTTATGTTACCTTCGGCTGAAATCCTTGTCCCAGCCAATTTCTTCTGCTCTTGAGTTTCCTGCTCTTGACAGCCTCTCCATACCTGGTCTCCTCCTTGGGCACATTAAACCCATGAATCCACTGTGTAATTCACAGGCTGTGAGAAGTCAGGAGGGCTTCTTCTATCTCATCTATGAAGCCTATCTTCTCTGTCAACTGCCACTTCATCTATTTTGTGCCATGAGGGACATGCTGAGTGTGGAGCTTCTGCTAGAGGATTATTGAGGAAATATACCAGTAGTCTCTTCCCCTAATGTTTGCTTGCTCCTCCAAAGTTATCTGAATATTTCTACCATCTGACACCTCATCTTGGCTCTACCCTGAGAGGGAGAAATATATAGACCCCTATTTCTTGCTTCTGCTCTCCTTCCACTTCTTGTTTTTATAGCCCCAGCCAAACAAATGGGCTGTTCTCCTCTTGATAGCACGTCAAGAGTTCCCTCAGATGCTAGCGTGTAAAAACTGTCTATGACTTGTGGAGTCAGACATGGCTCTTGATTAGGTAAAGGAGAACATTTGGAATTGAAAAATCTCCCCAAAGCTTGGATTTAAAGTGTCACATGTGCAAAGTGCCTAGAACAGTATGCAGTTCATGGGTCCAGTGAAAACTGAAAGAAACAATTATGGAAGGTCTTGCTTTTGAATAGAACCCTGAAGGGATAGGTATAATGTGAATATAGAGAGACAAGTAAAAGCATTCCAAGCAGAGAGAGCAGTCTGAGCAGAAAATAGGCAGGTAAAGGTTTTGAACTTTATTCTATAGGCAACAAGAGACATTGATAGTAGGTCTTTGTGCAAGGAAGAGACACGCTCAGAGCTTTAAAAGAAAGACCAATATGACAGCAATTGTGAAATGAAATTTGTATCATTATTGTATGGTAAATAGAAATGGAAACATTCAGATTTCAACAGGAAAGATCTCAGAATAGATTAATGTTTAAGTAAGATATTCTTCCCCCTTTGCTTGGTGCCAAAATAGGAACTGGTCAGAATGCCAGACCCAACGATGACAGTCATTATATAAATAGCCATATGCATAGATGCTAGAAAATTTATTAATTGAGAAAACATTATTCTCTATGAATTAGTATGCCTTCCAAAATGAACTTTGCTTTCACTACAATACTTTTTAAAAAGATTTTTGCAATTATTTTCAATTGCAACACTTTTATTAAGAAAATATTTTAGAAGTAACCTAACCACTCCCTGAACAATTTAAAACATGTGCTATGTTACTTGTCTAAACCACTTCTGGTGAGTTAATCTAAAGCCTAATAATTATAATAAAAACAGTCTCGTGCCAGTTGTCAGCAGACTTAAATATGACCGACTAAAAGGAGATTTCACAGTACTGAGATGTCCTAACGAATGTACACGAGACACCTACTAGCGTAGTGTGAAGTATTATGATAAATACTTTACACTTGTGTCATATGTTAAAAATAAAGTGCATTAGTGTCCTAGATTGTCTGAGCAAGCTTTGCATAATTTCTAATTCACAACTTTGATAATTGCCAGAATGGCTCCCAGTCATTAGTGCAGAGTCTCCAAGAGCCTATAAAGCCTGTCCAAGGAGGCTTTCAAATGCAGCGGCTGCATGGGTCCAGCTTCTGTTTTAGTCTCATGCCAGCTCAATCTGAACATCAAAGAAAAGACGTTTTTATTTTTGATCTGTTAAAAATGAAATGCTAATTAAAAAAAAATCCTCCAGGGCACTAAATACCCACATCCTGAACAGTAGAATTAAACTCAATTTTTTTTTACTTACTAAAATAAATATTTATTAAAATATAACATCTCCATTTTCTAGCCCTGTTCTAAAACAATGATGAAAACAGACGAGGTCCTGGCTCCCTTGCTGTTCACATACCAGAGGACTGTTTTTTCCTTTTGTCGACTCATTTCATTCTCACAACACACATAGGCAGTGACCATTCTTTTTTTTTTTCTTTTTGGTACAAAAGTAAATATTTCTCTTTTTTTTTTGTATTTGTTTTATTGCATTAACATTGGATTATAACATTATATAACTTTCAGGTGTATATCACAATATATTTCAAATTCTGTGTAGATTACATCATGTTCACCACCCAAAGACTAATTATAATCCATCACCACACATGTGAGCCTAATCACCCCTTTCACCCTCCCCTCCTCCCTTCTGGTAACCACCAATCCAAAGTCTGTTGCTGTGTTTGTTTGTCGTTGTTTTTATCCTCTACTTATGAGTGAGATCATATGGTATTTGATTTTCTCCCTCTGACTTATTTCACTTAGCGTAATACCTTCAAGGTCCATCCATAATGTCACAAATGGCCAGATTTCATCATTTTTTATGGCTGAGTAATATTCCATTGTGTGTATATACCACATCTTCTTTATCCATTTGTCCCTTTATGGGCACCTAGGTTGCTTCCAAGTCTTCGCTATTGTGAATGAGGCTGAAATGAACATAGGGGTGCATGTATCTTTATGTATTAGTGTTTTCAAGTTCTTTGGATAAATACCCAGCAGTGGAATAGCTGGATCGTATGGTAGATCTATTCTTAATTTTCTGAGGAAACTCCATAATGTTTTCCATAGAGGCCGCACCAGTTTATACTCCCATCAGCAGTGTACGAGTGTTCCCTTCTTTCCACATCCTCTCCAACACGTGTTGCTTCCTGTCTTGTTAATTATAGCCATTCTGATGAGAGTGGGGTAATATCTCATTGTAGTTTTGATTTGCATTTCCCTGATAGTTAATGATGTTGAACATCTTTTCATGTGCCTGTTGGCCATCAGTATATCTTCTTTGGAGAAATCTCTGTTTAGATCTTTTGCCCATTTTTTAATGGGGTTGTTGGGTTTTTTGTTGTTGAGACATATGAGTTCTTTGTATATTTTGGATATTAACCACTTATCCAATATATGGTTTGCAAACATCTTCTCCCAATCACTAGGTTATCTTTTCATTTTGTTGATGGTTTCCTTTGCTGTGCAGAAGCTTTTTAGTTTGATATAGTCCCATTTGTTTAAGTTTTTCTTTTGTTTCTCTTGCCGGTCAGACATGGTACTTGAAAATATGCTGCTAACACCAATGTCAAAGAGTGTCTGCCTATGTTTTCTTCTAGAAGTTTCACGGTTTCGGGTCTTACATTCAAGTCTTTAATCCATTTGATTTGATTTTTGTGCATGGTGTAAGATAATGGTCTACTTTCATTGTTTTACATGTGGCTGTCCAGTTTTCCCAACACCGTTTATTGAAGAGACTCTCCTTTCTCCATTGTATGCTCTTGGCTCCCTTTGTGAAAAATAGCTGTCTGTATATTTGTGGGTTTATTTCTGGGCTCTTGATTCTGTTCCATTGACTGCGAGTCTGTTTTTGTGCCAGTACCATGCTGTTTTGGTTACCATAGCTTTGTACCATATTTTGAAATCAGGGAGTGTGATACCTCCAGCTTTGTTCTTTTTCCTCAGGATTCCTTTGGCTATTCGGGCTCTTTTGCTGTTTCATATAAATTTTAAGATTCTTTGTTCTGTTTCCATGAAAAATGTTGTTGGAACTTTGATAGGGATTGCATCGAATCTATAGATTGCTTTAGGAAGTATGGACATTTTAACTATGTTAATTCTTCCAATCCAAGAACAAGGAATATCTTTCCATTTCTTTGTGTCTTCCTCAATTTCTTTCAACAACGTTTTATAGTTTTCAGTGTACAGGTCTCTCACTCTGGTTAAGTTTACTCCTCGGTATTTTATTCTTTTTGTTGCAATTGTAAATGGGATTGTATGCTTAATTTCTCTTTCTGCTGCTTCGTTGTTAGTGTATAGAAATGCAACTGATTTTTGTATGTTGATTTTGTACCCTGTGACTTGATATGTATTCGTTTATTACTTCTAAAAGTTTTTTAGTGCTTTATTTAGGGTTTTCTATATGTAAAATCATGTCACTCACAAACAGCAACAGTTTCATTTCTTCTTTTCCAGTTTGGATCCCTTTTATTTCTTTTTCTTTTCTGATTTCTCTGGCTAGGACTTCCAATACTATGTTCAATAAGAGTGGTTAAAGTGGGCATCCTTGTCCGATTCCGGTTCTTAGAGGGATAGCTTTCAATTTTTCTCCATTGAGAAGGATATTAGTTGTGGGTTTGTCATATATGGCCTTTTTTATGTTGAGGCATTTTCCTTCTCTACCCATTTTATTTAGAATTTTTATCATAAATGGATGCTCTTTCTTGTCAGATGCTTTCTCTACATCTATTGAGATGATCATGTGATTTTTATTCTTCAATTTGTTAATGTGCTGTATCACGTTGATTGATTTGTGGATGTTGAACCATCCCTGCATCCCTGGAATAAAACCCACTTGATCACGATGTATGATCTTTTTAATGTATTGTTGTATTTGATTTGCTAGTATTTTGTTGAAGATTTTTGCATCTATGTTCCTCAGTGCTATTGGCCTGTAGTTTTCCTATTTTGTGTTGTCCTTTTCTGGTTTTGATTTCAGGATAATGTTCACTTTGTAGAAAGAGTTAGGAAGCCTACCCTCCTCTTCAATTTTTTGGAAGAGTTTGAGAAGGATAGGTGTTAAGTCTTCTTTGAATCTTTGGTAGAATTCACCAGGGAAGCCATCTTGTCCTGGACTTTCATTTTTTGGGAGGCTTTTGATTACTCTTTCCATCTCCTTACTGGTGATTGGTCTATGCAAATTCTCTACTTCTTCTTGATCCAGTCTTGGAAGGTTGTATGATTCTAAGAATTTATCCATTTCTTCCAGATTATCCAATTTGTTGGTATACAGCTTTGTATAGTATTCTCTTATAATCTTTTGTATTCCTGAGGTGTCTGTTGTAATTTCTCCACTTTCATTTCTGATTTTATTTATTTGAGCCTTCTCCTTTTTTTTCCTGGTGAGTCTAGCTAAAAGTTTTTCAATTTGTCAATTTTCTTTATCTTTTCAAAGAAGCAGCTCTTGGTTTCATTAATTTTTTTCTAAGTCTCTATTTAGTTCATTTCTGCTCTGATTTTTATATTTTCTTCCTTCTGCTGATTTGGGGCTTTGTTTTCTTTTTCCAGTTCCTTTAGGTGCACTGTTACATTGTTTATTTGGCATTTTTCTTATTTGTTGAGGTAGGCCTGAATTGCTATAAACTTCCCTCTTAGAACCACTTTTGCTATATCTCATAGATTTTGGCATGTCGTATTTCATTTTCATTTGTCTCCAGGTAATTTTTGATTTCTCCTTTGACTTCTTCATTGACCCAACCGTTGTTCAGTAGCATTTTGTTTAATCTCCACATTTTTGTGGCTTTTCTGATTTTCTTCCTGTAGTTTATTTCTAATTGCATACCTTTGTGGTCAGAAAAGATGCTTGGTACTATTTCGATCTTCTTAAATTTATTGAGACTTGTTTTGTGGCCTAATATGTGATCAATTCTGGAGAATGTTCCATGTGAATTTGAAAAGAATGTATATTCTGCAGTTTTTGGATGCAATGTTCTATATATATCTACTAAGTCCGTCTGATCTAATGTGTTGTTTAAGGCCAGTGTTTCCTTATTGATCTGCTGTTTGGATGATCTATCCATTGGTGTAAGTAGAGAGTTAAGGTCCCCTACTATTATTGTGTTACTGTCTATTCCTTTTTTATGTCTGTTAATAATTGCTTTATATATTTAAGTGCTCCTATGTTGGGTGCATAGATATTTACAAGTGTTATATCTTCTTGTTGGACTGTTCCCTTTATCACTATGTAGTGCCCTTCTTTTCTCCTGTTATAGTTTTTGTTTTAAAGTCTATTTTGTCTGATATAAGTATTGCTACCCCTGCTTTCTTTTCTTTGCCGTTTGCCTGGAGTATCTTTTTCCAACCTTTCACTTTCAGTTTGTGAGTGTCTTTAGGTCCCAAGTATGTTTCTTGTATGCAGCATATATATGGGTCTTTTTTTTTTATCCAATCGGCCACCCTATGTGTTTTGATTGGAGCATTTAGTCCATTGACATTTAAAGTAACCATTGATAAAAATGTATTTATTGCCCTTTGGTTACTTTTTTTTTCTGGGTATTTTAGTAGTACTTCTCTGCTCCTTTCTTATTCTCTTGTTCTCTTCCCTGTGGTTTGATGGCTGTCTTTAATAATGTGTTTGATTTCTTTCCTCTTCCTTATTTATTTACTTATTATAGATTTCTGATTTCTGGTTACCATGAGGTTCCTATATAATATTCTACATGTATAGCAACCTATATTAAGTTTATACTCTCTTTAGCTTGACCTCTTTCTAAAAGCTCTACTCTTTTACTTTTCTCCTCCCACATTTTATGTTTTTGAAATCGTATCTAATCTCTTGTTTTGTGTGTTTCTATCCATTACCCTCTTATCATAGAAATAGGTAATTTTAGTACTTTTGTCTTTTAACCTTCATATTATCTTCATGGTGGTTGATCTGCTACCTTTACTGTATTTTTGCCTTTAACAGTGGTTTCATTGCCTGGTTTTAGTGGCGGGGGGTAGGCTGATAATTTTCTTATCCCTATTTGTGGTCTTCTCTTTCCCACTTAAATAATTCACTTCAGCATTTCTTGTAGAACTGGTTTCTTGGTGATAAACTCCTTTAATTTTTGCTTGTCTGGGAACCTCTTTATCTCCCCTTCCATTCTGCATGATAACTTTGCTGGATAAAGTATTCTTGGCTGTAGGTTTTTTCCTTTCAGAACTTTAAATATGTCATGCAACTCTCTTCTAGCCTGTAGGATTTCAGCTGAGAAGTCTGCCAATAGCCTTATGGGCTTTCCTTTGTATGTCACTTGTTGCCTTTCTCTTGCTGCTTTTAGAATTCTCTCTTTATCTTTAATTTTAGATAGTTTAATTATAATGTGTCTTGGTGTGGGCCTGTTGGTGATCATCTTGTTTGGTGTTCTCTGTGCTTCCTGTACTTGAATGTCTGTTTCCTTCCTTATGTTAGGAAAGTTTTCAGCTGTTATCTCTTCAAATAAATTCTCTGCTCCTTTGTTTCTTTCTTCTCCTTCTGCAACACCTATAATACAAATGTTAGTGCACTTGATATTGTTCCAGAGTTCCCTTAGATTGTTCTCATTCTGTCTAATTCTTTTTTTTTTTTTTTCATTTGTTCAGCTTGGGTGATTTCCTCTAGTTTTTCTTCCAGGTCACTGATCTGTTCTTCTGTACCATCTACTCTGCTATTGAGTCCCTTTAGTGAATTTTTCATTTCCAGTATTGTATTCTTCATTTCTGATTGGTTCTTTTTTATATTTTCCAATTCTCTGTTGATGTTCTCACTGTGTTCATCCAGTCTTCTCCCCAAATCAGCGAGCATCCTTATGAGTTTTTGTTTGAATTCTTTATCAGGTAGATTGTTTATTTCTGTTTCATTTAGTTCTTTTTCTGGGATTTTGTCCTGTTCCCTTGCTTGTGTTCCTTTGCCTCCTCATTTATGCCTCATTCTCTGTGCTTATGTCTATGTATTAGGTGAGTTGGCTATGTCTCCAGCTCTTGGAGAAGTAGCCTTATGTAAGAGATACCTTTTGAGGCCCAGCAGTGTGCTTTCCTCTCGTCACCAGGCCAAATGATCCAGTAGTGACCCCTGTGTAGGCTACTTGTGTCCTTCTGCTGTGGCAGGGTTGTTCTTACTGCAGGTACCCAGGGAGTCTAGTCTTTCCCTCCCTAGCCAGCTGTTTGTAAATCGGGTTTGGGGAGCCCCAGCACCACTGGCTACAAGGTAGCACACTCCTGTTGCAGTTTTCCTATTAATTGAGTACGTACCCAGTGTAGCTGGTTGCTAGGCTCAAGGGCTTAGAGTTTCTGTAGGCCTCAGGACTGCAAGCCTGTTGTCAGCTCTCTTAGCATTGCAGCTGAGTGGGGCTGGCCCTAGGGATGGGAGCACCCAATTGTTTCAGGCTTTGGAAGGTGGGGCCAATCCTCTTTGTGGCTGTGAAGTGCAGCTATTCTGCCACTGATAAGCCCCACCCCCCACAGGTCCACACACACACTGTCAACACATCCCTGGTCCATGCACAATTCCCAACTCCCTGGAGCATACCCAGTCACCCCACTGCAGAGGCCCCCACCTCTCCACCAACCCCCCAAACACACACAAACACAATTCCCCTTGTCCTCACACAGGCCCTGCCTCACAGAGGTGGACACACTTGCCTGCCTGTAGAGGATCAAATCACCCAGTCTATGCAGGCCAATGAGTAGCCTGAGGGCTTGCTATTAGGTGGGGCCTGTCTCTAGGACAGGCTGCCTGCCCTGGCTGAACTGGATTAAATCTGTTCTCTAGTGGATGTGGCAGAACCCTGGGCTATCAAGCCAGGGGAAGAACTTCAATGGCATCTGCCAGCATCTGTGTCAGCACACCTGTACCAGGTCACAACAATGGCTGCCACCAATGTCTCAGTCTCTGGACAGGTCTCACCTCTCACCAAGATGCACCCAGAGCCTACCAGGTGAATCACTTTTCACCAAAGGAATGTGCATCTATCTTTTTGGTGATTTTAGATTGCTCTCTGAGACAGATGAATTTGTGCATGGGCCCTTTAAGAGCCAGGTGTTTTCAGCTTTCATCCAATAGCTTTTCTGGGGCTATTCCCCACTTTAATTGATAGTCAGCAAAACCAGATAGTAGAAGACTGGTCTCAGTTATGCTGAGTCTAAAGGATGCTTATAGTGTAACGTGCCCCACTAGGGTCCCTACTCCTCCAGGGAGGGCTGCATACCTTAGGATGGCTCCCACCTGACTGGCCGTGAAGCTCTGCCACTTGCAAAGGTGTCTTTTTTCTCTCCAGAAGGAATTTCTGACTCTTCTGCCTCAGTCAGGACTGTCCCTTGTTGTGGAGGGGTTTTTTATCTAGTTTTCAGTTTTCTCTCCAGGGTAATGTTTCCATGGTTGTAAGCTGGTTGTGTTTGTGGGAGGAGGTGAGTTCAGAGTCTGCCTATGCCATTCTCTTGATGAAAGCCTCTCTAAACTTAATTTTTAAGTGCTAAAATGGATCTTGAAATGTAAAAAATTGAAGGAAAAACTGGTGATTTCAAAATGAAAGCAAAGCAGTATTTCATTGGTAATCTATAAGTAGGTTTAAAAATACTGCACTATAGAATGAAGAATTTGGTACTTGAGTTCATCTTATTCAGCTCTTTATGCAAATAAAATCTGAGCTATATAAATCAGCTACAGGAAAAAATGCCAGCCTCAACTGGCTAACAACAAGAGATTTACCCAAACCACACATTTACCCAAACTATATATTTTTAAAACAGTTGATGTGTATTCTAAATTAAATATATATTTATGTGAAATACTATTGTGTATTTAAAAAATACAGTATGAACAGATGCTCCATATTGAAATAGATTTTGTTATTTTCACCATCCCACCCCATTGACATTAGAAATGTGATAATAAATGTCATTTTTGCTGGCTCAGTATAACATTACACCAGAGACACTCCAAACATACAATACTTAAGGTATTAATATTATTAGTTATTTTATCTTCATAAATCATACCTCAAAATACATGCAATATTTTTTAAATATAACACTAAAAATGCACATGCAATGATGAGAGGTAGCAACACTAAGGAAACTGACGAATATTTCAGAGACATTACCATTATTTTTCCTGGAAAATACTTTTAAAAAAAAAAAAAGCATTCTTTAAGTTCAAAGGAAACACCAGTCGAAAGATGTCTGTGGAGCCCCAAGAAGCATTTCTAAGGAGTTATAAGCATGCTGAACTCTTCCAGAAAGGAAATCAAGTGGAAAGCTTGTAAGGGATATTAATCCAGCACTACAGAGAAAATCCTGAGAAAACAGAGCCATAGTTTTCAAAGGAAATTGGCTTTGTAACATAGAAAAAGATGCAATTCAGGGGCTGAAAGTTGTAACTGTGGTATAGATCACACAATGGAAACACAAAACTAAGGCATCACCACTTGAATTCAAAGATGGAGACGTGACCAGAAGCTCTGAGTAAAATACCAGAGGCTGTGGTGGGTAGCATCCATCTATTCTTTTTCTGCAACAAGCAGCCTACAAGGGGCGTATTAAGGAGGAAAATTGTTAATTGATACACATTTTGTTCAATTACAGATAAGCTGACTGGAGAAGAGGAAGCCATGATGGAAAGCAAATCTGGATGAAGCTTTTTTTATTAGTTATAATAACATTATGTTTAAGTTTAGATTCATTGAGCTTTAAGTATTTGGGGAGACATTTTTTTTTAACTATACAGATTTATCCAAAATCTCACTGACACAATTTGAAATAAGATTAATAGTCGTGAAATCTATGAATGGGAGAGCCCACTGGAGGGGGATATTCAACATAAACCAGACACATAATTTCTATCACTGACATCAGGGAAATTCAGAGACAAATCTAGTAACAGGGATTGATAAACACTTTTGGTACTATTGATTTGAATGAAAATCATGGGATGTCAGACTTCAAAAGAAACCTGGGAACTATCAAGTCTGACATCTCTAATTTTGAGGAGACTAAAAGCCCAGTGAGATTATCCAAAGTCAGACATGGGGAGAAGAACATTCATCCCTACTCTGCTTCTCAAAATCCTTCCCATCCTTCAAGAATCAATTCAAGACAGAGATTTCCCTGACTCTGGAATTGTCTGTACCATTTGCCAAATAATTGCCCTGCCCAGTCTCACTTCTTCTTTTTGCCATATTTGAACTGTGGGAACTCTTCTGCTGCTGTTTGCCATTTTTTTAATTGCTCCAACTAAAACGTGATACTACTAGGAAAGCTGAAGCAGGGTTCTAGGTTCTCAGGATATTTAGGAGCTAGAGAAAGCACTCAACAAGTCTTGAGGTAGGTTTTGTGGGAGTTTTATACCACCAACAGCAGGATCTGTCATCTCCCCAATGTAACAAGTGACGCAGTGCATCTAATGACCAAGAGATGGATTCCGAGATTGATGATATCCATTCACACAATTTGTCCATCTCCTTTTCGGCAGTTCATAGACAAGTACTGGCAGAATCTGAGCATACAAATATCTCCCAGTAACTCTCAGGGTCTTACATCCTTCTTCACTTATCTGGCAATTGGGAATAACTTCTTCTCTTTGCAATTGACTACATTGTTCAGTATCTAGTGGTTTAAACACATTTAAATCTTTACAACCGAACCTCTAAATCTTATTGCAGCACATATACCTAAATCAGTAGCTTTTCTCCTACAATAAAACACAGCATCCCAGCGTATTCTCTCATCTACCTTCTTCATCCGTATCTCATTTTTAGGGACCAGTCAGGGATGACATGCTGCACTTCCCAGAACCCTCTTCAGGACTAAAGGATTTATTTTCATGGGTGCTGAAAGTTCAGTAGGCTAGAAGCTCTCACCTTGCAGCTCTCTCCAGGAACTGCCGCAAGCTGAAGAGAGCCACTTTGCCCAAAATCACACCCCCTTCCTGGAGGCAGTTTGTACCCAGAATCCATAATGTAAAGGCCTGCGACCTTCACGTAAACTCAGGGCAACTCTGAAGGTCCAAACCAGTTTCAGAGTTTCTCCATGGTAATGTGTGAGAACTTTCTTGTAACTGCCTTGTTGCATTCCAGTGTCTCTCTCCGCCCAGTCCAGTTTTTGTCCCTTGCCCACAGGTGTTATTCCTAATAACTCCCTGCTCACAAATCCCCATCTCAGAGCCTGTTCTCTGGGGAAACCAACCTACAAAAAACCTTGGCATCCTTTCATTTTTTATCTCTCTTATTAGCAAACTGCAGTTCATTCCCATATTCATCCACTCAACTGATACTGTTTGAGCACCTATAATATGGCAGGTGTTATTGTATGTGCTGATTATTCAGCAATGAAGACAACAGATCCAGAGGATTTCTCTGGTGAAATCTACCAAACACTTAAGGATAAAAATAAGCCCAATTCTACATAATCTCTTCTAGAAAATTGAAGAAGAGAGAACATGCCTCAATTAATTTTTTGAGGCCAGTATTACTCTAATGCTCAAACCAGACAATGAAACTATAAGGAAAGAAACTACAGACCCAAATCTCTCATGAATAAGATGCAAAGATACATAGCAAAATATTGGCAAATCCAATCCAGTCATATACACAAGGAATTATACAACATAATTAACATAACTAAATGGAATTCAATCCATAAATGCAAAATTGACTCAACATTCATAAATCAATGTAACTTATATTAACAGACTAAATATGAAAAACTGTATGATCATATTAATAGATGCAGAAAATGAACTAAATAATATTCAAATACCCACTCATAATAAAGTCTCTTACAAAACTAAAAATGGAAGAAGCTTTCTTAACCTAATAAAGATTATATGTGAAAAAATCTATAGCTAACATCATACTTAACAGTAAAAGACCGGATGCTTTCCCCTCAGATCAGGAATAAGACAAAGATGTCCTCTCTCACCACTAGGGGATAGAAAATAGATCAACAGTTGTCAGAAGTTTGGGAAGAGAAGAATGTTTGACCAGAGGAAGCACAAGGAATTTTTTTAGGTGATGGAACTTATCTATATGCTGATGTATGACGCCAGGCATTTGTCAAAACCCATAGAACTTTACAGCACAAAGAATCAAACTTAATATATGCAAATTTTTAAAAAACTCATCTGGGAAATTGGAGGATCCTGGGATGGAAAATATACTTTAACAAAAGAATGTAATGGTATTTTAAATATATAACATAACCTCATTGAAGGGGGTGGAGAAAGAAAGGCTAATCTAAGTAACTTTGGAGAATGATATTTTTACTAGAAACTGTGAGACTAAAGACAAAAGGAACTTCACATAACATTGTACTCTAGTTTATAAACCTGTTTCTCACAAGGTAATGGTAAACAATTCTGATTGCTATGCATACATACTTGGATTAAAAGAATAGGTAAAAATATGGAAGATAATGGGAGCCAGGTTCTCACTATTAGAGTGAGAGTTTACACAGAAGCATAGCAGGAAGGCCAGAAGGAACCATATGAGACTAGATTAGGGTTGGAGAAATCAATACAAATTCACATTTAGCTTAATATGGATATAAGCGATATATAGTAATATATAGATAATATAGATACAAGTAGACAGATACAGAAATAATTATAGATATACTAATACATGGGTACATACATGGGTTGGTTTTCGTACATATATTACTAGCTCTGTCTGCTGAGATGATATCACAGTGACAATGAGCACACTGAGAGCTCAGATCTTGTTTTTTAATTATCTAATAAATACCTTAATAAAAGGAACCAGCGTTCCTTGCAGAAATGACTGATTCTAGAGCTGGAGCACGGAATACAGATGACGAGCCTGGAGCATCTTGTAGTGCTAGAAAGTAAGGAAGTGCTCAAAACACAAAAGATGGGGGCATGTGAAAAGGACACAGGAGCCAACTGAAAGAGCTCCTAATGGCCAAAGCTGGAGCAAATTGAGCAACAAAAATTACAAAGAATTGCATTATAACCTAAAGTATAAAATAAATATCCATAATCCACACTTATTTAAATAAATGATTGAATAAATAACGAGAAGAGAAACTTCTTCTGACAAACAGTTCTAAACACTCTCTGTAGATACTCTGTTCTCAAGGAGGTGGAGCGTAACTCCCCGCCTCTTGATTGGGGGCTGAACTGAGTGACTGGCTTCCAAAGAGTAGAGTGTGGAAAGGGGAAAGCACACTTTATAGTGGAGAAATCAACAAACACGACCTCAACCAGGTGATCAAGGTCAACATCCTCAGTGATAAGTCATGTTGATAGCATGTCCCTTTGAAATGATGTGATGAGAATGGCATTTCACCTCATGGTTTCCTCCCAAAAATCTGTAACGTCAATCTAACCATGAGAAAAACTTCAGGCAAATCCCAGCTGAGGGACATTCTACCAAATACTCAACCAGCACTCCTCCAAACTGTGAAGGTCATCAAAAACAAGAACTCTGAGAAACTGTCATAGACCAGAGGAGTCTAAGGAGATGTAACAACTAAGTGTAATGTGACATCCTGTATGGGATCCTGGAACAGAAAAAAGACCTTGGAGAAAAACTGCTGATATCTGAAAGTATGATTAATAGTAATGTACTAATATTGGTTTCTTAGTTGTGACAAATGGTGCATAGTAATGTAAAATGCTAACCACAGGGAAAACTGGGTGAGGAGTATGTTGGAACCTCCTGTTTTATCTTTGCAACTTTTCTGTAAATTTAAAACTATTCTAAGATTAAAAGTTAATTTAAATTTTAAAAAGTAAGGCACTGGCCTTGGGATGCTCTAAAAGAAAATCTTCTCCAGGCAAAACCACAATATAGAATCAACTTCCTCTGAGTTCCAGTATTTTATTTCCTCTTCTTTCATTTGTCCTTGCCTAGAGCCACGGCTTTGCCCCTTATCGGGAGGGCCCTCTGCAGATCTGGCGTCTCTCTTCCTTCTCCTTAGACCTATTCTACAGCATTCTTTTGGAATTTTTTTTTCAAAGTTTATTTAAAGCTGCAGCAAACAGTGCGCACATGGCCCCCTCAGTCTTCCTTGTATCAAGATATCTACTCCTCTGGGGGTCCTGATCCCCATTACCAATGAAATGGACAAAGATCTATATCAGGGCGTAGGGGCAGAGAAACTATTTATGCCTCAGGAGCTCTTTAGTACAAAAGAACAGGCGACAGGGAGTGAAATCCATTAATAACCTAAAGCCCCACAGGACCAACACTCTAAGTATTGCTTACAAAACAATTTCTATAGAACAGCAAGGAGTCAATAACTTTCTGACCTGGTACACTTTCAAAAATGGCTCCTAGGTATATAGTGCCACCTCTTGTTTCAATGTACAATTCTTCTTCCTACTATTCCCAGACTCCCTTTATTCTTATGCTATTTTTATGTACATAATAAATAATAATCACATCTCACATGTGTTTAGTGATTACTATGTGCTATGCACTCTCTGAATTATTTCATTTAATCCTCATAGTAAGGTGTTTACTATAATTATCCGCGAATTACACATAAAACTAAATTCAAACAGATTAAATAAGTTAACCAAGGTCACGTTTGTAAACAGTAAAGCCAGTGTTTGAACCAAGGTATGTATGGCTCCAGATTCCATGATCTTAACTTTCATATATCCTGCCTCTTATCTTTGTGTCTTCTTTACTCTCAGTTACCCTTGTAGAGACTTTTAACATTTGTCAATGGTTATCTGTCCACACTCCTTATGGTGGACAATTTTTGAGAATAGATGTTTTCTCAGAATAACACTGAGGTCCCCAAGCATCTGATTAGAAAGAGAGAGAAAAAGAGACATCAAACTGAACAAAATCCTGTTATTGTACTTCATCTCTTTCTATTCCCAAGTCAATCCTTACCTCTCTGGTTAGAGAACCCACCTACAATTCTCATTTATGTTACATTCAGATCTCCTTCAAAGCTTTAATCTGATGAAACAATAAAATATCCTATAAAGAAGAATGAGGCACAAAATTACAGATTAGCAACCATTTCATACGCCTTAGCACGCTCCATTGTAGTGTGCATGCAAATACGTGAAACTATGTATCAATCGGCTTGAACCACCATTTTATGCTGTATGGTGGCTGCTACCTACAACCACCACAGGATTTAGGATAGAAACATTTTGAATCCTACAAAGCTAAGCAATTTTTCCCCCGTTCACATTAGAATCATCAAGAAAATTAATCTGTTCAACTAAGAAAAACATCTAATTTGAATAGTAGTAATAAAAAATTTATGTTCCCAATTTTATTAATTAAATTCCTGTGTTATAAATTGAGTATTACTTTAAACATATCTATTTAAAGATAAAAGCCACCCTAATTGACTAATAATTTCCAAGAGAATAGTTTTGTAGAAACTACATCTCATGGTTCTTTAAATTCCCCACAAAGCACCAACTGCCTTGCTCATAGTAGAAACCCAAAGGATGGTTTATCATTCAGCCAAAAAATTGTTGTGTTTCTTTTTTAATGTTTATAGATAGTTGTGTCAAGAAAAGTCCTGAGCTCAAATTCAGTGTTTGGAATGCTTTCTAGTCATTAAGCGATTTCATGGGGGAAAAATAATAAGTAAAAGGCAATGATTCCTTTCCCAAACATTCTCATAAGCTGCTCTGTAAGAATCTTAAACAACCATGAAAGGACTTTTCCTAAGTCATATACAACTTTATTAGGAATGTTAAAATATTCCACAATGTTCAAACATTAGAATTATTTTCAAAACTTATTAAAGTTTTATTAATGGAAGGAAGGAAGGAGGTGAATTTTTAATACTACCCATCCAGACAAATCAATACCCACTCAATAGAGGGTAATCCTTTCATTGAACATGCCAACTGTAGAGCATGGAATTCTCCCACGAATATAGATTTGCAAAAAATGAACACCTAGTAAAGAATCTGTGTTACTCCTTTTCCTCATCATCGGGCACTTTTACCTGAAATGGAGTTAGAATATCTATCTATGTGCTCAACTAAAGGAGCCATTCAAACATGCTCTAATAATCAACCACTCTATGGCCAAACAGATGGTGAAACTAACTAGATGGCTGAAATTACCAGCCTACATCTTGGATGCATTTTAGTTCAGATAAAATATGGGAGGATATGTTAAATCATACATCAAGCAATAACTTTTATAATCAAATTGTAATTCACTTATTTTATGTAGATTAGCATTATCCTCAACTGACTTGAAACAGAACTATTTTCCAACGCCATTTACTAATTCTTTCATTGCTAGCCTATTTACTAATATTCAGGGAAGTTTAATCATATTTGACGTTATTCTCTCTCATTCAGAAACCCAGCTGTTTTCTTTACCCTAAGCTATCAGTCACAGCACTGAAGACCCCTGACACACAGGATGAAACTGCTTAAGGGAGAAAATCAACACTGGGGAGAATGCCAATATGCACAATTTGCAAACAATTTAACCACCCAAAAATAAATATATCTTGGGCTATCTTACTTGTGAAGTAGTTTTGTATGTTTTTTTTCTTTTATCATATAGGGAATACAAGAGTTCATGGTAAAAAAAAAAAATCACAATTAATGCACATGTATATATAAAAATCTCTTTCGTCACCCTGCCAACAGCAATATTGAATTCTAATTCCCTATGCAAAGGGAACCTTTATTGGGTCCAGTATGTATTGTCTCACAATATGTGTACAACTCACATATATATACCTAGACATATTTTACTTTTCTTTCTTAAGCTTTTAATCTATATAAGATAATTAAATTAAAACAATTAAATTTAATTTAAGATGTGTATATAATTTTTTTCCTAAATCTCCATATAATCTTCTCTTTACTATGTAAGGTCGGAGGTAGTGGTGGTTGTTGCTGTTATTGTTGTAGTTTTAAATTAAGGATGAATAAAAGCCTAACTTGTTTCTTAGTAAACTTCATCCCTCCAACCCTGGCCTTAGGCAGCAGGTAAGGGACTCTCGTCATGCAGGTGAAAGGGATTTCTGTGTTTGCCCTGTGAACATTTATCCCAGGGATTTTCAAAGATCGGACTTGGGCTTTGTAGCTGAAGAGAACCAAATACCATGTGTGATCTGTTCAGCATCACTTAGTCTTTTTCAAACAGTTCTAATGTTTACGTATCTTACTTTGGAAGTTCTGGCTGTGCTCCCACCGCACATAATCCCTGAGCTCACATCATCCCATTTGTCTGTCCTCTCTTTACAAGTTGCATCTTGATGAGAAACCAGAAAAGACTCCCTAAAGAGCCTCACAACTTGCAGTTCCGCACACCACAGATGCCGAGGTAGACAAAATGAGGACTGTGGCATATATCCAGAACTCCCCACATTTACTGAGTTCCGTCAGAAGAAGGCGGAGCTCCTTTAAACTCCATGGAAGAGCACTTACTGCTGAGGAATCCTACAGGATCTGAATACAGGTAGTCCTTACTCCCAGGGGGACTGGACACTGAGGGTTGGCCAAAGCAAGGTACTGAAGACACACGAGTTAGCTCTCCAAACAAACTGGAATAAAAGTACCCCAAAGGCACATTCTTCCTAACTCATAATGAAGAAGGGTAATAGCCGTGTTGTTCTCTGAAGGCAAACGGAACTGGTCCTCAGACCTCTATAAACTCCAATCTCTTTCATCAATAAAATGAGAGCAACTAAAGTACTTAC
The DNA here is from genome assembly GCF_041296265.1 of Equus caballus. Taxonomy (NCBI): domain Eukaryota; kingdom Metazoa; phylum Chordata; class Mammalia; order Perissodactyla; family Equidae; genus Equus; species Equus caballus. The sequence continues at coordinate 71,391,626 of NC_091699.1, read as the reverse complement.
TGGATAAAGTCACTGTGAAAATTAAATCATCTACATAAAATGCTTAGCGTAAAGTCTTCAAAATGATGGTTATAACTATACTTATGGCTGTTGTCATTATCATCTTGATTTTCAGAAATTCAGTTCTTAAAGTGTACATTACCATGAGCCCAAATGTCTGAATATAAGGAATAAGATTTCTTTCTCCCTGACACCTTTACCTTTCTATATGTTCTGTGCTATTTGTCCAGCACCTGGAACAGCAAAAGCCAAATGAATGAATGAATGAATGAATGACCAAAGGGACATCTTTTAGCACTATTGCATTTTACATTAGTTTCTTTCCCATCTGCTGGATTCCTGCCTCTTTTATTGTGAAACAATGATTTGTTCTCCATTTCTTCCCAGCCTATGCGAGAACATTCTAGTCTTCACATACAGTGATAGCTTTTACAACATTTAAAATTTTAAGTGGGCTATTTTCCCCCTACTGCCAATAAGTGTGTTCCTACTAAATCTATTTATCACCTGTGTCATGAGCACATAGATGACTTGGACGTTGAGTAATAATAGCAGGCAAACCGATCGACCTCAAATTCTCTAAAATTACTAAATGCACTGAGCTCTTCTTCCACATAAAAGATTATGGGGTGACAGAACCAGCGTATTAAATTTGGAAAGGCAGCTCAGTTCACAGGTGTAGCCAACTGAGTGTACAGAGCACCTTTCACATTAGCCTACCCTATAATCAATTACATATTTGCTTAAGTTCCAAATCACTGCAGAGGATTATCCATTAGTCCATTAGGATCATTACTTCTATCCATCCAACAGTTTAAAGAGGAAAAAAAGAAATATCCCTTTTAAAATAGGCACACCAAAACATTTTCCCACACTTCTCTTTAATTTCAAACTCTTCTGCATAGTGTGAATTAGAATAAAATTGAATAAGATTGTACTTCGAGGGCAAAGCATTCTGAATTCTCCGTTCTCAAGAATCTCTCTGTTCTAAAATAATTCAAAAGAAAACAATACATTAATCCAATGTTGCAAAACATTTTCACATGTGCTATTGAAAAAAGTCATCACTCAAAATTTAGCTTAATCTTCTAAGTCCTACTAATTCTTTCTGTTAAGAAACTACTATTTATATTTGAGAATGTTTGCTGCTGCCAGCATCCTGCTGTGATGAAAGACATAAACAACAAAAATGTAGGACAGGCAAAGGAAGGTCGAGTTGAAGCTTAGTCTTAGAAAGTACGCTTTTCATATTTAGGAGCATCGTGCAGTTGAAAACAGTTAAGAGGAGAATAGAAAGGGACAGCTGACTGCTCCACTCCTCCTGAGACGTGAATTTAGAGTGTGATTTTCTCTTACTACTTTTGAAGTGAGGCAAACATCAGACGTTCCATGGGGAGTGACAGTGTAGAAGCAAGTTTCCAGGCCAAAAACAATAATTAATTTAATCACAGCCAACTAGGATCTTTCAAACTACTACTCTGGTATAGTCAGTAAAATAGATAAGGAGTAAATGAGCATAAATGTCTTTTGTAAAGACTGCTAAACAGTTAGTTTTATACTACTCTCTAATTTCTAATTATGCCACAGGAACAAAGGCATACTATGGCAACCATGAAAACGCACCTTTCAGATCCCTTACCTTTAGGACGGTAATTGGCAACAGCCCAAGCTGCCGCATTTTGAAATCCCTCACTGTGTCTGTGATGGGGCCACGCTTCCCCCCTCTGCTCCCAGCCAAAGATGCAGGAGTTCACTGACGGGAGGACTTTGGCTACAGGATTCCCTGTCAGCCTTGCTGAAACTGTCTGATAATGTGCTACAGTCTAAGAGCTTCCTCTTCCTTCTTCCCGCCCTCTCTTCCTTCCTCTCTTCCTCCTTCCCTCTCACCTTCACAAGCGTCTGAAAATTCTTCCAGTTTCTTCTGATCCCTCCCCATGTTCCCTCACTGGCATTTCCCTCAATAAATCTGTTCCCATCTAATACTACTACTCAGACAATTGTGACCTATACCCATACTTCACACAAAACAAAACTGGGGCAGATTTATTTTTTATATTTGTATAAAATTTTATATAAAAATATTACATATTTTTATAATCACATTTTAAAGTCACTGGATAAATATATAAAGCAAACAAGAGAATCCATTTTTTTATTTGCCTATAAGTATGCCCTAATTTATATTTAGTAAATTCTGATTTCTGTTTATTAGCTTTAATTCAAGTTCAACACCATTGTACTAACCTCCTCAGTCTCTGATACACACACATCTTGCCCCTATAACACTCAAAAAAAAAGTATGTTCCATTTATTTTAAAATTCCAATAAAAGAACAAGTTTCTCGGGTAGGTTTGGAAAAACCAGTGCAGAGGAAGATATGACTGATATCAAAAGGAAGTTCTTTCTTCTTTTTTCCTTCCTTCTTTATTTTTCCTTCCTTCTTTCCTTCCTTCCTTCCTTCCTTCCTTTCTTGTTTTGGGGGATGGGGAAGCAGTTTGTGGCAGAGAATCCTAGCTAATCACTAAGCCCCTTTCCTCATCTGCAGGACACACAGCTACCAGACTACATTTCTCAGCTTTCTGTGTGTGGCCAGGTGTGACCATGTGATTGAGTTCTAGCCAGTGAATTGTGAGTAGAAATGAAGGGCATTATTTCCGCCCCTAGCCCATGAAAACTTTCCTGTGCGATCCTCCATGTTCTTTGCCTTTTCATTCATCACTGCCTACAAGCACAGCAAACCTGGAAACCACAGGTTGAAGATGAAAAAATGACAAGATAAAAGGAGCCTGGATCTCTGAGTTACGAATTGAACAGCTGCCTTGACCGGAAACACCTAGACTGTTATGTAAACAAGAAATAAACTTTATTGTCTTAAGCCTCTAAGATTTGGTGCTTAGCTTGTTACAACAGCAGCATTACTTTAACTAATATATAGTTTTATACCACAAGTGTGGCTAACAGGATTCATAATAATGACTGCCTCTGCAAGGTAATGACAATATGTAGGGTGTGGCAGATGGCTGCGAAGATGACCCCCAAGTATTCTTCCCCTTCCTGTGTGCACAAGCCACTCCACTCCTCAAGAAGTAGTTTATTTCCCCCACTCCCTGAATCTGGATGGTCCTGTGACTTGTTTTGACCAAGAGAATACAGTAGGGGCCTTGAGTCAGTTCCAAGCCTAACCTTTAAGAGCGCAGACAGCTTTTGCTTTCAGCATGAACCCAGTGGCCATGGGAAGTTCAGCAGTCCTGGAGGCAGGGGCCACTCATCATGAGGAGAAAGAGGCCACATGGAAGACTCAAGTCACCATAGCCAACTGCCAACTCCAAGTCTCTAGCCTTGGTGAGACAGCCGCCTTCTTTTTCCCAATCCAGCCTACAAGTCAGCTGAACATAGCCATATGGGTGACCCTGGCTGATACCATGTGGAGCAGAAGAATCGCCTGGTCAACTCACAGACCATGATAAATAATAAATTATTGTTGTTTTAAGCCATTAAGTATTTGGTGGGGGGGGATTGGAGTTGTTGTTACACAAGAAATGATAAATGATGCATTGGAATTTTAAATGAAGAAGTAAAGGGTTTACAGTAGGAGATAGCCTGAGAAGTGATAGTTTCTCTATTGTATTTTCAGCTTCAAAATATGAATAATTATAACTTTTTGCCCTTTTAAAATATTATTGTGTTCTTCTGTCAAAAAAGTGACAAAATAGACATCTTTACCTAGTAACTGCCTGATTTTAACAGGAACAAAAGTAACAATGCAAAACATAACATTCTTGTTATTTTAAACTAAAAACACAATATATTTCACCAAAAAAAGGTCAAATTATAATGGGGAGAGTGAAAAGTGAAAATTCCCCTTTCACGCTTCTTTCGTGACTCCAATTCCACTCTGTCTCCCAGAGATAACTGCTGAGGACATTTCAGTTTTGTGTGTTTTCTTCTTTCAGGTTTTTTCTACTCAAGGTCTATGCGTCAATGCGTGTGAGTGTTTGTATTTGTTTTCTGTATTTGAATATGATTCAATCAGACTGCACGTGTTATCTTGCAACCCACAGAATTCATTTTTGAGGGAACAAATATGCTATAACGGAGTTTTCCAAGGGATTTATTTTCACACGTGTGCTTGCTTTTTGTTAAGTTCACATTTAGAAGCTTTCTACTCTAGGACCAACAACGTGCCACCAGCTACTTCTGTCCTCGGATTTAAGCATACTACATAACAAGAAGAGTTTCTGAAATACAGACTATCTTTCCCACAGAGCAGTTTCTTACCTCTTTGATTTTGAGGCATTTTCATTGCATGAATACTACTTTTCATGTTTCAAGCAAATGTGCATGTTTCACCTTTCCGTTTCAACTATTTCCCAATGGTCTTCAATTAAGAAAAAATGACGGTGGAAGGATAAAGCTCTGATGTCCACAGTCATCAACAACTTATTGGTAACAAAGATTGTGATGGCTCTAATAAACCTTTACTGTCTCAAAATTGTAAGACTTATCCCAAGCTTGGAAAGGGGAAAATTAGAAAAACATGAAAATGCATGGAAACTTTTCTCCTTGGAAATCTCTTTGTGCTTGGTATTCTTGAATAACATGTATTCTCAGACTCTTGAGTCAACTTTGGAAAAGCTAATAACTCTATAGAGAGATTTCTTGGGTCAAAATTGCCAGATTTCTTGAATATCAGGCATCTTTCGAAATGGAGAATTTTGGTTCTTTAATCCTGGAAGAAAATGCATTTCCTTCTTCTTTGTAGATGCATACGATGTCGAAAGGCATTTCCAGGGCTCACTATCTTGAGAAGGAAAAACAATTCTCTTTTTAAACAATAGTCCAAATAAGACTCTTTCATCAGTAACAGAATATGAAGTAGGAAACCTTTGCATCTAGTATCAACAGTATGTATCTTCTTTCAACCGACCACATAGAATATCTCTGTTTGTGAGAAAATTCCATGGAGTTGACTCTGCTTTAGCATCAGGTAATAGCTTCGTTCAGACAGAAAATTTTCATTTCATTTCACAAGAGAAATCTGCTTAGCACTATGTTTCTTCAACTGTTAGCACATATTCCCTTGAGGTATGTGACAGTGTCAAGAACACACTAGATAATAATAGCAGCTGTGGCAGATTGTGTCTTCTAAAGATGGCCCAGATAACATCTCCTAACTCACATATTCCTCTCATAATGCAACTCCATCCATTGAAATCTAGGTGAAATCTATATCCCCTACCCTTGAAGCTGGCGGGGCTTTTGTGACAGATTCAACAAACAGAGTACAGTGGAAGTGATGCTGCATGACTTCTGAGGCTAAGTGATAAAAGAAATTTTATTTCCACCTTGATGCTACACTATCACACTTTGAGCCCTAAGCCTCTACGCATGCAAGTTAACTGTCCTGAAGCAGCCACTCTGTGAGGAAAACCAAAAGAGTCCTCATGTGAGGACAGATGGGGAAACTCAGTCACCTCTTGAAGAGAGATGTCCAGTCAGCTTCCAGCTACTCCAGGCCCCACTGAATCAGCTACAGCCCCTCAAACCAGAACCCATCAGCCAAGCTCTTCCCAAATTCCTGACCCACAGAAATTATGAAAGAATAAAATGGTTGTTGTTCTAAGTCACTAGGTTTGGCCTTGTTACACAGCAATAGACAATTAGAATAATAGCTAATATTTACTGAGCCATAATAATAATGAACACATATTTTATTCAACTTATTGGGCATATAATATTTGTGTGCCAGGCAGTGTTTAAAGAAAATTACATGAATTAATTTAATCCTCACAAAAACCCTGTGAAGTAAATATAATATTTCTATTTCAAGACAGGAAACTGGAGCAAAGAGTGGTTTTGTAACTTTCTCAAGCTCACAGTACTAGGTGCAACCATGGGACTTAATCCTGAGAGTCCAGCTCCTGAAGTAACACTTCTATTTCATTATTTTATTTCATTATAGATGTATATTATATATAATACATATAATTGTAGTTGATATATATGCATACAAACAAATGATACATATATACCTATGATATATATATATACATATATATCAACCACAGTTATATTATTGAATAGAACAAAAATATTCAGAATTTATTAAGATAATACACAAGACTCCAGAGAAATATCTACTTAAAGCTATTCATCCAGACTCTCTGGAAATTATGCCTCTTATCAAAGCATTTTCTGAAAACATGATTTCATTTTGTTCTGTTTGTCATCATGAACTTGCCTTTTCATTGAGGGTCATTATAAGAAATTGTGACATGAAAATCATCTCTACATAATCAATAAGAAGCAATATTGTATACAGGCCTCTCTATCATTGCATGGGTAAACACCTGTTAGAATACCACATAAGGTACAGGATATCTAAACATGGAAATGTTGTGCCTTTTTGAGGCACTTTTCTGCAATGAATTTACTTGTCTGTTTCTCTTATTTCAGGATTTAAAACATTAACTTTAATAGTCAGGTGGGATCCGAAAGTATCAAAGTATAACAAAATCCTCAGGGTTATTTATCTTCGAAATTTATATAAGAAATAAAGTATTAATTGAGAACTATTTATTTTGCATTGACGACAACAGAGTTTAACATGCCAATTATTTATAACAAATTCTAAAGAACATGCAGCAAAATCTAAATCTTCAGTTCCTCATTACTACAGAGTTGGTGATAAACCTTAACTTCTACTCTAGAAGTTAAGTTAAGAAGCAGTCCCATCCGAATCCTCTTGAGTGGGGCTTTGTTCCAAAACAGACTCACATCTAGCATTTATGGAGCCCAAGGCAAGAGTACAAATGGAGGCCTGTGTATCATGTGTCTAAATATTTAAAATTTATAACTTATGCTGCGCCCACAGAATGGCCTGCATTCCCACCCTATAGCCACTTACAGGAGGTCACCATGGGGACCCAGAGGCAAAGGGAGTTGCATTATCCCTTAGTTCAGCCCTCCTGCCTGTGAGTGTGAGAAGCAACACAGATCTACTGGGCAGGGCAGGGTGGATATTTGCCTATTGCTTCCATTTATCCACCAAACTTTAGGACATTCTCTGTTGTTAGGCAATATATGGTGGTTTTATCCATTTCCGCAAATTCTTTGATATTTCTCCTGTCTTTGTCTGTTTGGGCTGCTATAACAAAATATCACAAACTGAACGGCTTATAAACAACAGAAACTTATTTCTCACAGTTCCAAAGGATAGGAGGTCCAAGATCAAGGCACCAGCAGATTCAGTGACTAGTGGGAGCCTGCTTCCTGGTTCACGGGCAGTGTCTTTTCACTGTGTCCTCACACAGCAGAGGCAAGAGAGCTCCCTGGGGCCTCTTTTATAAGAGCACTAATCCTTTCATGAGGGCTCCAGCCTCATAACCTAATCACCTTCCATAGGCACCATCTCCAAACACAGTTGCACTGGGGGTTAGGATCTCAACATCTAAATATTGGGAGGACACGAACATTCAGTCCATAACACCTCCCATCAAAAGGGCAGGTCTAATTCCTCTCCTCTTGAATATAGTCCAATCATAGTAACTCAGTTCTAATAAAACCAACGTCATACAAGTGACTCTGTGGGATTTCCAAGGCTAGTTCAGAAAAAAAAGTGATAACTTCCAGCTGGAGATCTGTGTGTGTGTGTGCGTGCATGTGTGCACGTGTGTGTGTGTGTGTGTGTGTCTCCCTGCTGACTCTGAAAAGTCATAGTCTCAAAGAAGCCACATGCATTTGTCTCTGGTGACAGCCCCAGTTGAGGTGTCAGCCAGTGGCCATCATCAACCACCAGACATGTGAGTGAATGAGTCTTCAGATGATTGCAGCCCAACCGATGCTGAGTGGAGCAGAGACAACTGTCCCCACAGAACTAACTCTGCCCAAAGTGCAGAATTGTGAGCAAAACTGTTGCTGTTGTTTTCAGTCACTAAGCTTTAGGATGGTTTTATAGCCATAGATAGCCAGAAAACAGTTAAATACTAGTTTTTCTAATGGCCATGTTATAATGTTAACTGTCCCAGATTTCTAAGTCAGAAGATCTGAGAATTTGAACTGAAGCTCCATCATTTACTACCGTGTGTATACATTAGCTTCTTTTCCTCTTTTACATGATGGGATGATAACCCTCCCTCAAGGATATCAAGAGTTTCAAAAGGAAAATGTATATGGAAACATATGATACAGGGCACTTCACATTTCATAAACATTCCTTGAATCCAGAACTGACAATTCCAGACATTTGTTCTCTCTTCCTTTTCTATCCCTATGGCTTTTCCAAAAGGGCAGAAAATTGCAGAAGGTTTGCCTGCTATGTCTGCATCTAAAAGTGTGAATAACTTGTACTTTATTTTTAAATTAAGGAACTATTACTAGAACGTTCCTCATTGAGAGCATTACCCACTCTTAGAATTAAGAAGAAATTGGCAGACTTTCATTTTTGAAGTCATTGAAAACCCCAGAAAGAACAATACCTACTGTGTTCCCCTGGGAGTTTACTTACGAATATGCCTTCTCCCTGAACTGAGTGCCTGAGGGGGCAAAGAGCTCCCCGGTAAAGCCCAAGATGGCTCAACTCTGTCATCTGCTCTGGGTAAGTTAGAATGCTCTGCATCCTAAAGAATGACTCAAAAACAGATTCTGACTTGAAAGGTTGACTTTTCTAGAAGCTACATTTCAGAGATAGTAAGTCCTTTATTTTTTAATTTTCTCTTAATGGTCTCTAAGTGGCATCAGAAGATGAATTTCAAAGAAGTATAATGTATTTAAGATTTCACTTACCAAACACATGCAGTAAAAGATGATAGCAAACATCTGCAGTTTCCAATCACATCACTAGCGAAGAAGCACGAAATGGTTTTAGTGAAGTGCATAATTTGGCATCCTTGCCATCAAAGGCAATTTTAAACACATAATTCAAAATGCCCATTGACAGCAGGTCCCTCTTGCTGGGTATTAATCTGCCAGGATGAATCTGGAAACATCAATGTCTCTCAATTAGAAGCATAAACTTTAAAAATGGGAAATAAAATCATGGTGGCATGAACAGGACACAGGTGGGTAATTGACAAGCCTGCATAATGTAGAAAAATCATAGGTTAGAGGAAAAGCCATAATAATAACATAAAGCTATGGGCTTGCACAGTCACTTCCCCCAAAGAGATCAAAGCCCTTTACATACACGATCTCATTAATTGCCCTGCTACCTGCCGCCAGGGCAGTGTTAGGGCAGACACCCATTGGTGGTCATTCTGTGGCCATCGGCACCATGTGTGGCAGCCTTTGTGAACCGGATTACTTTCCTTCTCTTCTCTGTAATAAAGTGTGAGATTAGTGTTAGAGTCACAGCTGGAGATCTAACACAGCTTCAGTTCTTAAACCAATTTCTGCCTTTCCCCAACTTGTCACGCTACACAGATAACTACCTAAAATATTTCCATCGACAGGTACATTATTAATGGGCTGTAACTGTGTCTCTGAAAGAGAGTTCAAAGACATCAAAAACATCTGCAAGTACTAATTAGAGACTTGCTTAACGACATGAGATTATTTCAGAGAGCAGCTTAGCTGGGGACTCATTTGTTGCTCAAGACTCCAGACATTTCAGACACTTGATTTCTTCATTCTCTTCCCACCTCTTGTTAGAAGATTATATAGAAAGATATATACATTTATAGTGCAGATAAGCATAGATTCATGAAAAACAATAAACAAAAACTATTTTTCCATCATACTAACTTTTTCTGAAATTCAGATTACCAAAGTCTTATTTCACATCTCTTTATTCATTGTATTTCAGGAAAAGATAAGCCTCTCTGAAATATAACTGTTTTTCAAATGCTACTCATTCATGTTACATCAATTGAAATTGTCAAACTACTGCACATGTTCTTTGAAAAAAACAAATTACACTGATTCAGAACCCTATTTCTATATCTACAAACCTTTCTGTATGCTAATAATTTTATTATATTGGAAGATTCTACTGGGTGAATATTTCTTTGGCAATCCATCCAAGGTACATATCTGCCACTTCGAATTCTCTTTGAAAATAAAATTTTAAAACTATGTCTGCACTGAAATTTTAAATCAATGACTTCCCTTCCAAAATATAATTATTTGAGAAAAAGCATAATAAGACATTTTAATTATCTGAAAAGTATGCACCTTGATTCTGGGGTCCATAGCTAAAGGAGAAGTGTTTCACGCAAACTTTCAGATGGTGTCTGCATGGAGCTAGTGCTTTGCATTTTTGTATAAAATAAAACAATTGGTATCCACTTGAGCTATAACAACACCCACATTTTGAGGAGAAGTGTCATTTTCAGAAGTGGACCCCTTATGAGAAAGTTGCAGAGGCACTTAGGGACAGTAATGACTAAGTTTGAGTACTCATTGATTTGATTAGTTTAAGCGCTATGTGCAGGTTTTGCATTTATACTGACATTCAGTTCCTTTTACGAGAGGCAGAGTTAAGGCTAGCGTGCCACATCTGTCTGCCAGGTCCAGCGGCTAGTTATTGAGACTCTTCCTCCTCTAAATGTGGTCCTGGGCAGCATCTTGGGTTCATTAGAAATGCAGATTCTAAGGCCCCATTGAACTAAGGCCCCAAACCACTGAATCAGAATCTACATTTTAACGTGATCCCAAGGTAATTGTTATGCACATAAAATTTGGGGAAGCACTGACTTAAAGAACTATTACAAAACTAAAGAGACTGTCTTAACGTAGCAGAAGTTTCTGTAGCAAGGTCGCATATTTGGTCCAATCTACTTTTTATCCATCAGATCACGAATCCTACCCCATGTTCCCCCTCCTCCACTTTCAAAATACGCCTTGGTCTGAGAGGTAAATGTAACATAAATATAACCAAACAGGTCCATTCTTGGTCCTCTTCTGGATTTTCAGTAATGACGTTTTCTGCCTCAATAACTGAGAAGGGAGACTTTATATCATACAAAGTGGGAAAGGAAGGCGAGTGAAGAGCTTTGGGTTCCCAAGAGGAATCTATAGTTTCTCTTTGCTTCAGACACTGTCTAGTTTTTGCTCTTCTTGATTTTAATTAATTGCTCCATCATCCTCCAGTGTGATATACTAGTGTCATCAATGGAAATGAAATGCATTTGAACTTTTTCTGCTTCTATAATATTTTATTGTCCTCATGTCATTTTACTATGGAAATGTCACCAAACTCTTATAAATATTAAATTCTAAGCAGAAGCTATAAATAAAGACAGTATCATTTTTCTGGATGTGAATGAATTCACAGAGAAATTTGACGGAATGCTCCTACTGACATTGAAACATGGAGTCAATAACAAACTGGAAAGTTCCACTAGAGTAAGAGGGATCCTCAAAGAGACCACAACCTATCCATGTGGAATTTTGCCCTCTATAACCTCAGATCACAGGAGGTAATTTTAAATGGTGAACTTTCTTATTAAAGGTATTTTAGAAACATACTGTGTTTCCAGGAAATGTTTAGTATCAAGAATCAACATTTTAAAAATATTTGGAATATGTCTCCCAGGTCATACAGGTTGTGATTAGTTCACAAAAGGCCACTATTGGTCCTATTTTTCTCAGGGTTGCTAGATATCATAAGCAGTTTTCAGGGTGGCAATTTCCAGAATTCCATAGGTCCTTTACTTCAGCCAAAGAAACTCCAATATTATCTTTACACTTTTGTTCTGGTCATATACTCCTGCTTAACTAATGTTTCCCAAACTCAATGGAATTTTTTTTAAAAACCATCAACTTTATTATGCTCACAAAATCTGTGAGTCTCAGGAATTCAGACACGGCATAGCAGGGATGGCTTCTCTCTGGTCTATGATATGTGGGGCCTCAACTGAGAATCTCACACAGCTGGGGATGACTCAAGTGGATGTGAGATGGGATCCCAGTGCCTGAGCTAGGACGGCTGACCTAGCTTGTCCACCCGAATTCCTATACGTGGCTTCTCCATGCGGGTTGGACTTCCACACAGTCTGATAGCTTCAGGGCAGTTGGGCTTCTTCCCTAGTAAGCTCAGTCACAAGAGCAAGTGTTCCACAAGGCAGCAGCTGCATGGCCTTTTACAAATCAGCCTAAGAAGTTACATAGCCTCTCTTCCACCAAACACTATTGGCTGAAGCAGTCACAAACCTGCCCAGACTCAGGGCAGGGTACATAGATGTTAACCTAATGAAAATATTCTCAATGAATTTAAGGCAATATTTTGAAATTGCCACATACTCATTAGGTTTAAGGGCAATATTTCCATTTAAGAAATGGCTCCAAAGTTAAAAAAAAAAAAAAAGCTTAAAAAAATCATTGATCAAATCCAATCCTGCTATTTTGTTGATGAGAAAAGAGGTCTTGATAGAAGAAAAATCTTCTGCTATATATTTGTTTTCTACTTTTAATTTGATCTAGGTTATATGCATTTCTCTCAAATCTAATCCCAATATTCTTAGCACTCTATCTTTTCCTGGGTAATGGTAGGCATACCCTGTCCTACGTCCCACGTGAAAGCTCCACAAAAGGTACAATGACACACTATCTTTAAGAGACTGTTTATCCATCAAAGTTACTGTCGACACCCTGAAAGAAAAATATTCTCAATAAAATTATCTATGTACATTTAAAATGTTTATTGTCCATACTCTGCATCCAGTCACTCTTATGGAATGAAACAGAATTGAAAATGTATTCAATCAGGTAAAGAAAGTATGGAAACTATGAAAGTCAGCCCTCTTCAAACATAGCAAAAGATGCAGGAAGTCAGTAACATTTCTCAAGTTCAAAATGAGGAGTAGAGAAGTTTCTTCTAAAGAAGAGATAGGAATTTCACTGCTGGAAAGAACCACAATGAAAATTACATGGGAAAGTTGTAAATCACTCCAAGACTGATAGGACATAATATAAATCTGAAATAAGGAGTTTAAACATTAATTGAAAAGTTCTGGGGAGAGAATGAGGGAAGATGGCTGCTAACGCTGGATACTGATGTTGGCTTCCCCAATCCTGGGGCCAGCACATGTACGTTACTAAGAGGCTCCAGGGGTAAGGATCGCTGGGGATGGTCCTGGGGCTGACTTCAACAGGCCAAGCAGCTTATGAAATAAGGAGTTACCTATTTATCACAAACATAGAAGTTTGAACTGCTAGTACTTGTGCATTTGAATTTCTAACACCAGGAAGAACTATTATCCTTGAATTGGGGGATTCTGGGGGTAAGAGGATGGCATCAGAATTCCATATGATGATGAACTAAGAAATGCTGTTTCTCAGATGACGACGATAAGGAAACCTTCTACTTAGGGGTGGGAGGATGTGGTTCACGTAATTTTAAGCATTTCAATTGAATGTACACACATACATATACGCACACACATTCAAATATCCATTTTCACTACAGTGTTGCAAGTATGTGCTTCAATCTAATATAAAACAGGAGTTGTAATTACTCTCTTACAAAAGACCCATGCTTTTCATGGTGTGTGTGCGTTCGTGTGTGTGTTTGTGTGTAAGATAGGTACTTAATTATTTTTAAATGGATGCCTTAGAAAATCTACTTTTTTAGTTAAACTATTCTCTCACAGTTGTTAAAAATTTTAAAAAGACCAGCACTTCATGGTCAGTTATTTCTGATTAGGCTTCAGGCCACACCACCATGATGGGCAGAGTAAGAATCTTTCAAGAGACATTTATTCCATTAGAAAATTTTCTAATAAAAAAATGAGGAAACTTTGATGAAACTAGAATTGAAGTGAGGTACTTATAATCCATAACTAAACTAGTTGCCATAAAAATCAATGTCAAAAAAACAGATTTTAAAATTTTAGATTTTCTTCTTCAAAGCTCAAACTCTAATATGGAATCAGAGTCCGTAAAGCCTGAATTCACTATGGAGCCATTGATCAAGTTCATTAATGATGAACCAAGTATTTTTTCGAAGAAAAAAATCACATGTTAGTTCCACAGCCTTGCTTCACATACTTCCTTGAAGAGTTCCTTGACTAGAAGAATCAACATTGATTAAAGGAAATGAACTAAGCACCAAGGGTATAGTACAAGGGACCTATCTGTCCCACAGCTTTACCTACTCATGTCAGGATGGCTTGATGAATGGTGATAAAAGAGCAGGGGAGATGTGTTAAAGATAAGTAATTGGATCAAGTGGACTAAATCAACTACTTATTTGGATGCTAATTGAATCAACTTTAAAAAAGAAACACTTTTGAGTGGCAAAATACTAAAATAATCTTTTCAAGTTATGCTCTTCTAAGCCATTGTATTTTTTAAATGACTATCTTATCAAAATTTCTAACAAGATTAATCATTTCATCATGGTCCAAATATTACCCTCCTGGTTTGTCATACACAGGATCCCCATTGCTGTAAGAGCCATTGGGGTCAAAGAAATGAATTCGATCCCAAGGGGTGGAATCAGTCACAGTATCCTGCCTGATAGCTCAAAAAGGAAGACTAGACTGTTAACTCCACGAGGCCTCAGAGTAAATTGTTTTTGTTTTTGTTGTTTTTACCAATTTATGAAGGGAAAACTGCAAGTAAAGTCTAGGTAATCAAATTTTAGTACTTGACCCCATTCTTTGTTTATAACTCTTTTTCAATCATATGTATACTCCAGCTTCCCCTATAGTCCACTAAACTGGATGCTCTTCATCATGCCACATCTGAAGATGCTAGGAAGAAGGGCTGATATCAAACGACTGGCTAGGGGCCGGCCCCATGGCACAGTGGTTAAGTGCGCACATTCAGCTTCTGCCGCCCGCGATTCACTGGTTCGGATCCCAGGTGCGGACGTGGCACTGCTTGGCAAGCCATGCTGTGGTAGGCATCCCATATATAAAGTAGAGGAAGACGGCCACAGACGTTAGCGTAGGGCCAGTCTTCCTCAGCAAAAAAAAAAAAAAAAAAGAGGAGGATTGGCAGCAGATGTTAGCTCAGGGCTAATTTTCCTCAAAAAAGAAAAAACAATCAAATGATTGGCTCCTCTAAGGCCTCCAGTCCACACCTACTCTATCTCAACTTCTGACCCAAATTCCTAATGATTTCCAACTCGCTCATGACTTCAAGACAAATACCTTTTTTACTTGAAATTTACCAACACTTCCAATATCTTAACTCCTTCAAATTCTTCTAGGCCATCAGTACCGTCATTGCTTCTCTTCCATTCATAGTCAGTGTTGACCTCAAGGTTAACCACCTGAGCTAATCCATCACCAGCATCCTTCATTCTCTCCTGCCCAAATACCTTCTAAGAAACTGGCCAGGTGAAGTCCAACACCAGCATAATGATAAACTCCTCCAACTCCAATCTAGGTAGTGGTATACTAGACATTCACAGTAATGTGTCAAATGTCATTTTGCTAAATTCCCATTCTACGATTTCAGCTGGGACATAAGAACCATCAACCAGTTTAGTCACACATCCTTTGTCAGCTCTTTTCCCATCCCTCTCAAATACCACTGTAGTCCAGCTTACTTTTTCAAGTTCCCTGCTCAGCCTCCACAAACAGTTTGCCTTGAGAAAACTAAAGCTATAATGTTTGGTTGAATAAGATTTCTAGAATGGTGGAGCGAGGTGCTTGGCAAATCCTCTCCTCAAAAAACAAGGATAAAATTGAATGAAATTATCAAAAACAAAAATTTCAGGACTCTAAAGATAGAATAAAAATAAAGCACTTTGAGAAGTGTCTACACAAGAAAAACTACTAAAGTACTTCAGATAAGACCTTCTCTGTGACATTTTAGCCTGGGGTTGCTACCATTCCTCCCCTGCCACCCACTCCATCTCTCCATTTGTGCTCAGCTATGCACAAATGGGTGGGGTAAGCCCTAAAAGTCAGAAGCTTCTCAGCCAGTAAGGACTAACTTGATATCCAACAGAACACAGAAAAATCCCCATACTCCTAGGCATTGTCAGAAAAAGTAGCAATTTCAGTGACAAATGAGCAAGGTCAATGTCAGTTAACCTGAGGTTCTGACCCTAGTTGGGGCAAACAGTAGGCAATCAGACTAGGCATAAATTTAACAGGAAATGAGACAGCCGGAGTGGGCCTTGATAGGCCGCCATATATGCCTGGTGGTCTGGAAGGCAGTGTGCACGTGCAAGGCTGCGCAAATTCTCAGGAGAGACTGGAGAAGGCAGTTATCTACTTGTCGCTGGATGAATGTGAAACCTTGTGCTAGCAGAAATTAAAAGCCAGGAAGAACAAACAAACTCTGAAAATTAATTATGTCCCTCAACTCACACACAGATCCATGAATAAAGGCAGAAGCCTTAACAGCTCAAAGTCAATGAGTACAATCTCTGACTAATTATTCAGTGATGACTAAGCAATTCTGCCATGGGAGCAACCCCTATGAAGTCAGGTTTAAAAATAAAAGTAATAAGGAAAAAGAAAAAGTGTTGGCAGAGACATCAGAGGTCACACAGTGTGGGGCAAGACAGACTCCAGAAAATTAGTCCAAACAAATCATTAACCAATAAACAAACAAACAGAAGCAACACCCAGAGAAAAACCAAATTCAAATTTTCTATTATATATTATTTAAAACTGTCTAGTTTTCAACAAAAACTTATGAGGCCTGCAAAGAAACACAAAAGTGTTACCTATACACAAGAAAAAAAGTGGTTAAGAGAAACTGTCTGGGAGTGGGAAGTGTGCAAAATGGTGAAGGGGGTTAAAAATGTACAAACTTCCAGTAAAATAAATAAGCCTTAAAAAAGAGAGAAAAAACTGTCTACTAAGGGATCTAAATATTGTACTGAGCACAGAAAGATGTCAAAGAAACTACTGCAAACAAGTTCACAGAACAAAAGAAAATCATACGTATAAATTAAGGGAAAATATAATAACAGTGATTCATCAAATAGAGAATGCCAATAAAGGCATAAAAATTGTAAAAAAGAGAAAAAAAGGAAATTTTGGAATTTAAAAGTATAATGATAAAAATTGGCACTTCCAGTTTCCACTCCAACATGTAAACAGCTTAGAAGTCATAACTACCATCCTCATAACAAGAAGAAAGCTGAAAAACTAAAAATCAACTAAAAAACTAAATCTCTTCTTATAGTCATCAGAGAAGTGAGGTCACTGGGTAAATTGCTGCTGTAAAACCTGGAAAGCTTGGAGAATACAGCTTACCAGGAGCAGAAGCCACTGGAGCCAGGAACTGGTAGGAACACTAAGACCTGTAAATGACAAATTTCTGGAGCTTGAGTGTGGACTAGTTTTACAGTTAAAACTCCTAAGTGCTCAGTCTTCAGGGAGCCTCCCTATATTGATGAGTTTTACCTCTAAGAACCCCACCAGATTCCCACTTGTGAAGACTAGAGAAAAATGCCCATATACTTCAAAAAGAAGAGAAAAATCACCATTTTGAAATACACCCAAAGTGATCTGTTCTTGAGTTTTTCCTCAAGGAAAACTACTTCATTAGAATCTTATCTGACCTAAGGAAGGGCAATAAGCCAACTTTATCCCCTTTTAACATTCCTGTTTCACACATGTAGAGTCAAAAGAAAAGGCTAAGAAACTCTTCTGAAGGTCATGGTTCAGGGACACTGGCCTAATCTTTTTAATAAATGAAGATTTAATCATAAGAGTATAGAATGCTTTCCCTTCCCTAATATCTTATTATCTCATCAACAGAGTTCAAGTATGATAACAGTAAACTGCAACTGAGAGAGGGGCAAGACGAAGACTGTATTTAAGAGGGAGTTTCTAGAGAAAGACGACAGGAGAGACGAAAACAAGGACACTAGAGTAAACTGAAGCATCTAATACCTACATTACGGCAAACATTAAATGCAGCCTAACTCCTAGCCAAACAAACATAAAACATCACACTAAAGATCTATTCACCTCAGTTCCTAACACATCCTGTCTGAATTTCAACAAAAAATTACAAGGTATACTTAAAGGCAAGTAAAAAGCAGTCTGAAGACACAAAGCAAATATCAGAAACTAACTCAGATATGGCAGAGATTTTTTAATTATCAGACAAGGAATTTAAAATAACTATGATTAATATGGTAAGGGCTTTAATGGAAAAAGTGGACATAAAGAACAGATAGGTAATGTAAGCAGAAAGATGAAAACTCTAACAAAGAATCAAAAGAAAATGCTAGAAATTGAAAACGCTTTCAGAGAAATGAAGAATGTCTTTGATGGGCTTATCAAAGGCTAAACATGAACTGAATATCATTGAGGAAAGAATCAGTGAGTTTTAAAATAGGTCACTAGAAATTTCCCAAACTGAAATGCAAAAAGAAGATAAAAAAATGAAATGGAATGTCCAAGAACTGAGGAACAATTTAAAAGGTATACTGTATACGTAATGAGAATATCAGAAGGAGAAGAAAGGCAGAAAGGAGCAGAATAAATAGCTGAATAATGGCAAAGAATTTTCCAAATTTAATGAGAGCATCAAACCACAAACCCAGGAAGCTCAAAGAACACCCAGCAGGAAAAATACAGGGGGGAAAAAAACAACTACACCTAGTCATATCATATTCAAAATGCAGAAAACAAAAGACAAAGAGAAAAATCTTAAAAGAAGCCAGAGGGAAAAGAATACCTTATCAATAGAGGAAAAAGGATAAGAATTATATTGAACATCTTTTCAGAAATCATACTAGCAAAGACAGAGTGGACCAAAATATTTAAAGGGTTGAAAGAAAAAACTCACCAAACTACAATTCTATATCCAGCCAAATTATCCTTCAAAAGTGAAGGAAAAATAAAGACATCTCAGACAAACAAAAACCGTGGAAATTTCTCTCCAGTAGATCTGCATCACAAGAAACGTTGAAAGAAATTTTCAGAGAGAAGAAAAATGACATAGGTAAGAAACTCAGATATACATGAAGAAAGGAGAGCATTAGAGAAGGAATAAATGAATGAAACATTTTATTTCCCTTGCCTTTGGTTGATCTAATAGATAACTGTTCAAAATAATAGCAACAATGAATTGGGAGGTTATAGCTTATGGATTAGTGAAATGAAGGACAGCAATGTTGTAAGGAACAGAGGGAGGAATTGGAAATACTCTGTTATAAAGTACCTGCACCACCCTTGTAGTAATACAGGGTTATTTGAAAGTGGATTTATATTAATACTCTCTATATGTTGTAATTTGCGTTATGTAATATACATATATACATATATATATATATATATAACGTATGCTCCTCTCTAGGGAAACTGCCACAAAAAGTTTTTTAAAGAAGTATAATTGGTATGCTAAGAGAAGAGAGAAAAGGGAATCACATAAAATGCTCAGTTAAATTCAGAGAAGGCAGAAAAAGAAGAGAAGATAACAAAGAAACAAAGAACAAGTGGAACAAATATAAAACAGTTACAAATAAATGCACCAAATAAAAGACAGACGTTGACAGAGTGGATTAAAAAACAAAACAAGACACAACTATATATTGTCTATAAGAAATCCACTTTAAATATAAAGAAAAAGACATATTAAAGTAAAGAGATTGAGAAAGATATACCATACCAATACTGATCAAAAGAACACAGAGTAACTGTACAGTTTCAGAAAAAGCAGACTTCAAAAAAAGGAAAAGTATAAGTGATAAAGGAGGGATTACATAATGACAGAGAGGTCAATTCTCCAAGAAGGTATAATAATCCTTAATGTGTATGTGCCTAACAGCACAGCATCAAAATATGTGAAGCAAAATCAAATAGAACTGCAAGGAGAAAGAAATAAGACCACTATTATAGTCGAGACATATCTCAATCAGTAATTGACAGAATCAGCAGGCAGAAAGTCAGTAAAAATAGAGTTGAACCGAATAGCACCATCAATCAACTTGATATAATTGACATTTATAGAATACTTCATCCAACAACAGCAGAATAAATATTCTTCACATGGAAAATTCACCAAGACAGACCACATATCAGGTCATAAAACACACTTACAACTTTTCTAAAAGAGAAATTATAAAAAAAATACTCTCAACCCACAGTGGAATTGCACTAGAAATCAATAAGAGAAACATAGGTGGAAAGTCCCAAAATATTTAGACTTAACAACACACTTCTAACACATGTCAAAGAAGAGGTATCAAAAAAATTTTAAATAGTTTGAAGTAAGTGAAAATGAAAAAACAATTGACTCAAATTCGTGAGATGTAGTGAAAGCAGGCTTAGAGGGAAATTATAGCATCAAATGCATATATTAGAAAAGAAAAAAGATATAAAATCAATAATCTAAGGTGTCACTGGCTAAAGAAAGAGCAGCAATATAAACTTGAAGCAAACAGAAGAAAAAAATAATTAAAATGAGCACAGAAATCAATTGAATTGAAAACCAGAATACAACAGAGAAAATCAACGAAACCAAAACCTGTTCTTTGAAAAGATGATTAAAGTGATAATTTTAGTAAGGCAAACCAAAAGCAAAGTGAAAGAGCACAAATTACTAATATCAGAAATGAAAGACAAACCATCATTTCTGACCCCATGGACATTAAAAGGGTAATAAAGGAATGTTCTGAACAACTCTATGCTCACAAATGTGAGTACTTAGACAAAACACATCAATTGCTTAAAAGATACAATATACTGAAACCCACATGAGTAAATATAGATAATCTGAAGAGGCCTACGTCTATTAAAGAAATTGAATCAACAAGTAACAGCTTTCCAAAAACGGAGCCCCAGGCCCACATAGTTTCACTGGTGAATTCTATCAAACTTTTAAAGAAGAAATGATGCCAATTCTGTACAACTCTTCCAAAGGCAAATCTAAAGCAAATTAGTGGTTACCTGGGGACAGAGGTGGAATGAGAATTCATTGCACACGGACAGGAGAGATATTTTTGGGGTGATAGAAGTTCTAAAGCTGGATTCTGGTGCTGTTTACACAACTCTATAAACTTACTAAAAATTATTGAATTGTACACTTATCTAAATTGGACTTCAATAAAACTCTTAAAGAATAAGAATGCAAATAATATCTGACCTGCCTGAACACTGACTCCTCACCCTCCCCACACACACAGGATGTATCCACATTGATTCAATTCTTGCCTTCTTTCCTCCAAACACGGATGGTGTGTTCTACCTTCTTGTTTATGATAATCTCCCCACCTGTACCCATGACATATCTCCTTCCATCCTATTTGGGACTCCTCACTATACTTCTTTCCCTGCTTCTCTTATATCTTCAACTTCTCTCCATTGGTACCTTTTCCATTAATGTATATAACGCTCATTTCTCTTGTAATTTAAGAAAAATAAATTCCCCTTGTCCTGAATGTGTCTTCAGTCTGTCTCCTCCCCATCTTCCAAAAAAAAAGAAAAGTCGATTTCAGTTGCTGTCTTAATCCTCCTATCTTCCATTCTTTCTTCAACTCACTGAAATCCGGCTTCCTTTCTCTAAACTCCATTACTCAAGTGAATTTTCCCTCACAAAGGTCACAGATTACCTCTTACTTCTAATTCAGTGGATATTTGTTAACCCTGATCTTGTTGGACTTTTCTCATGTATCTGACCTTGTTTATCACTACCTGCTTGAATTTCTTTATGTCCTAGATTGTAGATACCATATTTTTTGGTCTCTTTTAAACCTATCTGACTGTTCACCTTTGATTATAGTTTTCTATACTTACAGTTTAATAGTTTCTTTTAGAGTTCTATGCTTGGTGGCTTTCATGCTAATTATAAAGTCTCCTTGGTTAATTCCACGCACTCTTGTTTCTAACACCATCTTGTGGTAGATTACATTAACAGTCTCAATTCTTCATGTCTCCTTTGTTCGCACCCTTTGTCATGTAACTTTGTAATATCCTACCACTCTGACTCCGGGCCTGGCAGTACAACTTGCCAATGGGATATTAGCAAATGTGATGGGCACAGAAGCTTGAAAGCATTTATATGAATGGACTTGCAAGCTCTTGCTCCTCTCCCATTGCCTTGAAAATAAGCACGTGTTATCTGTTAGAGAAGGACAGCATGTAGGACAGAGCTAAGACTCTCCAGTAGTCTCAGCCGAAAGCATTCCACATTAGCTGTCACACAGAGAATTGTAGACAGAGAATGAGGCCAGCTGTGACAAGTTTCATAGATGTAAATTAAATTAATGTTCATAATCATATGCCACTGAGGTTTTGCTATTGTTTCTTATGCAGCATTATAATGACAATGGATAACTGATAAACACCTCTATGGTAGAAACTAGCAAACCTGTGTTTGCTTACAGTCTCTGAGCTTCATACTGGTGAATAGCTCTAGCCAAATGTCCCATAGCATCTCAAACCAACATAAATAAAATTGAATTCATAATCCTTCCCACCTAATAAGACTTATTCTACCTCAGGTTTTGGCACTACTATCTAATCCAGTCAACCAACCTAGAATCCAGGAGGCATCCCTGCTTGTTCCTACTCCTTTATCCTTCACCTTTAATGGTGCAACATGTGGTCCAGGGAACAGCAGTTAGCAGTTGTGGGGAAAAGAGTGTGTGTGTGTGTGTGTGTGTGTGTCTGTATGTGTGTGTGTATGTGTTGTGTATGTGTGTCCTGGCATTAGCTGGAATTTGCCTTTTCCAAAGCATTATCTCTAAAAGCTCAAAAATATGCTATCTGTTTCCTCTACTTGTTTGAGCAAGGGACAATTTGAAAAAAGAAGCATTGCAAAAGAGTATAATTTTTGTGAAAATTCCTACTCCATATTACATATGGAGTTGAAAGGAACAATCAATTTTCTTAGCAATAGTACTTGCTTCTATAATTTAATAAATAAAAGAAAAATTGACAAATTCCATGAAACTATGTTTCCAAAGACCAAAGTTTTGGAGCATTTTTTTTGATGGTTCTAAAAATCTTTTTTGCCCTTAGATACACTTGGAAAAAATTAATTTTGAAAAAGATTAATGAAATGGATACCAAGGTTGCATATAGGCTGAAGGTGACAATGACAAAATAATGTGATTTTCAAGCAATATAAAACATGTATAGAAAAGTAATAAGGCAGCGCAAAATAAATTGAAATGTGTTATATCCCCATTTGAAAATGTTCAAAGAATGACAGCAGAAAATTTAAGCCTTCTCATGGAATCTAACGGAAAGTATAAACAGTCCAGAAGATGATAGAAGACAAGGAAGAGGAAAAGCTGTTTGGAAAGGCGAGTCTGAAAACGAAAATCTACCAAACCCTTCTGAAAGAAAAAATGTTGAATGTTAGTTTTTCTAAAAAGGCAAATTCATCTAATTAAAAAACTTAGAGACAAATGTAGACATAGCATAGACTCTTAGGCTGTCTTTCAGCGTAGTCTTAATGAGCCAAACAACTTAGCCTAAATAAACAGTATGTTTTATTGGAGTTCTTGCTGTTTTTTAAAAAACCTCCTAAACTTACCACCAGTTACTACTTGTTTGACCTTGATGAATTTCTTAATCTCCCTGGGCTTTGGTTCTCCACTCTTTAAAACGTATTTTAAAACACTCTCAGGGTTGCTGTGAGTACAAAATTGGATGAAGTGTTTACCATAGTGCCTAGCACATAACAAGTGCTTAATAAATGCTAACCGCTACTGCTATTTTTTACTTCTATTCACAAAACTTATTACTCTATCTCCCTAAAATAACATAAGATGACTTGTGATCTGTAGTGGACATCTTTTATTTGTGGTCACCAATATCATTTGCAATCTCTCTCCAAATTTCAATAGTATCCAAGTTGTACATCCTGCCTCCTTTATTTTGGTATCCAAAATACTTTATTTCCCAAGACTCCTTGCAGTAAAGGTGACCTACATTCCACCAATCAGATGTACCAATGAGAGATTCAGATGTACCAAGATTCAGAAGTGAGCTGATGGGAAACAAGCTGAGGGCAAGACACACATTTTGACGATGCAGACCCTGACTTTGAAATCAGCAGAAAAAGCCAAAGATTCTGGCATTAATAGTTGCAGTGGGATAGTTTCCAATTCCTGGCAGACACGATGTGTCTCTAGGTAGGGAAGAGGTAGCAGCTCCCTTGTCTCAGTAGTGTTGTTCTGGAAGCTGTTCCCGGAAGTGGTTCCTCACAGCATGAGAGAGCTGGAGAAACAGGCTACTGGCCACCTGATATCCCTTAATAAATCTCTTTCGGGTTAAACTAGCTACAGTGGATTCTTTTGTCTATAATCAAGAGTCCTCATCCACAGAAGACTCAACTTGGAACTAGGTTCACATAAAATTCTGTCTTGTTTAGTATCTGTGGATGACAGGGAGGGAAGCTCAAAAGGTGACCACTTGCGTGAAGATGCTATTCTAGGAAAGAACAGAGCCTCAGGGAACAAGGAGAATCTAGGTTCACAGGTATGACACAAAAACCTCTCAGTGTTACAGGGGATGGGAATGTACGAATACAAATTACAGAATGCCGGTCACTGGGAAGATCTCCCAGCCAAACCTCTGCTTTCACACATGAGTCCTGGGAGAGGAGCTTAGAGGAAACACTGAAAATGTTCTTTCACAAATTCTGTTTACGAGATTGAGGACAAAAGGCTGCACAGCTTTGTGACCTGTATGACAGAGATCAGCACTATTGGAAAATGAGGCACTCTTTCTCACTTGGAGATTTCTCTGGATAACAAAAGAGCTAGAGCAGATTTAGAAGCGGGTCAGACCAGGCTCCTCGTGGACCAGCAAAGGAAGAGAAGAGGATATTGCAATGATAGTTGAGCATCATGAGGAGACGGTGTTGTAGAGTTTCAACTGCAGTTCACATCACCTCCGTGTGGCTTGCAAGCATCAGAGCACTTTCTAAAAATTATTTTTTCCAGGGGACCTGAGTAGGATTGAAAAATAAATGTCTCATTGTAGTCAACAGAATTGGTCATGAGTGCACATCTTTCGGGAAACAGTTCTGAGTGTGGGACAGGAAAACAATAAATGTAGGCACTTAAATATTGTTAGAATACCATTCTCCTCCCTTCTTATGGCTCAGTTTTGTCCTTTGGCTGGTGGGTGGTGAGGAAACAGGTTGTATTGGGGGAGTTTGTTTTAATCAAGCGCTTTAAAGTAAACAGTAAGAGGAGACCACGTAGCTCTCAGAAATGGAGTTTGTCATAAAGATAGTCAAGAACGTGGTTTAGTAGAGGATATTGTCTCTTCATCCATACAGTCACTCAGGGTTCTAGGCTGGAAGGTAGAGAGGCTTCATGCAGAACTGAAACAATAGGTCAGAATCTGCGGGAATACCCATGAGGGGCAGTGACTCTCCTGCTGTGTTCTAACCTCACACTTACACATCCCAGTGGAAGATTTTGACTGGGTTGACTTGCTTCTTTGTGACGATATGGAAGACCACTATCAGAGTTTGAACCAAGTCAGTTCAGAGGTACTTAGAATGACCACACAATCCACCTTTGCTTTAGTCTCTATTCCCTTTTCTGATCAATACTCGCCTGGGTAACTGTTAATTTTTGACCCATGTGGCATGAGCAATAGCAACTTACACAAGAAAGAATGGATTAGGCACACAAAACAGTAAGGATGTGGCAGCACTTGAACAGCATGGTTTTCTTCATGGTCTGCCAAGTACAACCCCCATCCAAGAAAATTCAAAATTCTGGTGCAGCAGCCATCTACTCTGTGTACTGATTACTACTTCTTGACATTTTGCCAATGACCCGGGTAGAAATCTTGTGCTCTCCCCACCCACTGGTATAAACATAGACTGTCAGAGATTATTTCTTTTGAGAAAGATACCAGTGAACTGCAATATTGTAAAGTAGAGCTTTCCAACTTCCACAGAACATTAATCCCACAGAAATTATTCCAAAAAAGGCTTCATATTTCAACTAACCCCCAGCATCAAATGCTGAAGTCTAAAGAGATTGACCCTCTGTCCAGAAAAAGAGGAAGACATAATCTAAAGTGGCCTGATTACTGAAGTATGAGATGACTTCTGAAGACTCAAGTCTGGGACTGTAATGTGAGAGAAGAATCATTATACTGGGGCAGAGGGCAGAAAAAGGGCATCAAGTTTCTTGTGGAAACATAAAATTCTAAACACAACAATACACTGTGCCAACTCCTGCAAAGAAACTTCTTAATTTTGGCTGAAATATGCCACTGAGATGCTGAATAAGTTTTTAGTAGCTAAGAGAAAAAAGAATGGGAAGCCAATTAAAAACTTATTGCCTGTCATCTGTGTGTTCTGGACAGAAAATGCTCCATAACTTGGACGGCATACTTAGGGATACTTACACAGATGGTGACATGAGTCAATTTTCTTAAGACTCATCAAAAGGAGGGGAAGTCATTTCTTATTTATTAGGACAAGTGTAGCTATTATAACACAAAAGATATAATGAGTCAAACACAACAGTTAATTTCTTGCTTCCAACAAGTCCAAAATGAGAGGGATGGTGATCGGGAAAATCCTGTGGTTACTGAAGAGCATCACAAAACCCTGGGAAGAATATCTAATTCCCAGCCCCTCAGAGACATTTCATCACACAGACTTTGCCCTGCAAAGGGGTTGTATCCTGAGCAAATTTTTGCTAGGGCATGAAGTGATGAAGTGGAAAGTCCCACCATTGTGTCATTTTATTTTGATTAGGGCCGCAATATTCTGACATATAGCAATGATTTCTTTCTGGTAATTCAGAAAAAGCACTCAATCTCAAAAGGGATCAAGAGTCACTCTGGATAAGACATGATAATCAAAATATTTAACATTTGGTGCAATATGGGCACGGAGCACCATACAGATGCCAAATAATTAGAAACGAGGCCAGCCACATCCTGAACCAATTCAAACCAGCCGATATCAACCCTGCTGTCTGCTCACACCAGGGGAACAGTACAGAAATCCTCCAGGTACCTGTGACCTCAGGCTAGAGGAGTACATCTGAAATCTGAGGATGGGTTTCTGAACTAGGATAGGAAAACAATCACATCAGGCAGGCTCAACTGTAATTATTATGCAGTTCCTCTAAGGCAAACGCTTCTACCTGCCCCCAGTTCCTAACGGGTTTGAATGGGAAGGTGGTTGAATCTGGGAGCCTCCTATTCAGGGAATATATATCTATTCCTCAAGAACCTCTGTGGAGTATAGCATCTTGATAGGGAACTTATTCTTATGTAGTTAGCAGAAGTTCATAAATATGATTAAGGTCAGGATGGACTTACCTTGTACCTGGAATATGGGAAAACAGACTCCCACACAGGACTACCTTGTTTAGCAGATGGAAATCAGGACCAGGGGGAGCCAAGTCCACGAAAAGTGTATGAGCATCCCAGTGGAACTTTTCTGTCCCTTTTCTATTGGTCCATGAAGAGGTTTCTCTGAGAAAAGTTGGTAGGAAAATGTGTTGAGGTCACACCTCAAGCCTAAGTTGTGTTATCCTAGAATAGTAGAAACATCAGTGCTCCACTCAGATCCCCTGGTATCTCTATTATACCATTTGTGTGCATCCCTACCCCCAAATTTGAGATGTTTTCAACAGGCAGGACCTGCAGCTCTTCAGAGGAGGAGACTGCCCACGGAACACTGGAGCCACTGTGCTTGCAGACCAGAGAGCTGGAAGTGCTTGGGAATTCATATTCACCTGGATCAGACTTTAGCCAAAGACTAACCTGTGTGGGAGTTATTCCCTTTCCCAGCTCCCTTGCCTTGGTTTGTGACAACCCTGAGGTGGACCTTATACCCCAGCATTCTACCAAAAGATCAAGACAAAACTACCCTCTGTGGGATTTTGCCTGAGACCTCACCCTTCCTTAGCTTCTTGCTCTTTCTATCCCAGGCCTCATCTTTTCCTAGTTTCCCCTGGACACTTCTATAATAAATCACTTGCACACAAAACCTCATCTCAAGTTCTGGGGAAACTGACCTGAGATGCTGGGATTCAAATAATGAGCTGACCATAAGAGAGGTAGATAACATCTGTAGATTTATCAGGAGCCTCAGGAATGCATGGCAGCTTGGAGGAGTCATCAGTGGCTAATCTTATTTTGTCCTTTAGAAAGACTAAAAACTACTTAAAATTTGTTCTGTCTGAAGAAAATATAAATGATATGTGTAGTCAAAAGAATCACACTTAGGGGCCAGCCCTATGGCCGAGTGGTTAAGTTCTGTGTGCTCAGCATTCCACTTCAGTGGCCTGGGTTCGCAGGTTCGGATCCCGGGCGCAGACATACTCCACTCATTGTCCATGCTGTGGAGGTCTCCTACGTGCAAAAAAATGGAGGAGAATTGGCACAGATGTTTGCTCGGAGCTAATATTCCTCATGAAAAAAAACCACACTCTTTTGACCTTCATTCCTCTATCCTATATTTCTCCAGCTAAAGTATTCACTAAATAAGAAATCTTCCATTTGAAGACAAAATCAAGATAAACGTGTCTCCTTTAGTTTCTAATGAATAGAGCTGAGAAGCTGCACAAGATAAATATAAGATTCAATAAGGACTTCAAGCAAGTACATTTAATTAACTGTACTAATAGAGGGAAGGAAGGCCATATATAACGCAAACCAAGAGATTATCCAAAAATAATTTATATTTGCTTTGGTTAAGCAGGTTCATTTTCCTATTTGTCTTTGCTCTAGGCAAATATCCAGGTGAGATTTCCTTCCTTGAGCACACATCAGCTGGGGCCAAGAACAACATGGCTAGAAACACGCTAAATAGTAAAAGTCTGAGGATACAATTTGCCATAGCAAGTGCATGAAGTGAGTTCGCTTCGTGTGGATTAGCAAGAATTAAAGCCAAGTAATTTAAATACTAGAAACGAAGACATTTCTCATTAGATTAGAATTTGGTCAGGATTACTTCACGGCTCCAGGAACAAACTTAGTGACTCTGGATACCCAGTAAGTTCCATTCCAATCAGGAACCGCCAAGAACAGGAATGGAAATTTCCAGAGAGAAGCTTCACTTTTACTCCATAAGAAAAAATTTAAAAGATAGCACTAGACTACAAATGGAAAATCTGACTTATCTACTTCCTGGGTGTAAAATTGGTAGCAATTTTTAAAAGGTTAATGAGAAAATATTTTGCGTGACTTGTGGTCAATTTATTTTATTTATTTAGATGACATTTTGGCTTACGATGGAACACTGAAATTGAAATTAGATTCTCCATAGTGGATATCATATTGCTCAGTTAAAGACTGTCATTTTTAAACTCAATTACAAGAATGGAAAACTGTTTCAGAAAATAATTGATTTAGCGTGCTTAATTAGTAATAAAAGAATCTTTGACTAACAGTGGACTGCCAGAAGGACAGAGTTTACTGAGTCTTATTAATTTTGAGAAATTTAGACATCAAGATATTGCTTTGTTTTGTAGTTAGGAAAGGAATTCAAGACAAACTTTGAAAAGCTACAAACTTTCAGATAAAAAGGCAAGGGAAAAATTTTAAGGGAGAGAATTATTGAATAAGCAAGTTTCTATTTACAATAACGTTAAATAAAATAAACATCTGTGTCTTTATTTTCTAATCTTTGATAGGCCATTTCGGTGAGTATTAGAGAAGAGAATGTATTTGTATTTAATAAGTAGCCTATTATTTTTACAATAGTTACATCTTTGTGGAAAGCCTAATACCCTGGCACAGAGAAACTGCCCTTGGGGAGGACACAGACACACAAGGGGACATACAGCATCACCTGTGGAGATTTTTAATTTGGCTTTCCCTCCCCCAGCATCCCAGGATTCTGAATCAGCACTCCCTCCGAGTGAGAATCATTGCTCAGCGCCTCACTATTACTGAGAGGGAGGTGGTGCATTTCTTTGATATGTTGGATGGATAAAAAGTTGATCAATATCTTAAAAAATTGTTAGTTCTTGAGATTATACAGGAATTCACTTCAAATCTTGAGTACCTACTATGTGCATTCTTCAAGATGCTGGGATACAGTTGCTGAACAAAAGAGAAAAGATCCCTGCTCTCTTCAAAAGCTTTACAGCCCATTATTTTTATTACATTTGCATGTATCAAATGCAGATATGCTGCTTATATAAGCCAGGTATTGATCTATAAAAATAATACTTCCTTTAATCCTCATAACAACTTTACAAGGTAGATATTATAAATATCTCCATTTTATAGATGAGGAAGTAAACTGAGCTAATAAGTGGTAGAGCCAAGATTGAAATATAATCACTTTTCTTCTGAACTTGTGCTTTTAACCACTATGTTATGTTTCTTCTAGTAGAAGAAGCAGCTAATAAATAAATAAAGAAATACGCTATTATATGAGCTACAAGGGAAAAGAACAATCTTCTCTGTCTCAGAAAGGGTCCAACCAGAAAAGCAGCACCGCTAGGAGATACATATGCTATCACCATGCCTGAGGCTGGAGCTTGAAGTCCACACGGCAGGCACGCAGGAAGAGAAGATCAAGAGCAGGTGGGAATCCCACAGGGACAGAGTGAAACTCATGTCCATTCTTGTTGCCTCTGACCTTGGTGACAAGAGAATCCTGTAAAAAGCAAGACTTCAAAGAGACAAAACACGTGCACCTGGCCCAGCTTCTGCCTCACACCAAGGAGGCACGTCAGTAGATCAGCAGCAACAACGGCTGCAGCCCCTCTTCTACTCTCCGACTCTGGAGAGAAAATTTGCTTTATAGCCCTCTTTAGTGAGAAATCTAGAAAAGGAATTCTGGGAAACATAGTCTAACCTAGCCAAACTGATACATCACAAAGCCATCACATATGTTCTGAAAGGGAAAAGTGAGACGGGGCTGGGCAAAAACAATGGTAAACCAATTCCCTGACCTGAAAGCATCTAGAATCGAGTAGGGAAGACTGACACCGAAGAAGTAATAAGCATGATGGATGTCAAAACGACGGCCGTAAAATCTGCTGGGAAGACATAACTAGCAGAATTAGGCAACAGAGACTCTCTGAAGAAATGACTTTTAAACTAGAACTCAAAAAATGATTAGGAATTAGCTGTTGGGCATAGAGTTTAGGAAGAGAAGAATGAGGAAATTTTCCAGGTGTCACCAGATTTTAACATTAGGATATATGATAGGTGTTTAGGAAATGTTAAGTGAATAAGTGAATGAATCAATCGATCAGTGGTTCCTGCCTTAAAACTTATCGTACATGTACAGATATGATCCAAAATAACTTTTACACATTGAAATCGTATCACTGCAATTTCTTTTGAATATAGCTCTGCCCAAGAGGTTTCTATTATAGGTCTAAAAAATAAAAAATCATGAGAATATATTGGCAAATCACATATCTAATAAGAGATTAATAGCTAGGATATTTAAGAATTCCTACAACTCAACAACAAAAAACCAAACAACTCAATTTAAAAATGAGCAAAGGATTTAAATAGACATTTCCCCAAAGAAGATACATAAATGTCCAATAAGCACATAAAAAAATGTTTAACATCACTAATCATTAGGGAAACGCAAATCAAAACCACAATGAAATACCACGTCATATCTATTAGGATGGCTATTATTGGAAAAAAAAGAGAAAGAAAGAAAAAAAACAGAACAAGTATTATCAAGGATGTGGAGAAATTGGGACTCTTGTGCACTGATGGTAAAAGTGTGAAAAAGGACAGCTGCTGTAGAAAACAGTATGGCAATTCCTCAAAAGATTAAATGTAGAATTACCATATGATCCAGCAATTCCACTTCTGGATATGTATCCCAAAAGAATTGAAAACAGAGTTGCAAAGAGGTATTTGTACACCCATGTTCAGAGCAGCATTCACAGTAGCCGAAAGGTGGAAACAAATGTCCATTGATGAATAAATGGATAAGCAAAATATGATATATACATATAATAGAATATTATTCAGCCTTAGAAAGGAATGAAATTCTGACACATGGCACAATTTGGATGAACATTGAAGATATCATGCTACGTGAAATAAACCAGACACAAAAGAATAAATATTGTGTCTAAATAATTCCACTTGCATAAGCTACCTAGAGTAGTCAAATTCATAGAGACAGAAAGTAGAATGGTGGTTGCCAGGGGCTGGGTGAGGGGAATGGAGAGTTATTGCCTAATGGGGACAGAGTTTCAGTTTGAGAACATGAAAAATTCTAGATATTGATGGTCGTGATGGTTGCACAACAATTTGAGTATACTTAATGCCAGAGAACTGTATGCTTAAAAATGGCTAAAATGGTAAATTTTCTGTTCAATTTTAAAAAGTGTTTTAAAGATGTGTGTCCTTGAGGGTATCTACTTCAAACAATTAAAAATTATTAGAATGTATAGTTTTCTGCAATAAAATCTGTAATGTGCAGAGAGAAAATTAACTATCAGTTTTCTTCTAAATTAAACTTTCATTCAGGAGAGGTGAAGTAAACACGTTGAAAATTGTCAAAGAAAATTTGTCCTGAATGAAGTTAAACAGGTAAAAACTTCATTGGAGACTATTGCAATGGGGGAGAAAGATTGAACTCAACTCTGCTGAAACAAAAGGCAGGAGAATTTTTCAGTGCTGGGGTGAGCTAGTGGAAAAGAACTAGAAGACGTTAATGGAGAGGTTAGTCATTGTGATTAGGTCATCTGTTTTTGCTAATTGCTTATGCAAATTAAGCTCCAATCCTCCCACAGAAACCAGGAGTTTGGGTTGCTATCTTTCTTTCTTTTCTTTTCTTCTTTTGTGAGGAAGATTGGCCCTGAGTTAACATCTGTTATCAATCTTCCTCTTTTTGCTTGAGGAAGATTGTTGCTGTGCTAACATCTGTGCCAATCTTCCTCTATTTCATGTGGGACACCACCACAGCATGGCTTGATGAGTGGTGCTGGGTCTGCACCAGGATCTGGACCTGCAAACTCTAGGCTGTGGAAGCAGAATGCTTGAACTTAACCACTACATAACCAGGCCGACCCCTTTTGGGGTTCTTTTTGTTTTTGCTTTCCAACCCCACACCTGCCTGGTTGCTATCTTTCTTGATGAGTACACTTCAAGTGGGATTGCTCCCATTCCTGAGTTGTAAAATGGAGAGAGGCTGGGAAAAGATTTATATCTCAAAGAAGCAGAGAAGGAATTGGAAATTACAACTTTTCTAAAGTAAATGCTCTTTTAAAAGGGAGGTAGAGGGGCCTAGAGTCTGGAAGAAACCTGTCTGAAGTTTAGTCAAGCTGAGGGAAATGTTAAGGCTGTCTTGGTCAGAGTTTTAAAAAAAGAAAAAAGAATGGGGGCGGGGGGGCCGTCACCATTTACTCTCAATGAAAAAGTCATTAACCATGTATTTTGGCAAGAATGTAATTGAGCCAGGAAGGGAGGAATGGGAAGCAAGAAAGAAAATGCTGAGTAAAGAAATTGGTAAACATATTAGTAAGTTAAAATAAGCATTGAGTATCAACAAAGCTTGTAATAAAAATTAAAAATTGGGAGATTTACAAATGAGATGGAGCTAAAACACATGACAATGACAATCTGCAAGAAATTGGATCCAGGTTACTAAAGTTGAAACATTCTATGACCTCTGGTAGGATATAGAAGTGACAAATAAATGGCAAGCAATAGGATATATTGGAGTATACGAGGAAGCCATTTGGTATAAACCTAATTTGGCCTGACTTCATTTTTCCAAAGGGGCCTGACATGGTCATTGAGCATGCATTGTATATCTGCTTAAGCATTTGTTATGTCCCACAGACAAGAACCAATGGCCTTAAGATAAAGGTGCAACTTCCCCCACGTGGGCATTTCCTTAAGGATAAGCATCTCTCCCTAGGCTAGGAACTGATTGCTGTGCTCACCTGTGACCACCCAGCTTGAAACAACAGAACCGCCACCCTGCTGTGTCTAGCGAGACAGCAGCTGTACTACCTGCTGTGTCCATCAATCACTGTGCGACAGAGCAGTCTCATGACTATTGTAAAAGGGACATTTTAGTCATATGTGAAACATGCTCTTTGAGGGTATATAAGTACTCTGTACACCCCACTTCTTTGGTGCCCTTCCTTCCTTGGGGAAGGAAGGCCCTTGGCTATATGGTCCTCACATTTAGCTCAGAATAAACTCACCCCAATTTTCATTTATAGATTGGTTATGGATTACTCATGTCGAAAGAAGTATTGATATATTTTAGAATTAGTCAGGTATTTGAGGGTAACTACTGAAATACAAGGAGGGAAATAAACTCCTTCTAATCAGTAGAAGAGAAAGGAGACTAAATAAAGCTCAAACAACCAGAAGCCTCCAACCAAAACGCCAACAGAAACTAATGGGCAGACCTAAAAGCTCTAAGAAAAGTCTACACTCCCTAGCCAAAGGAGCAGGGATGGGGCAATCTAGCAAAACAGAAAACTTTTAAACAATAACCTCCCCATTAGACCTGAACACTATAGGGAAAAAAATGTGGCCCCACACCCTCTCTGTCAGCAAAGTCCCAGTTGGAAGCCTGGACTTCTACCCTTGCCCATATATAATGACCATGCTCCTCTCCCGGCAGGGTGGTATCAGAGAAAGACAGGAGGGAGTCAGGACTCGCATCCCAGGCCAGCAAGGGTGGTGTATGTGCACATACACACACACACACACACACACAGTGTTAGTGTGTGCCACATGGAAAGCCTGGACTTCTGCCTCCATCCTTTGCTAATGAGGTGTCCTTCCTCGTCCCAGCCCCACCCTGGTCATGTTAGGGGAGGCTGAGTGGGAAGCCCAGATGTTCATCACCACCCCTGCCCATCCCCAGCTCCCCATGATGTCAGTAACTGTAACAATATGGTGATACCACCAGGCAGGGTGGTATCATTAGACATCTAATGAGGAACCTGAACTTTCACCCCCTGCCCAATAGTTAAACAAACTGTGGTATATCCATACCATGGAATACTAGTCAGAAATAAAAGGAACAAACTATTGGTACAAGCGACAACCTGGGTGAATCTCAAGGGCAGTATGTTGAGTGGAAAAAAATCCAATCTCAAAAATCACATACTGCATGATCCATTTATATAACATTATCAGAATGACAAAATTATAGAGATGGAGAGCAGATTTGCGCTGCCAGGGGTTAGAGATGATGTGAGATGGATGGGTGTGGCTATAAAGTGGCAGCACCAGAGAGACCTTTGTGGTAATAGAGCCATTCTGACTCTTAATTGTGGTGGTGGTTATACAATCTACACATGTGATGAAATGGCATAAAGATCCACACATCATTGTACATGTCAGTTTCCTGGTTTTGATATTGTTCTACAAGGATGTAAGACATAAACATTAGAGAAAACTGGGTTATGGGTACATGGGACCTCTCTGTATTATTTTCACAACTTTCTGTGAATCTATGATAATTCCAAAATAAAAAATAAAGTAAAAAACTCAATCCAATGGAAGACAAAAAAAGGTGACAAAAAGCAAAGCAAAGATATTGCTAAAAAAAAATGCAAGTAAAGCAATCATGATGAATTAAAATGAATTGATTCTCCTATTAAAAGATAGAGATTTCCTTATTGAATTTAAAAAATAAAAGTTAAATGTGTTGTTTACAATAGATATACCTAAAATATAAAGACAGAACATTTGACATTTAAAAGGATGGAATATTAAGACAAGACAAAATACCCACTTAAAGATCAAAAAGTATCATTAAGATAAAAGAGAGTTATGACCTAATGATAAAAAGAATCTCACTGTGGATACTTAACAATACTAGACCCGTATGCATTCTAATAGCACAGCTTCAAAATAGTGACAAAATAGATAAAAGCACAAGAAGAAATTGGCAAACAACAATCATGATGGGAAATGATTTAAAACAGCTCTGAAATAAATAGAAATTTTTAAACACCTCTCTGAGAAAATAAGAAAGCACACACATAAAATAGTCCTAAGTACTTAGAACATTTAAGCAACATAATAAATCATAGACACAGAAAGTAAGGACATGTCAACAGTGCAACTAAAAACTTCAGTTTATATGGAAGTAGGCAAATAAACAACCTAAACCAACTGAGAGGTGCCACCTCTGCCAACGATGCAGAAAACTGGAAAGGCACTGTTAGCTAAACTGCAAAAACAGAAAACAAATTAGTAGTTTCTAGGATGTGGAGCTGGGGAGGTGGGGATTAACAGTAAATGTGCCTGAGGAATCATCTCAGGCATAAATTCTATGATATGCAAAATATGCCTCAATAAAATTAATTTAAAATAATAGTGTTGCCCCTAGCCTAACAATGAGAGAAATCTGAATAAACTACAAAACTATAAATTTTCTTGAATATCTCAAAGAACTAAGGTTGCAAGGAAACCACATGGCCAGCAGTGGATTGACAGTAGCGATTGTCACAATCAAACACAAACAGCTCAACTCCTTATTTTGGAGAGAAAAAAAAATCATAAAAACTTGTGTAACTCAAATATTTCCTTATAAGATTAGGAATAACATTCAGCATTGTTCTAGAAATCCCAGTCAGCAAAGTTAAGCAAGAAAAAAATTAAAATATACAAAAATGAGAAAGTAAGTAGCACAATTGTTATTTGTATGTAATATAATTATGTCCTTGGAATATCCAAAAATATCTACAGATAAATGAATAAGAGAATTTTATCAATGTGGGAAAATATAAATCTACAAACAAAAATCAATTGTATTTCTATATGTAACAGTTAAAAATTGAATTTTTTAAATGCTTTAATATTCCATTTACAGTAACAGAAAATATTGAATACCGAAAAGCAATCCTAACAAAGATGTGTAAGATTTTTTCAAAGCAAATCAGAAAACTTTACTGAGAGGCATTACAGAAAAAAATCAACAAAAGAAGAACATACCATATTCATGGTTTGGAAGATTTACTACTGTAAAGGTTTCAGTTCTCTCCAATTGATTTAGAAAGTCAAGAGAATCTTCATCAAATTCCAGTAAGTGTTTTGTGGAACCAAACAAACTGACTCTAAAATTGATATGGAAGTAAAAAGGGCCAAGACTAACCAACACACTTTTTAAGAAGTCAAACAATTTAAGAAGTCTTGTTCTTCAAAACGTCAAGGCCTGTTATAAAAACCTACAGTAATTAAGTCACAGTAATCACTGTTATAAAAAGTATGGTGATAGTCAATAGGCCAGGGGAGCACAGTAGATTGCTGAAAAACAGACCCACACTTATTTGGACTCTTGTAATATGGTAAGGATGGCTCTGAAGATTGTTTGGAAAAGAATCATGTTTTCAGTAAATGTGAAAAACTGAACTAAATCACTTTTCAGAAGACTTTTACAAGACATTTTCTATAAGAAAATATATTCCCGTCCTTTGGATAGGGAATGGTATATTAAATAAGACTTAAAGAGTACTAACTGTAAAAGAAAAGATAAATTTACTTACATTAAAATTAACAACTTCTGGCTACCCAAAGACCCAAAAGGAGTAAAAATTCAAGGGAGACAGACAACTTGAGAATATTTGTAGCACATATAGCCAAAGAATTTGCAGTTAGAATACATGAAGAATTCCTAAAATTAATAGACAACTCAATTTAAAAATGAGCAAAACGCTAGAATAGGCATTTTATACACACACAAAAAGGAGACATTAACGACCAATAAATTTATTTAAAAGATGCTTCACCAATTATTAATCAAAAAATTCAAATTTAAGAATAAGATACCATTACTCACATAATATTAAAGATAGAGACAACCCAAATAGTGGTAACAATGTAGAACAAAAGAAACTCATAGACCCCCAATGAGAATATAAATTGGTGCAAGCACTTTGAAAAAGAGTTTGACATTATCTAGAAGAATCTAGGATACAAACACCCCACGACCCTGCAATTACACTCATGCCTATATCTACATAGTGTATATACTGGAGAGAAACTCATACATCAGTACCAGGATACATATATACAAATGCACATAGAAACATCTTTTTCATAACCCAAAGTTGAAACAATCCAATTGCCAAGCATGCATAGAATGGATTTAGAAGAGTAAAATATTCATACAGAGAAAAGGTTTGGGAAGCTGGAGGAGAGGGAAGATAGAGTCAGACTAGATGATACATTTTCAACAGAGGTGATATTGTTCCCAAGGAGACAAAAATTGGTTCCTGGAAGGTGAAAAAACTCTTACTTTCTTTATGTCTAAAGCACATATATACCACATACAGATAGTACACTAACAGATATTTAGTATATCTGTGGCATTAAAATTTCATGAGTGGGGGAGATGAGGAGGGCAGTTACGAAAAACATCTACAAAGACTCCTTAGGGAAGTGATCATGGAAAATCGTTTGGGGCTATTGGACTAGACCATGAACATGATAGGATGGGGATAAGGGTCTACACAATGTGGATTAGCTGAGAAGACTATTGCTTCTGGTGACTGAGACAAAGGAGGATGTGAGGCAGAAGGGATGTGTCATAGTACAGCCGTCCCCCTTACCTGCAGTTTTGCTTTCCATGGTCAACCGCAGAGGTCATCTGCTCCTGACATCCAACCATCGGTATAGCCATGGCTCAGTGATCCTCCTTCTGATGTATTTCAAGTCAACAGTAACCCAAATCAGAGTTGATAAAAAGCTTATGCCTAAACTTGATGAGCCCAAGAAAAGCAAGTAAAGGATACAGATTTAAAATGCATTATTGAGTGGAAATGCAAAGAAGGAAAATTTTTCAAGAGTCACTCTTTCCAGTTGGCACTGCTGTTACAGCATTTTGTTGACGATGGAATGTAAAATAAAAATGGTAGACAACAGCAGATGGGACACTTCTATTTATCATCGCCAGACTCATCAATTTATTGTGCTGTTTCATGGAAAAAGAAAGTGTCAGTCACAGCAGTCAACTCTGAAGAAAATCCTCAAGACATACAATCAAGGAATCCACTGGGGATAAACTAAGCTCCTGCTTTTAGGCAAGTGTGATCTTCCTGGTTCCTTTTATCGGTAACATCAAGGCCATCAGTGGCTTGTCCAAGATGCCAGAGGTAACATGAAACATCATATCATCAAGAGAAGTGGAGGCTTAGTAGTTACCCTGTTACCTGTTTGACTTGCTCTGTGTAGAGTATGGGACCTCATAAAATTTGGGGACGCCTTGCCTGCAACAACAAAAAATTATCAAGAATTTACCAAATTAACACCTGTCCTTGGAGCATATCTATGCAGCTCATTACCTGTAAATTTGTTACATGTAGAAAAATAAAATTTAATTCCAAGAAGAGAAAACTGATTATAAGCATCTATCATTGCCAACAGTTCTCTTTGGACAGAATGTTAAAAGTGAGTCCTTAGAAAGTCAGAATTGCTTCATTTGGTGTATAAAAAAATGATTACTAATAATAAAATAACTAAACGCCAAATTTTTGTTGCTTCTTTCTTTGAGGAAATTCTCAAGATGAATTACCTGAAAATATCTGCAAGCACTAGGATGGTAAGAAAAGACTTGTGACCAAGCTTCATTGCCTTTTGCGAACCCCTAGTAATGAATAAATTTCGTTGAATAAAAACTGCACACAAGAACCAAAGACCTCAATAACTAGAATGTCTTGGTCAGAGTGTGTTCCGCTTTATTAAATTTCTAATAGTCTTAAGTTTGAGTATAAACCCCTTCCAGGTAC
Organism: Equus caballus; assembly: GCF_041296265.1. Lineage (NCBI taxonomy): Eukaryota > Metazoa > Chordata > Mammalia > Perissodactyla > Equidae > Equus > Equus caballus. Next base: position 71,352,070 of record NC_091699.1, on the reverse strand, counting down.
TGGCTTATTCTATATAGCCCTTTTGAGTGAACATGTACTTGTAGTCACCACTATGAATGTCAATTATCATTGTAGTACTTCTTAGGTATAAAAACAACCCCAGCTCCTCTCCTGAAACCTGCTTTATGGTAACTAATTCTCTGATCTCAGGTTATTTTCTATTTGCCTCTCCAGTTACAGTCGAATGTAAAAACGATTGCCACTGTGAGAGTTCCAGTTAGTTAAAACTTCTCTTATACTCTAACTGCTTGAAAAATGTTATGATGTGACTTAGAAATCAAAAGACAGTACGTCTATAAAAAAATGTAAATTTGTTTTTTATCAAGTGTTTATTTGTCATAATAACATTATGAAATGAGTGTCCTTACAATGAAAAAGTGAAACGCAAAATGTTTGTCATCCTTGACTCTACTTTTTCTCTCACAATTCCTATCCAATCTGTTAGTAATTCCTTCTTGCTCCACTCTCAAAAGGAATCCGGAATCCAACCACTTCTTCCCACTCCCACAGGCAGCCACCTCCCGAGAGCCATCATCATGTCTCACCCGCATTATTACAATAGCCTACCAAGGGCACTCTTGTTTCAAGTCACTTCTCAAATCAGCAACCACAGCAATCATTGTAAATCATGAAGCAGATCTGATTACTCTTATACCCAGAACCCTGCAGTAGATCCCATTTCACTTAGGGTAACAGCTGAATGAAGCCCTTACGGTGCCCTACGGGGCCGCACTTACCATAGTCCTGTGTGTCTCTCCCACCTCACTTTCTACCATTTCCCCTTTGCTCACCCTGCTACAGCCACCCTAGCCTGCACGGTGTTCTTCGAACGCACTAGGCCTGTTTCTGCTTTGGACCCTTAGAACTGACTTTCCCTTCTGCTGGAACACTCCTGTCTCCAATATTCACAAGGCTTCCTCCCTTACTACTTGGAATCTGCTAGATTCTCACCTTCTGGATGAGACCTACCCTGACCACCTGTTTACAATTGCAATTCTCCTCACGCTCCGGATCTCCCTTGATTCCCGTTGCTTTTTGTTTTAACCGTAACATTTGTGACTTAGCTGTTCTCAAATCGCCCACCCTTGACCCCCTGTTAGAATGGCAGCTCATGAAGGCAGGGACCTGCACCAGTGCTGCATCCCAAGTGCCTAAAACAGTTCCTGAAACTCTCAGTTTCAACAGTCCCATCAAGCTCTCAATAAAAATATGCTAAATAAATACACTAGAGGAAACATATATGTGAGGTGCGCAATTGCATTTTTCTTCTTTGTTGTGGCTGTTGTTTCTTTGTTTTGTTTTCTTGGCTAATTGGGTTAGAATGGCACTGTTATGATCCGGGAGCTTCTTTACTCAGGATTAGTCATAACACCTGGCGACTGAAGAAATGGCTGAGAAAAGTGAAAAATATACAGTTCCCCGAAGGGATCTGTAAAATCTAGACAATTTAGAATTTTCAATGTGTGAAATGTGGTGCTGGGTTTCGTCATGGCCCCTGGACCAGAAAGCATCAGAAAAAGTCTCCATCTGTCCTATACGGTAATGTGAGAAGGACTGAGTGAAACGCAAATTGGGAGGAGATTTAGGGATTTCATTACATTTAGGAGTCAGGTAGAGACAGGAAATTGCCTGATGCCCAAACACATTGCTCATCACATGCCAGGAAAACATACAGAGATACTTCTGGCCAAAAGGTCTTTGTTTTCTCCCGTGTCAACATGGAAACTCAGGGTCACATCTATGGGAAGAGGGCCTCTAGGGGCCATAAAAAAAGCCTTAGGGAATGTGGGCCAGTTATATCCATTGCCATTCAAAATTGACAATGCATTCCCATTATTATAAGCTCCCAAACAAAAAGGAAAGAAAAAAAGAAGGAAATATGGGATTGTATTTCCATAAAGGACTCAGGACCCCTGGCATTCTAATTAATATGGAGACCATATTTACAGCCTCTCTGATCCCTGTCTCCTGAAAACATTTAAACAGAATTTTCCAATGGGTTCCCTGTATTGATTTTTTTTCCCTTTAAGCTTAATAAGAAAAATAATCATTTGGCTGATGGAAAGACACGACCATCTTCAGTCAGCTTTCGTACTGAAATAATGCTTATAATCAAAAGCATGCCTTTTAACAGCTAGAAAATACTGTAAAATGGATTTTAGTGCTGGCCATGAGCAATCCTGCAGATAGTCACTTGAAGGTGTACTGTCCCAGTGGAATTGACTCTATTTTAGCATCAACATCTTGATCTAAGCAGACATATCATTTTAGAAACCTTATTTGTAAAGGAATCAGTAGGGATAAAATCATTTAAGCATTCACTTGATTTTAGCCAACTACATAAAGATTTACCCCAGAAATTGAGCTTGTCTTAAAGAAGATACAGCCTTTGAAATTCCATTTGTGCAAAATACTGTCTGGTCTTAAAACCTGGCTAATGCAATCCATAATTGGAAAATGGGCCTGACTATCAGAAAAATGAAACTCCTCTGGCTACACTTAGTCAAGTTTTTTACTCCATATTCTTCAAGCAAAGAATATTTTCAAGTCCTTACACAAAAATAATATTTTTAGGAAAAGCTGCACTGTACTTTGTTCACAGAAAGCCAACTTTCTACAACAAGAAAAACATGTATATTTTGATGTTAGACACTCAGGTTCAAATCCTGGCTCTGCCATTTACTTGCCATGTAATATTTGGTGTATTGCTTAACTCAGTCTCAGTTTTCTCATCAAGAATATGGGAACAATAATGGCTTACCTCAATGGGTTGTTTATGGTGATTATAAAATACAGGTAAATCATCTTATACATAGGAAGTGCTAAAATAAATGGGAGTTATTCATGTGTAAAAAGAAATCATACTTATAGGCTAAAATATGTTGGTAGACTAGAAGAAATGAAGAGGATTATAATTTCTTTGAAAGTTATCCTCATTGGATCTTTCCTCTCTTTTCTCACTGCTGTCAGCCCTCTGTAGACTGCTCTCTCTCATCTGGTTGTGACATTGCTTTCCTAAGACTTCTCCTCACCCCTACCTCTTAACTCCAAGATACCTGGTTAATTAGCCTCCAGATCAATCCACCTAGTAATACATCCCTTTGATAAAAATAATTTTCTCTGTCAAAAACTTTCGGTAACACCCAGTTACATACCAAATAAAACTGAAACTTCTGATGCTGATATTTAAGGCTCTCCAGAACTTTACACAAATTGTTTTTTCTTTCTGATCTCCCCTGATTCATCTACACATACCCTCTATTTCAGTCGATCTGACCTACTCCCTATTCCAACCACATTGGGGGAGGGGAGCTTTTAAAAGGTACAGCAGAAATGCCATTGGAGCGAGCTATTCTGGGTAGTCAGCTTAAGGGGCCGATGTCTAAATTTGGCAGCTCTTCACCATTAATTCTCCCTCCAGAAAGAAATTCCATTTGTCTCTGCAGTCTGCCTTCCTTTTTGTCTTAGAGAATTGTGTCATGTCCAGTAAAAATCGGGGTACTAGGGGCTGGCCCCGTGGCCGAGTGGTTAAGTTCGCGCACTCCGCAGCAGGCGGCCCAGTGTTTCGTTGGTTCAAATCCTGGGCGCGGACATGGCACTGCTCATCAAACCACGCTGAGGCGGCGTCCCACATGCCACAACTAGAAGGACCCACAACGAAGAATATACAACTATGTACTGGGGGGCTTTGGGGAGAAAAAGGAAAAAATAAAATCTTTAAAAAAAAAAAAATCGGGGTACTATTAGGTGGTCTGAGCTGGGATGCTTAGGATAGACGTGATCTTGGCGTTGCAGGAAACAGAAAGAACATACAAAGATCTAAGTGAGAGCCTTTGGCCTGGGGTGAGATGAGCAGCTAAATCTACCTAGAGGGATTTCTGCATACCCTAGAAAGGTACCGTCCGTCAGAAAACACCAAACGCCCACCCGCAGAGGATGAAATCTAATGAGAGCTCAAAGGGCAAACATTTCCAGATCATGGTCAAGGTGACGAAAGCAGGCTTCCACCTCCTATCTTTCAAGATGCCACTTTTGATTACCCTTATGATAAAATTTGAGTTTTATTATGTAATTTTAGGCTGAAGTCTAATGCCAAGAATATGGGGTGCTCATTCATCAAAACCTTAGTTGATGTTCACAGCAGCATCACCTGCTGCCATGGTGATGGCAGCTCCCATAAAGTCTCAAAAATCTGAAAAACAGATCAGCCTCTTGATTATTTGTGTTCCCTGGGAAACCAGGGAAAGTTCCTGCTGATAAGGGGCTTGGTGTTGTGCTATTAACGTTCAGCCGAGCCTTCTAGCCTCTCCCTGCTTGTCATGCCACGCCTTCTCCCTGCAAATTGTCCTGTTAAAACCCTTCCCAGCCTTCGGGGTCCAGCTCAACAGCGTGTCCACCACGAAGCACCTCTCATTCCCCACTCTTTTTCCCTGGCAGAAGGTTTTCTCCCCTTCAATTCTTCCTCTAGATTATAGCACAATCTTGTAGTTAGTTGTTCGATGTTACACTCCATTTTATACTTGAAACAAAAAAAAAAAGTGGAGGGTTGATTTGGGTTTGCTTTTGTAATTTTATTAGCCCTCTACTACTCCTAGTACAGGACCTCATATACAGGAGGCATTCGGTAAACACCGGCAAGAAACATGATTCAAAACAAAGTGTGTGTTAGCACCCCAAGTCACTTCTTGGAATTAAGGAAGATCATTTGAAGGGAGACTTGAAGGCTGAGTAAGGGACAATGGACAAAGAGAAGGAGAAGATATAGCAGGAAAGCATTCTCTAGGCAGAAAGAATTCCAATTACTAAGGCACTAGATCAAAAACAGCGTGGTATGTTAGGGAAACCGCAATAAATCTAGCATGACGGGAGTGCAGCAATGTTCACTCATATTTCAGAAGACACCAAAGAGTAAGTCTGACGTGCTAAAAGAATTTGTAGAGAATGTTTCTCATGTGAGAAAATTCTGGGTTTGTAATCCATCTCATATCCCTTTGTGGAGCTAAAATTATCTCGATAAAACAGTTTAACCAAAATAACTCCCACTATGGCTATAGACACTGTGTTTCTTCCTTATTTTTATTCTCCAAATAGAAAAGCACTGATAACACTTCCAAACCACTAGTCAGAAACCTGAAAGGTTTCTAAAAGAGCCATCCCACCCCTAAAATAGATCATAATTCTAATACCAACGTTCTCCAATAAGCAAATAGGTTTGAGTTTCCAAATGTATTTATAAGTCAGCTGTCCAGAAATCAAGACACAGGCACCATGGAAAAGATGGCAGTTATTTCCATGGTTTGGTCATGGTCTTTTGGCTTTGGGCTCAGCGATTTTTTCCCCCTAAGCTACACTGTCTCCCATTTTTCTTTCATTTTTATTTTCAGTTTTCACTCAAGTCCCACACTCTTCATTGAACGTCACACTCACAGGTACATTTACCCAAAGCATCATTTTATACAAGTAACATTTGGAAGTACTCACTTCCGGAACTCAGTATTTTCAACATGCCTAATGCACATAGCCAAAGTTCTTGTCACACACACTGATAAATATGTAGCAATGTAAGAGTACATCTAACGTTTTCCATGTTCATAAATCATTGGCACAATAAGGTCAAAGTCTCTGAGGGCTGTTAGCCATGGATGTCAATGAAATCTAACCAATATGGGCAGAAAGATTATAGTTGCTTTTGGATCTGCCTCATCTCCCTCACAAAACTATAAGCTCCTCAAGCTTCTCCTTTAAAGTAGGGCATGGTTTTCACTCATCGCTCTATACATCATTGCACTTAATAACGACTCACATTTATTGAGCCCTTACTATGTGCCATGCACTCTGCTAAGCACTTCCCATGTATTATCTCAACCCTGATAAGATAAATACTACCAACGCCATCTTCATTTTACATTGGCGGGTGAATTAACCTTCCCACAGCCATCTAGCTTATCAGTAGCAGATCCGGAACTCAAATCCAAGCCCTTTGACTCCAAACACCATGCTTTCTAATTCCGTGTTATACTTAATACTTCTCATCTGCTGTGAAGACTTGTATGTTCAATGACTTATTGACCAAAAAATAACAGTTGAGGGGCCGGCCCAGTGACACAGTGGTTAAGTGTGCACGTTTGGCTTCGGCGGCCCGGGGTTCGCTGGTTGGGATCCCAGGTGCGGACATGGCACTACTTGGCAAGCCAGGCTGTGGTAGACGTCCCACATGTAAAATAGAGGAAGATGGGCACCAATGTTAGCTCAGAGCCAGTCTTCCTCAGCAAAAAGAGGAGGATTGGCAGTAGTTAGCTCAGGGCTTATCTTCCTCAACAAAATAAATAAAATAACAGTTGATACACATCAGACAAAATTCCTTATTTCAGATATCAACAGAGGAGTTGGGGAATCCTAAAATCATCATCCTAGGCCACATGGCAGCCAAATTTCATTCTTCATCTACCTGCAACATAGTTGTTTAAAGGAAATTGGCTTTTGCATCATGTCATTAAATCATTTCATTCTCAATAGATCTCAACATTAAAAAATACCTACGTAAGATATCAGTTCTTGCCAAACTGATCTATAGATTCAATGCAATTCCAATGAAAATCCCAGAAAGTTATTTTTTGGATATTGACACACTGATTCTAAACTTTATATAAGAGGCAAAAGATCCATAATAGTCACCAAAATACTGAAGGAGAAGAATAAAGCTGGAGGACGGACACTGCCTGACTTCAAGACTTACTATAAAGCTGCAGTATTCAAGACAGTGTGATATTAGTGAAGAATAGACAAATATATCATTGGAAAAGAATAGAGATTCCAGTAATAGACCCACATAAATATAGCCAACTAAACTTTGACAAAGAAGCAAAGGCAATACAATAGAGCAAAGATAGTCTTTTCAACAAGTGGTGCCAGGAAAACTGGACACCCACATGCCAAAAGAATGAATCTAGACACAGTCTTCACATCTTCACAAAAATTAACTCAAAATGGATCGTATACCTTGGGCCAGGCTGGTGGCGTAGTGGTTAAGTTCATGTGCTCAGCTTCAGCGGCTCAAGGTTGGCAGGTTTGGATCCTGGGCATGGAACTGGCACCACTCGTTAAGCCACACTGTGGCAGCATCCCATATAAAATAGAGGAAGATTGGCACAGATGTTAGCTCAGCTACAATCTTCCTCCAGCAAAAAAGAGGAAGATTGGCATCAGATGTTAGCTCAGGGCCAATGTTCCTCTCTCACACCCCAAAAAAAGGATCATACACCTAAATGTAAAATACAGAACTATTAAACTCCTAGAAGATAACATAAGAGAAAATCTAGATGTCCTTGGGTATGATGATAACTTTTTCGATACAACAAGAAAGGCACAATCTACAAACGAAATAATTAATAAGCTTGACTTCATTAAAATTAAAAACTTTTGCTCTGCAAAAGACAATGTCAAGAGACTGCGAAGACAAGCCACAGACAGTGAGAAAATATTTGCAAAAGACACATCTGATAAAGGACTGCTATCCAAAATATACAAAGAACTCTTAAAATTCAACAATAAGAAAACAAACCAATTAAAAACTGAGCCAAAGATCTTAACAGATATCTCATCAGAGAAGATATATAGATGACAAATCAGCATACCAAAAGGCACTCCACATACGTCATCAGGAAAATGCAAATTAAAACTACAGTGTGTCAGTAACCATCATGGAAATGTGAGTCAAAACCACAGTGAGATATCACTTCATATCTGTTAGAATGACTATTATCAAAAAGACAAGAAATAACAAGTGTTGGCGAGGATGTGAAGAAAAGGGAACCCTTGTGTATTGTTGGTTGAAATGTAAATTGGCACAGCCACTATGGAAAACAGTATGGATGTTCAAACAATTAAAAATAGAACTATCATATGATCCAGCAATTCCACTTCTGGGTATTTATCTGAAAGAAGTAAAAACACTCACTTGAAAGGGTATCTGCACCCTCGTGTTCAGTACAGCATTGTTTACAACAGCCAAGACATGGAGACAACCTAAGTGTCCATTGCGAGATGAATGGCCATGGAAAAAAATTACACGCACACACACAATGGAATATTATTCAGCCATAAAAAGAAGGAAATCTTCTACAACATGGATGTACCTTGAGGGCATTATACTAAGTGAAATAAGTCAGACAGAGAAAGAAAATTCCATACTATTTCACTTATATGTGGAATGTAAAAAAAAACTGAACTTATAGATACAGAGAACAGAGTGGTGGTTACCAGAGGCAAGGGGTGAGGGATGGGTGAAGGTGGCCAAAAGGTACAAACTTTCAGTAATAAAATAAATAAGTCCTGGGGAGGTAATGCACAGGATGGTGACTGTAGTTAATAATACTGTGTTGTATATCTGAAAGTTGCTAAGAAAGAAAAAGTTCTTAAAAGTTCTCATCACAAGAAAAAATAATTTGCATCTATGTGTGGTGTCGATGTGGTGATAGATGTTAACTAGACTCACTGTGGGGATCATTTTACAATATATACAAATATCAAATCACTATGTTGTACACCTGAAACTAATATAATGTTATATATCAATTATATCACATATAAAATATATTGTTTAAAGAAAAGCATGGAGAATATACAATAACCACTCATGCTCTCACTACTCAGCTTCATCCAGTCTTAACATTTTGCTATGCTTTCTTCAAATATATTTTTTCATAAATAAAACATGATACCAAAAAACCTACAGTGCAATACCATTACACATCTGTTAGAATGGCCAAAGTCCAGAGCTCTGCCACACCAAATGCTGGCAAAGACGTGGAGCAATAAGAACTCAAATTCATTGCTGGTGGGAATGCAAAATGGTACAGCCACGTTGGAAGTCAGTTTGGCAGTTTCTTGTAAAACTAAATATACTCTTATCATACGATCCAGCAGTCACGCTCCTCAGTATTTACTCAAATGGGTTGAACACTTATGTCCACGAAAAATCTGCACACAGATGTTTACAGCGGCTTTCCTCAACCAAGCAACCAAGATGTCCTTCAGTAGATGAATCAACAAATAAACTAGAGTTCACTCAGACAATGGAATACTGTTAAGCACTAAAAAACAACGAGCTATCAATCTACAAAAAGACATGGAGTAACCCTAAAGGCATATTACTAAGCAAAAAGCCAATTTGAAAAAGCTACATACTATTTGAATCCATCCATGCGACATTCTGGAAAAGACAAAACTATGGAGACAGTAAAAAGATCAGTGGTTGCCAGGGGTTTGCTGGGAGAAGGACGAATAGGCAGGGCACAGAGGATTCTTAAGGCAGTGAAAAGATTCTGTATGATAATGTAATGGTGGATACACGTCATTATACATTTATCCAAACCCACAGAAGGTACGCCAAGAGTGAACTGTCATGTACGTAAACTATAAACTATGGACTTTGTGTGATAATGATGTGTCAACGTAGGTTCATCAATTGTAACAAATGTATCACTCTGGTGGGGGATGTTGATAACGGGGGAGCTATGCATGTGTGGGGCAGGGGGCATATGGGAACTCTCTGTACTTTCCCTTCAATTTTCCTGTGAACTTAAAACTGCTCTAAAAAAGTCTTTTTAAAAAAACTATATATAATTAGATTTCAGAACTAGTTTTCATGACTATTAGACTTTTCCATTCCTTCCCTACTCGAGTTTTTAAATGTTTCCCAGTAATTCATTCTAATAAACTTTTTTGCTTACAAAAGTCTACTTTCAAGATTATATGAAATTATTTTCTTCAAAAATGTTTAACTGTCCAGGGGTCGGCCCCATGGCCCAGTGGTTGGATTCGCGTGCTCTGCTTAGGCGTTCCAGGGTTTCGCCAGTTCGTATCCTGGGTGTGGACATGGCACCACTCATCAAGCCATGCTGAGGCGGCATCCCACATACCACAACTAGAAGGACCCACAACTAAAAATACACAGCTATGTACCAGGGGGCTTTGGGGAGAAAAAGGAAAAATAAAATCTCAAAAAAAAAAAAATGTTTAACTTTCCACCTAGTAAGGCAACTCGTTTTCATTCAAGAAAGAAATAGACCTTTATATATTTGATTTGTTGGCCAATCTTGCATCGTTTTTTTAAATCATTATTATTTGAGGTAAATAAACCTTATATGATAGGCTTGGCATTTGCAAATAATTAATTTTACAGAGAGAGATAACACCTCGGCATTAGCATTATGTGCACTTGACAATGCAAACACATTTATTTGCATACTTATCCTCAGATTTTCAAACATATCCTTATTAGAGGCGGTTTTAGGAAAAACAGAACCTCTCTGGGATTTATGTTGTTAAAACATTAAATTTATTCATAAATTCTTATTTATTAGTCTTGATACAATTTTATTCTCATAATCCAGAGGTAAGATTATTACTGGAAATTGGTGTGGAGAGCTTAGTTGACTATTACAGAGTCTTTGGATCTCAGACCTCCTCTTATATCATTACCAAGAGCTTAGATGAACTGTCCTATCCCAATAGCATATGTGTTCTTTTTTTCCCATCCCTCAAAGCCCTGCCTCCACAGACATATCTTAAAGAGGAAATCGAAAATCATTCACATATTTTCATTTATTGTCTTTTTTCAAGGTTTGTAATAGTAACCACTTCCAACAAAATTTCAAGGATATATTAAAGGAATTCATGTTTTGTCTATTTCGGGATAAGCATGAGTCTAAATTAGCCGTCAAATCCTTGGTATCAGCTAAAATGAAAGGAAAAATAGCAACTCACACTTTCTTTTTCTATTCTGACTTAACTACATGCCTTTTCTCTTCCTTCCATAACGGTATAGCCATTCTAGGCGAGGGCAGCCACTGACGGTCTTCCAACACAATGTTATCCTACAAAGGAGGCTCCACCAGTCAATGAAGCAATAACAGCTAATCTTTATTACACATAGCCAAAGATTTCTAAGTTCCAAGTATAAAAATGGTGGTAGAGAAGTAATCAGCAAATCATAGATATCTCTATTTTATTTTAATATGATGGGGCTCAGGGCAGGCCGGCCCAAGATGCACCCTTCTGGTATGTGGACTATTTTGAGCTGAGGACAATAAAGGCTCAAAAGACTCAAGAAGAACATCCAACCTTCCCCTGCCAAACTGCCTAAAAGACTGTAACGTAGAAGGCCTGTTCCAGGAAGGAGCCCCTACTGTATGATAGCTATAATATGATGTAAAATAGGTGTGATAAAAGGACACCAACAAACCTATTTTTTTGGCCTAGCAAACCCTGTTTAACAAACATTTGCATTCCATCTCTATGTAAATTGTCTTCCTCTCCTTTGAAGTCCCAAATCACTATTCCCAACATCCTCCTTGTCTGTAGATGAAGATGCTTAAACTGGCAGCCACAGCCAGGTGGCTGAGTTACTCAGTTTCTTCTGGGTTTCTCCCATGTATACATGATATTAAATTTTGTTTGATTTTCTCTTGCTAACTTTCCTCTTTGATTATATGACCAGCCATGAGAACCTTAAGGAAAAGTGGGGGTGGAGGGGACAAATTCTCCCACTTTCTCAACAAATACACAACCCTTAATATAATAGTTCAAAGAAAGCAAATGTCATTATTTCAAAATCCTGCCAAAAAGGTATTTTATAAAACTCAGCTTTCATTTCTCAATCTATTCAATTTTTAAAAATGGATACCAGGTTACCTCCTTAAAATTATTGTATAAAATACAACCTCAAATATAAGAAACAGCATTATGCTTAATGGTAAAAGCCTAGAAATTGAAATCAGGAGCAAGATAAAGATGCTTATTATTATTGCTGGCATTAAACATTATGTTGTAATGCTAGCCAACACAATTAGATAAGAAATCAAAATAAGAGTATAAATATTGAAATAGAAGAAACAAATGTTTAATTATTTACAAATGATATGTCTATTTGGAAAATCCAAGATAATCTATTTAAAAAGCATTAAAACAGTAACATGTGTAAGAAAATTGTTTAAAAAATTAATATGCAAAATCAATACCTTTCCTTCACAGACATCTCCCGACTTTTATGCACAATGTTTCTGAAAAATACTACCAAAGTCAAACAATGAATCGACACTACAGTAGAGAAAATGTGAGGTGGCACAGTAGAGAAAATGTGAGGCAGAACATAAAGCATTTTATGAACATATTAAGTAAGTAGAGGTGTTTCATTAGTAAGTTAGGTAGTAAATAAGGCAATAAAAATGAAACACTTCTGTGCATTTACACACTAACCCCTAAAAGCTAGCATGCTCCTTTTCTCTGGATCCTGAATACCTTTTGTCACAGTGGGAAAAAAAGGAGGAAATATTGGCTTTCGTATGGTATATCAGAGCCAAAGCTCATTTGTCCCTTTTGTACATCAATTTCTCTCATTATTCTCTCATTACCTTAGGTAAGGCTCTCCTTTCCATAGGAATTCAGAAGCATATTTATTTGGTAAAATCTTCACCAAACCTTCAGCTAGGACTGGAGCTAGTTGGAATGGAATAGAATAATGGCTCTACAGAGCCCAGAATCATAAAATAATTATAAAACCCCCAATTACAACTCACCTTTTAGATACAATCTTTAATGCCATTTTCCCAACATTTCCTTTATGTGTTTAATCTTGTTTGCTTCATTCACAGTTGAACACATTGAGTATAGACAATGAGTAGTTGGTTGAGGTTGGTTTGAGCTTTTTGGCACATCTGAATATTTCACTTGTGCTTCAATTGTACCTAATTTTAGAAGACCTACACTTTTTATCACTAGTATTAACATTTTCATTTTTCACTCTTTCCATTCGTTTTTATAAAACTCAACTTGTAACTGCAAGCAGGCAGGTCACCATAAAAAATAGCTTAAATTGTGTGTTCATTGTTTGACAGATGAAAGTCCAAGTTCTGGAAATGGAAAGCAGTTTAGAGGTATCATTACACTATATAATGTACAAATGCACATGTTGCGTGAGACACAAAATTATGAAAGACAAGGATAATTATAAAGACAGAAATAAACAGAAAGGGTAATTTAAAAAATTTTTACATTAGCAATTTATAAAGTTAAAAATTTCAGAATAAATTTGTTCTAGTTATCTATCACTATGTATTAAATAACTCTAAAACTTAGTGGCCTGCAAAAATAACAATAATTTTATTATCTCACATGATGTCTCAGGGTCAGGCATTTAGAAAGACCTGAGCTGGAAGGTTTTAGCTCAGGATCTCTCCTGAGGCTGCAGTCAGATAGTGACTGGAGCTGACACAATGGGACATGGGAACAGCTGAGGGCTGATACCTCTTTCTTTGTCTTTATGATAGTCTCGGGGCTTCTACAGGTAGTCTCTCCGTATGCTACTTTGGGCTTCCTCACAAAATGGCAGCCTCAAGGCAACCAAAGGCCTTAAGAGTATTTCACCAAAAGAAAAGCTGCACCATGGCCTAGGCTTTTGTGGAAAGAAGAAGCCTTTTATGCCCTATCCTCACAAGTCATGCAATATCACTTCCACTGCATTCTGTTGGTTACAAGTGAGTCACAAACACACCCAGACTGAAGGGGAGGAGAATTAGACTTTACCTCTTGATGGGGGCATGGCAAGATTCTGCAAAAGCATATGGTATGGTATATAATATTGTGACCATATTTAGAAAAAACAATCAGCCACAAAATGTTATAGGAGCCATGCAGAACCCACATGGAAAGAACTACACAAATTTAACAAAAATAATCAAAAAGAGAAAGTTAATAAGTATATGAAAAGATGCTCCACATTATATGTCATTAAGGAATTGCAAATTAAAATAACAATGAAATACCACTACAAGCCTATTAGAATAGCCAAAATTCAGAACACTAACACCACCAAATGCTGGTGAAGATGTGGAGCAATAGGAACTCCCATTCATTGCTGGTGGGAATGCAATATGGTACAGCCACTTCAGAAGACAGTTTAGCAGTTTCTTGCAAAACTAAATACACTCTAAATATACAAATCCAGCAACCATCCTCCTTGGTAATTATTCAAATGAGTTGAAAATTATGTCCACACAAAAACCTACACATGGATGTTTACAGCAGCTTGATTCATAATTGACAAAACTTGGAATCAACCAAGATGTCCTTAAGTGGGTGAATGGATAAATAAACTGTGGTATATCTAGACAATGGAATATTATTCAGCACTAAAAAGAAATAAGCTATCAATCCATGAAAAGTCATGGAGGAAGCTTAAACGCATATTACCAAATCAAAGAAGCGAATCTGAAAAGGCTACACGCTGTATGATTCTAACTATGTAATATTCTGGAAAAGGCAAAACTATGGAGACAGTGAAAATATCAATGATTGCCAAGGATTGGGGGGAGGGGAGGATGAATAAGTGGAGAACAGAGGATTTTTAGGGCAGTGAAACTATTCTGTATGATAATATGATGGTGGATGCATGTCATCATACACTTGTCAAAACCCATATAATAAAAACACCAAGGATAAACACTAATGTAAACTATGGACGTTGGGTGATATCGATGTGTCAATGTAGGCTTGTCACTTATAACAAATATACCACGCTGATGTTGATAGTAGGGGACGCTGTGCATGTGTAGGGTCAGGGTCATAGTGGAACTCTGCACTTTCCACTGAATTTTGTTGTGAACCTACAACTGCTCTAAAAAATAAAGTCTGTTTTAAACAAAGAGAAAAGATTTGGGTTAACAGACGTTCTTGGGTGGTAAGACTTGACATCATCATAAGGATGCCCTTGTCCCCAACATAAATTTATCAGTTTAGCACAATCTCAATCTAAACTCCAATGGGATTTTATTTTGAAACTTGGCAAAGTGATTTTAAGCTGATCTTGAAGAGTAAAGTGTTAACTAGGACTTACTTAACCAAAGAGTCAAAGGCCAAAAGAAAGTCTCACTTCACAGGAATGCTGTGAGGACTGCAGGAATCGCCAGCGACAGAGCCCTCGAAAAGAGCCTAGACTATAACAATCACTCAATAAATGTGGGCTATTCTTACCATTATTAGACATAAATAAAATATTATCACCCTTGACGGAATTCTCTTCAAGGCATAAAAAGACAATAAAAACAGTCTGAGGTAAAATATCTGGGACTAATGTGTTCCTTTAGTAAAGGAAAAGAAAGAAAGGGTTTGGTAACTAGAGGGGAAAGTGAAATCCAGAGGGACAGTTTCAAGATTAAAAAAAATAGCACATTTGTACACTGTGTATATGAGTCTGTGGAGAGGGGGGAAATGATGGTACATGGGGATTAGAAGATACCTCCTAGAGCCTTTTCCTTGAGTAGATAATAGGGACAGGAGTATAAGAACACTGTGCACATGGGGAGGGTTGGCCCTGCACTAGCAGTTGATCCCTAATCTCAGGAGAGGGGTCAGCCTATACGGGCACAGACACTAGCAGGAAGGTATATTGTCATGTCTAGGAGATCAGGATCTCTGGGAATGGGACCCAGCACACTGCATTCTAACGTGCTCCCTAAATGACCCTTATTCTCAATGGAGTTTGAAAACCACTGCTCTAGATAGCATGTGCCTTTAACACATGGGGAAACTGAGGCCCGAAGAAATGGAAACAATTACCTAAGGTCAAACAGCTCTTTGTAACATAATCAGAACTAGCTTCCATCCTTTTTTGTCTTCACTATATGAAATGAACCAATAAAGTAAAAGCAACTTTTATATAGAGTTATTAAAGGTTATTCCATAACCACTTAGTCATTTGGAAATAATAAGGACAATCTAAATCAAATTTTCCAGCTTTTACAATTCACTGTGAAATATGACACTAAGTTAATAGTATAAAAACCTAAATTGAAGAAGAGTTACTTGGCTTAGAAACTCTCTCAAATTCCAAAAACATGACTGTGAATAGTTCCCTACATTATACACAAATAATTCCATTTAAGATTTCCACTCAGGATGACCCTCCTCTCTATTAAAAAAAAAAAAAGGAAGTTCTGCTATGCCAGTTATTAAAACTTGCTGATTGGTTTAGGAAACAATTTTATAGTTATTTACTAAAACACTTTTCCTGAGATGTAGATTAAATTAGTGACTTGCATTGTCTCACCAGTTCCAAATTAGGCTCACTCAGAAGAATTACTCTGTTAGCATGGATTACACACACACACACTTAGCAACACACTTTTAATGAAGAATCTTCTTAAGTGTGTAAACTGTGAAGCCCTCTCATATTAATATTTCTGTAGTTATAAATTTGGAATATATTCTTCCATGCACCACCTTCTCAAAAGGATCACAAAGATGAGCAGTGTCAGTATTGAGAGAAAAAAGTAGAAAGACACATAACTTAAAGCCCAACTAGCCAAAGACATTTAGTGTGAGGTAGCTGGGAATCAAGCTATCCATTCACTGGGCTGAAAAGTCAATCTAGATGTGAGAGTTGATTTCTGTGTGAAAATGTGTTTTTTGGTTAGTGATGAGATAGCCAAAAGTTCTATCAGTTGAGAGGTATCCCCACTATTAGAAAACAACAACAAAACATAAAAAACAACCCACCTGTTCTGGGATCAATTACTAACATAATTCACATCTCACACTAAGCTGTCAGTACATAACAACTTTTTAACAGAAAATTCTTTGTTGATTTCAACGTTATGGTATATGAAAAGCTCCAATACTGAGCCCCTGGGCTATGTAAACTCCTTTGACCCCTTTAGTGACTGAAAGTGTGTTTAAAATAATCAGTGATGGCTTTGTTTGCGACTTTTCCAAGAGGATTACCTGACTTTGTGGCATCGTAACCTCTGCATCAAAGGTGAAGCAGTTGACACACTCAGCACTCTCCTTCCTGGAATGAGGGTGTGCAAGGAGTGAGCAAAGACTTAAATGAGGGCACAGGGGTGAGGCAAATATCAAAACCAAGACACAGTATCTGTGATTAGTTCATTCTAGAAAGACCAGGCAAGCCATCTGTTGGGGGCTGAGGGCACGTCTAAGACATCACAGTTTCTGAGCTAGAACCCAAATCCTCTTCTGAAGAGCTTCTTAGGCAGAGGTCCAGGCACTAGAATTCTGCCCACTAAACTCTACACTCTATGAAGGCAAGGACCACATTTGGTTTTGTTCACCACTGTAGCCTTAGCACTTATCACAGTGCCTGATTCCATACTCTAAACCTGTGTTAAAAGAGTGAATGAACAAATGAACAAATAGTGACCATCTCCCTTGGATGGCAACTGGTCAACCCAATTCATTTTTATTTTTCTTGAAGAATTTAAATGTGTGCTATAAGGAGAGTTGCAAAGACAGTAGCAAGAAGTAATAAAATGAAAGTCATGATTTAAGGAAAAGCAATGATGTTAAGATGGGTTAAGATGAGTCAAGTTAGTCAGTAGTGTAAAACAAAGAATAGAAGCCAAGAAGCATTCAGAAAAAAAAAAGCCTGCAGAAGTCATGAACAAGCAGAAGGTAGCTAATAGTACAATAGAAAGATGAAGCAGAGATATCCAGCAGAGTTGCACTTTTGTCCCCAGAGTCACTCACCATCAAAGTATTAACGAATTGCTCTCAGCAGAAGAGGAGGGGCATTGTCCAGAAGTATATGCAAATCTCATCCCTGGGGGAAGCTCGGAGCCAATGAATAACATGAGGAAACAAAGGGCCAGCCCCTTACCTTAATTAAGGCGAGACTGCCTCTGTGATATAATGTGTGCCCCATGGGATCAGGCTGAAGCTCGTCTCCAGCTGAGACCTTGCTTCTCTCCTTCCCTCAATCCCTTTTCCAGAGAGCATTCCTTCAAAACCCACCTGCACAAGCATCCCTGCCTCAGGCTTTGCTTCTGGGAAACCCAACCTAAGACACCTAGTAAGGGGCAGACACAGCACCAGGTGCTGGAAACGC
The DNA here is from genome assembly GCF_041296265.1 of Equus caballus. NCBI lineage: Eukaryota > Metazoa > Chordata > Mammalia > Perissodactyla > Equidae > Equus > Equus caballus. Next base: position 71,334,171 of record NC_091699.1, on the reverse strand, counting down.
AATGATGAACAACAGAGCTCAGCTCTTTCACCTGGAACTTCTCAATTTGTAGGGGAAAGGAGATAGACAATTAAACAAAAACTTAACAACAAAAAGTATTTAATTATAATTTCCACTGTTTCAATGAAGGAAAATAACGCCATCCATCAGAGGCAGCATCTGGAAAAGTACAAAATTCAGAGTCAGCGACAAGACTCCAGATGGATGATCAAATATTAGATAGTTACCCCTGAAGATGTTAATCACAACTGAGGAAGAAAGGAACACATTTTGTTCTTCTTTTATGTGCCATTTATTGAAGATACCCCTAGGCTCCTACCTCGAATTCAGGGTGTCATTTCTTTTCCTTCACAATACAGACTTTCTTCCTTTTCTGTTAATCCAAATAAATAAACTTTAAATGAGAGACTAATGAAAGTTCTGCCCAATGTACTATATATGCCTGGGAATACAGCAAATAAATACATAGGGAGAGAGAGCATGTGCGTGCACCCCAGGAAAATGTCTAGTACTAAAACTACATGTTTTCAGCACCTTCCACAACTTCAGTGACTCTCATACAACCTCCATACTCATAAAGGCGTTTAAGGAATTAAGAACATCTCTGTAAAACTAAAATGCAAAGGATGCAACTTTGTAGTCGTGTACCAAGGAAGCTGGAGTTCCCCAGCTAACTGGATAAGCCACCACAAGGATTAAATAAAAGCATTTCCCTATTACTTACAAGTTCTTTTTAATTAGATGAGAGAAAGCAGCTTGGCTCCCCTTCCAAAATCAAACCTTAGATATATGTGAGCCCAAAGAGGTTAGTTTGACAGGAGAAAATTCAGCACAGATACATGTGGCCGTGGCTACAGTCAAAGGGCCACAATGAAAGGAATTGCAATGGGACTTGTTTCTCGTGTCCTCAATCAGTACAGCATCTTCTTCAGTCTGGCTTTTTTAGGAGACAGTTTACTGTCTACATCTCTGAGACTTCCTATTCCAAAAATGTTCCGCATGTGGAAAATCTTCCCAAAGGAATTCACCATTACTGATTTCCTTTAGCAGGAAAGTTTCTCAGAAACAACGTTGGAATTACACCCAAGAGGAAGATTTCAAGCCACTGCTGGTATTTATCAAGGCAGATCACTCTCAGTAGAAACGTTAAAGGCTTTTAAAACACAGAGGTAGTACTGCTTTCATCTGGTTCTTCAGACTAGTGCTGTTGGACATTCATTTTTCTTTACGATACCCAGATGAACTGAGTGTAAGCTGTACTTTCTAGAAGAGATATAAGATGAGGGAAAATTATCTGTATGGTGATGATATTGTGTAACACAGCATCATGGATTCTGGAGTCAAACAGAGCTGGAGCCAAGCCCCAATTATCCCACTCACTAGCTGAGTGAACTTGAGCAAGTTGCTTAATTCCACTGTGCCTCAGTTTCCTCATCTGTAAAATGAGGATAATGTTAGGACCTATTCATAGGATGGTGATAATGATTAAATGTGATCCTGAATGCACAGCACTTAGCACACTGCTCATCACGTAAGAGGTGTTCAATAACCTCTTTTATTGATTGACATTATTTAATAAACATTTATGGAGTACCTACTATGTGTCAAGCATTATACTATTCCTGCACTGTGAAGTCAACTTACTAGAACATTATGTAGAGATTATGATGGTGATAATTATGGTGGGATGCTGATGATGATGATGGTGAAGAAAACAGAGCACAAATAGGAAATTGTGAGGCGTCCCTGAAGAACTGTAGTAATTTGCTCTTCAAAGTTTCACCCCAAATGCTCTTAAAAGTCAGACAGTGTTATAATTGAGATTTAACCGACTCACTCTTTGAGATGAGATTGAGCTAAATTTTATCCCCTGTTCTATAGCCACAAAGGGCCTCCTAGGCTAATTAATGCTATAAACAAGATGGGAGGGGAATTTTGCCTGCATCAGAGAACAGTTATTTCCAACCACTTTTGCCTGTAATTTTCAAATAAGCATCCTAACTACAAAGTAAGCAGCAGCCAGAGAGGCTAAGCTTGGTTTCGTACTCATTACCGCTCACCATTATCCATTCATCAGTGCTGGTCCTGGAGCTGGCAAAAGCCCACTGAGCCTCATCCTAGTTACTGTGCTCAAAGGCAATGGAGCAAAATGCCATTAAAGATTATATACCGCACTAATTCAAAACTCGAGAATAACGTGGTAGGGAAGATCCCTGCCTCTGGAGTCCACCTACATGAATTCAAGTCCACCTTGAGTCCATCTTCTCCAGTACAAACTCAGTGAGCTTATTTCACTTCCTTTGCCCGAGATTACTCCCCTGCAAATGCAGACAATAACAGTACCTAACCAGTAGAGTTATTATCAGGCTTAAAGAGATAATCTATGAAAATCATTTAACGCAGCATTGACCCGCAGTAAGCACTTAAGAAAATGTAGCTGCTACTATGTTTTATCATGATCATCATATTCTAACCATCAGTGAAGTCACAGTGGGTAAGAAAAGACCCATTCCTCCATGGAGGAAAAAAAGGAGCCTTTAGGTTTTAAGAAAAAGTGGTGAAAGTTAGAAAGAAATATCCATGTTCAATCTCATTTTTAAAAATTACACTAACATACTCAAAAGAAATTCTCATACTTTCCCTACAAATATGAAAAAGTCGTAGAGGAGAATGATACTATCACCTTATGTCAGCAACCTACATTTTAAAATAAATTAATGAAATAACAAAAAGAATTATTTGCATCTAAGTTGCCAAAAGGCTAATTTTTATTTTACTTATTTATTTGGTCAAGAGAGGCGATGGGGGAAAGAGCTGTATTTCTCCAAGTCAGGTTTATTGATCCCCTTCTAAGTGCATTATCAGGCTAAGATGTGTAGTCACCGATGCCTCCGGGCTAGCTGACTCGGAGAGCAAACCGAGACCCAAAGGATTTCATTTTCACCTTAAAAAGTCAATTTTCAAAGTCAAGGTAATTTTGTTAGGCTTTCATACTGTATTCCCCTTCAACTAAATCCAAGATATCAGATTACTAACTTACCAGTGGAAAAAAATTGGGGGTACGTTTTCTAAATTTTTAAAATTATCTATTTGCTAAAGTATATTTCTTAGCTTCAGTGTTTTTTCTAACCCCTGCAGATTGGGAACACCTCCAAATTCATTTTGAGATGACAAAATTCTGCAACTAAAGGTGAATGTAAATTTTAATGCCGTCATTTTTATCTTTTTAAGCAGAAAATACTTTCACATTTCTGGGCCAAATTTCAAAAGAGCCACAGCATAGTTTTTTGTTTTGTTTCATCTTCCTTGAAGCTATAGTTTGATTTGGAGAGTTCCTCAGTTAGAGTCAGTTTTTTCCTCCAGGAGAATATTCTATTTGCTCTTCCCCACCATCTTTTCCCAAGTGAAGTTGCCCTTCTCCTTTGAGCAGCATGTCTAACGCTTGAAAAATGTCATTTCATGTTGTTCTTTCTAAAATGATTTGGGACCTGGGCAGCTTCACTCTTGCGCTTGACAAATAATCATTCTTGACTGAGAAATAGGAGAAAGCTGTAAATGCTTCCAGTAAAGTGGATTTAAAATGTGAACCTGCTGCACTGTGATATACAGTTGTGAATAACAGCCATTTCATGAGAAGGCACTCCAGAGTAAACCCACTTGAGTAAGCGATACTTAGCTCTCATTTGTCTCCCCTTGCCCCAGATCAGGAGAGCAGGAAGCCTTCAAAAAAGCAAGAAGCCTGGTCTCTGAATTTCACAGCAGGTAAAAAGAAACAGCTAATTTCCTGGTGGCCTGTTTCTGTCGATGAGATATGCATATCACACAGTCAAGGCTGCAGTGAGACTCACATTAGCCCAAACAAAAAGTCCAGAGATCCCATGACCAGCTAAGCGGTTAGGAGGACAGGATCAGAGAGAGTAACGTGAGGAACTTCATATAAACAGGAAGAAACCCTGAGGAAAAACAACTCCCTTCTCCATACCCATTTAAAAAATGGGAAAAAAAAGTCATACATGTCTGTAAATTTTTAAAATAGAGAATTCAGGTTTTGAATGAGCAACAAGAATTCTATAAATATTCAAAATAATAATGTCTTATGCGTTCAAATAAAGTAGAAAGGAAAGCCATTGTTCTAATGTCTATAACTGTAGTAAGGGCACTTTATATTTTTAATGGCACTCATGATTTTACGAAATGCCCTTAGTTTATCAGAATCACATGGGATGTATGTGCATGTGTGTGTGTGTGTATTCCCAGACTGCACACTAAACTCATTTCAAAATCCTCAGGTAGCTGACAAAAGTCTGTGTGGGTTTTTTTGTTTGTATTTTTGGTGAGGAAGATTAGTCCTGAGCTAACACCTGTGCCAATCTTTCCTTTTATTTTATATGTGGGTCGTCACCACAATACAGCTTAATGAGAGGTGTAGGTCCACACTCGGCATCCAAACCCGCAAACCCAGGGCCATCAAAGTGGAGCACACTGAACCCAACCACCACACCAGCAAGCAGGCCCCCAAAAATCCATGTTTTAAAGCTCCTCAGATGGTTCTGACAGACCATCAGGTTTGAGGACATCTGGTTTAAAGGATATAACTAAAAGCCTAACTCTTCCATGTTGGCATGTTCTGACTCATTCTGACTCCTTCATGCATCATAGATCTGGAAACACTAGCTTGTCCCATTAGTGGGACCATCCAATCTATCACCCTGAACGGGTCTCAGTCCTGTGTAATTACACCACATTCATATGGTCAGGGTAACACTAAATAATGTACTTTTCCAGCAAGAAAACATTGACATTTTGCTATTTCAGAGCCTCCTTGTTTCGCGGTAATTTATTGGTACTGAGCTCTGCTTGCATCATCCCGACAGGGATTATTGAAGCTTGCAAAAGCACAGTAACGTGTTAAGGCAAAAATAGCTTAAAAATAATAAAAATGACATTCTCTGGTGAAAGATGAGTGGTGGGGCAGATAAGACACAGATTTCAACGTCAGAAGAAGTGGGCTAAACACTTTCTACCCCCAACGAGTGGGGAGAGAAGGGAAACCAAAATCAGCATTTATTATTGTTTACTATGTACCAGGCTCTCATTTTATGACATCATGTGCATTTATTCTTTATTCTAGCCCAGTACTAGTAACTACAGCATCTTTTTCAGATTGTGAAAAGAAAAGAAAAAAATGTCCATGGGGTTTGAGTAAGATGCTTTACAAAGAAGTGCTGTCAGCTCACTCTGCACGCAACCGGCTCTCAAGACAGCCTGGTCCTCTATTCCCCACTGGGAAGAAGGGGTAAAAGAGCCAGTTGTGCTCTTCCCAGAGGCATTTTCTATACCCACAGACACGATACAAGAATCTGGTTTTTATTTACAACATTCAGACAATCTCTTGTAGTGCCAGGAGACTTCTTCTGGCAGCAATGTTGGCAGGAAAAGAGATTTTTCAAAAGAAAAGAGTCTACCTGAATACCTTGGAGAACACCAAAAAGAAAACTGGAGGAGCATTCCATCCCTTGTTGATTAGAAGGACTCACCATCCAAACCCTCCGTGGGAAGTGGAAAGTAGAGAAAATTTGGGGGATAACTTGATCCAAAAAAGATCTTTCACTTTATTTCCTGTTTTACCCAGATTATCCCAAAATGTATGTTTTCCACTTTTTAAAACATATGGGGGCATTTTCAGTAACTTCCTTTTCTGAATTGTATTAGTTTATATTTTTCTCACTTCATTAGGCCAATATCCAAGGTTAAATACTTTTTAAGAAGCCGGAAAAATCAATAGCTTCAGAGAATCCATACCTAACAAATGCTCACGTCCCAGAAAAGCAATGTTTGGATGTCTGTACTCACCACACCTGTCAGCACATCTAAATGGCTCACCAACATAATCAATTATGCACTTCAATGAAATTTAAAGAAGAAATAGTTCCATTAATAGTTCCTGAATTAAATCTAAACACAAACGTTAGCTGGAGAGTTAGCATATTCCTATCTCAGAAGCAATAACAATGATATAAAGTGAAAAGTATGAGAACTACATAGCCCCAGCTGCAGACGCAGCTTGTTCAATGACCCTGTGACCCTTTTGTAACCTCCTTGTATCTCAGTCACGACTTGTTATTAAAGGACAATGATGTAGCATCATATTTGTCAAAGCCCCTGTGTGGGGATAAATATAAACCCACATTTCTCAGAGTGTTATTTCTATTTAGAGGTTCAAAAGGCTTCCGGTTTCTTCTACTGTTGGCATTTGGTTCTGAGGGATTTAGAAGAGGAGAAGGCAAAGTATAAAAATGTCACTGGTACAATCAATAGCAGCATCCTCTAGAGCAATTCCCTCCAACAGAGATATATACAAGTCACACAAGTTATTTTAAATTTCCCAGTAGCCACGTTTAAAAGATAATGAGAAGAAATGAGTGAATAATGTGCTATGTTGCATCTAACATATCCAAAACATTATTTCAACAGGTAACCACATAAAAATAATTACCAATGAGATATTTGACATTTTTTATTCTAAGTCACTGAAATCCAGTGGACATCTCCATTTGCATTAGCCACATTTCAAATGCTCAACAGCGCAGGTGGCTATTGGTTACCGTAATGAAGAGCACAAATACAGAACATTTCCATCATCTCAGAAAGTTCTATTGGACAGTGCTGATTTAAAGTATTAGGAACTTAAAAATGGGGAAATAATTGCACCTGGCTTGAGAGGGTTGGTCTGAGGACCAGCAGCCAGCAACTCTCAGGTGTTCTTAGCTCCTCCAATACACCCAGTCTCTGGGGCTAATGATTGCATCAATTTAGGCGAAGCTCAAATTTTCCCATCTACAATGTGCACATCAAAGAAATAAACTAAGGGGTTTGAAACTGATCATCCCCAAGTAGGTCCCTTTCAGCTCCCACAGAATCTTAAGCAAATGCTATAGAAATATGCGTGAACAATATTAACTGGCCTTAAAAGAAAGGGCTTATCTCAAAAGGAAGACATATACCACATTTTGTGTCTTAATGTTATCTCCAATGTACTTTAAGGGAGACACAGACACTCAATTTGAACTTGGCTTTTTCTCTCCCTTTCTGTTTATCAGCATTTTCCCCAGCAGGGACAGGCACAGAGCCCAGGAGACGTTCTCCCCTGGAGTTTATCCAGGAGTTATCCTGCAGCACCCTGCTCTCGCTCAGAAGTTCAAGGGCAAACTCAGCAGCCTCTTTCTTCTACCTTATTAAGTGAAGTTGCCAAAAGAAATGACTCTTTCAAAATGGTTATTACAAGAAGAAAATACATGGTTAAGCCATTTAATTAAGCCACAAATTTAAGTCATGCTACTGTGGATATCTAAATACAGTGAATTCAAATGTATATATTCAGAAAGAGATTGGAACCCCTGTACAAAGAGCGCCAGCCATCCCCTCTGCCATTCCACTCAGTGAGTACATGTGCCTCCGAGAGAGTGACTGGCCTCATTTTCCTCCACATTTGACTATCTCTTTGCCATGAGTATCATCTAATCTTTTAAATAAAATATTCTTCGTGGACATGGCTCCTAAATTCAGCCATGCACTTTGTTGTCTGGTTAAGAGATTTCTCAAGAATATTTTGACTAGGCACAATTTTTGCTTTGAGATTTGATTATACATCCTACCTTCTGAGTGAGGTGCACCGGTATGTGCCAAATTTTATATGGCAGGTTTGTCCAAGATGACCTCTTGAAGCTGACACCATGGTAAGAAAGATAAAGGCATGTGCACAAACCACTATAAAACTAGGCAGAAAGTCATATAACTGTTAGATAGTTAAAATGAAATAGGAAACCCCAAAAAAATAAAGCAAGGTTTCTGCCAGTTCAAGGGAGGACTTCTTAGAAGAGGCGACATTTAAGATAGGTCTTCAAGGAAAAGAAGGATTTCAAAGAACAGGAATAGGAGGAAGCAACGTTATACTCAGAAGAAAATCACAAAAATAAATGCGGGAAAGTGAGAAATTAGAGTATATGCTGGAGAAATAGACAGTATTCCAGTTTGGCCAACATGCAGGAAGTGTTAACAAAAAAAGTGGGGAAATGTATGTGGAGATGTAAGCTTGGGCCCAGTCTTAAAATAGCCTGTGATTATAAGTCCCAATGTGCATAATAGTTCAAATATAGTAAACACTTGTTTTCCACTCATGTAACAGTTTCTAGCAGAAGTTCCTAGCTTAGTGGGTATCTCTCCTCCACATGGTGATTCAAGGACCTGGGCTCCTTCCACACCTTGAGGCTCCACCATCCTTAAGGGCAGGGTGAACTGATAGACATGATCTGGTTCTGTACCTCAGTAGGCTAAGAACGGCTTTTACATTTTTAAACAGTCATAAGAAAATAATAATAAAAAAGCTTTGTATTGACAGAGATCATCCTGCAAAGCCTAAAATATTTACTCTCTGGCCCTTTTCAGAAAAAAGCTTGGTAACTCCTGCCCTAGGGCCTCATTGTCTTCCATACGCAGCAGTCACAAAGAGAAAAATCACGTGGAGGGGCCTCAGCCCCTTCTTATAAGCCTTGCTCCAAAATGACATATATCACTTCTCCTTCCCTTCCTTTGGCTAGAACTCAGTCACATATGACCACTGCTAGTTCCAAAGAAGGCTGCGAAATGTAGTTCAGCCGTGTGTCTAGGAAGAGAAGGAGACAGGTTTTTGGAAGACAGCTAGTAGTCTCTGAACACCCTGTTAAGGTGTTTAAATTTTCTTCAAAAGGCAATGAGGAAACATGAAAGGATTTTGAAGAGAGAACTGCCATGGGATAAAATTATTTAAGAGCATCTCCATAGTGAAGTTGAAATAAGCAGCCATCTGCAGGAAGCATAATTCAGGTAATCTCAAGTCAGCGAGGCACTAACATAGACTTAAGTGCACCTGGCAAATGGCCCAGACCAATTTTTAAAAAGTACCTATTCGTCAATTAAACTTCACCACAAGGCAATTAGCATACTGATTTTTACTCTCCAGAGAATACAGGCTCTAGAGAACAACCAGGAGTTGTAAGGATTTACAATAACAGTAGATTCCTCACTGGATGGGATGTGAAAAATATCAACAGCACAGTATAGATCCAAAGATAAATTTCCTTCAGCAGAGAAGAACAGAGCTGGTACAAGTGGAAACACAAGCACCATACAGGGACTTGGCAGTCCAGGACCTGAGGCTCTCTTCACCATGCTATGAAATAAACACAGGCTTTGAGATCAGAATGACCTGGATTCTCATTTCTACTCTGACACTAGCTGTGCAACTTTAGGAAAATCACTTCATGTCTCTGTGCTCAATTTCATCATCTGTAAAATGGAGGTAGAAGAAAAAAAACCCTTTCTTATAAATTGTTGTAAGGATTAATAAGAATACATAGAAAACAGCTGACCAGTGCCTGGTACAGAATAAACTCTCGATAAGTTTTAACTACCATCATTAAAATGATCATTATCTGCACATTGAAGGGCTATTTTGAACAAAAATGAAGTCATTTGTACCCTAAAATGGCTTGCCGATGACACATAATTTACAAACACATTAAAATATGTAGTTACAACTTGCTCTTTCATTTCAAATTTATAAGAGACGTAGAATTCAAAAAGCAATTTCCTTAACTAAAAGGAATCTGATATTCAGTTCACAAACAAGATTCTACAGCCATTAAACTGGATCCAGTTCATTATTCATCTTTGTGCTTTTCAAAACATACTTTACCTTTAAATACTTAGAACCCTGGATGAGGGTTACAGTAATGTCCACTGAGATGCCTGCGTTAGTCACGTGAGTCACCTTTTAATAAAGATGGGAAATAAAAGGTGATGCATGTGTAACAAAATCATTCTGTGGCCTTTATCTGAGGCTTTTTGCTCCAAGACAAAATCAATGATCAACTTATTTTCAAAAATGTAACAAGAACTTCCTAATTGAGACACATAGTAGGCATTCAGTGAAGATTTGCTGTTTAATAAATTAAGGGTGAATGTGGGACCACAGGTTATGAGTAATTCTTTTTAAAGGCCTCTGTCATCTGCCTTCAAAGCTGGGATGATCCCCACCTTAAGTTGGATTCTATGGGAAGCAAGCGTGGGACAAGAATGTGAATGTGCATGGTATATTTTCAAGGCTACCCCAGGAAGAACCAGGAGATAAGCTAGGAAAAGGAACAAAGCAAATTAACCAGGTTTCAAGGAGCAGGCCACCCCTGCAGCAGCGAGGGCTCAGTCCTGCTGGGAACCTCTGGGGAACAATGTAGAAAATGCCTCAGGGTTGTTCCACTCAAGGGGTGAGGAAACCCAGGTATTTCCCCACCAACTCCTATTTGCCACAGGTGGAGGGCTGCACCTGGCGCACTAGCCTGCCCAGATAGGCCACAAACATTCCTGCAGCCAGAGAAAGCCCCCTGGTGGTGCTGAAGAGGTAAGGGCGAAGAACTCATAATGTCTGCTGAAATACCCAAAGAGAAGGTATGTTAATATTTAAAGGTACAATGAGCCACGTATTGTTATCATCACTGCCACTTTACCCATCAGGAGATCTTTTTTGTCTACCCTAAACCACACCAGAAATTCCGATTGTCCATTTTATTAGTCAAGGTTCTTCAGAGAAATAGAAGCAATAGGATATGTGTATAGACAGATACAGATATAGATACAGATACAGATATGGATACAGATACGGATACAGATACGGATATGGATATGGATATAGATACAGATCCATTATAAGAAATTGGATCACATGGTTATGTTAGGTTGGCAAATCCCAAGATCTACAGGGTGAATCCGCAAGATGGAGACCCCAAAGAGCCAACAGTGTAGTTCTAGTTGAAGGCTGGCAGGCTCAAGCCACAGGAAGACCTGATGTTTCAGTTCCAATCTAAAAGCAGGAAAAAAGCCAATGTCTCTGTTCAATGGCCATCAGGCTGGAAGAATTCTCTCTTACTTGGAGGAGGTCTCAGCCTTCTTGTTCTATTCAGGCCTTCAGTCGATTGGTGAGGCTCACCCACGTTAGGAGAGCAATCTGCTTTACTCAGGCTATCAATTTAAATGCTAGTCTCACTAAAGTACCCTCACAGAAACACCCAGAAAAATATTTGAGCAAATATCTGGGTATTCCCTACCCTAGTCAAGTTGACACACAAAATTAACCATCACATTCAATTTAGTGAATGTAGCAATCAGTGTTTTACCAGATTGAGAACTCAAAATGCTTGCTTCATGCCTTCACAGTGGACAAAAAGCTAAACCCGGAAAACAATTATAGGACAGAATGTTCAAACTAGTCCCCACTGATGAAACACATTAAGACAATAGCTGTATTTTGTGCTCAAATGTTTCTGTTGAGCAGATATTCAGCCCAACTGGTCTTTAGGGTCAGGTGTCACAGATCCGTTGTCAAAGGTGTTCATTTCCAGGAGCTCTGGATGGACCGCAGTGGGAAGGAAGGTCAAGATGCACACATTCTTTTCTTATGATATGACAGAGAGGTTTCTGTAATGAAGGAAGAAATTCAGAGCCTAGCTCGCCTTGTAGATAAACCCATTTCAGAATCAGTGACCTAAATGACCTTTCATTTGAGTTCCAAAATACACGTAAAGAGATACATCCTAATCTAGTTAATGACCGATGTTTTCATTATCTGCAATCAACAAGATTTTATCTTTCTAAATATGAACTATTCCACTACAGTTTTCCCCAACCCGCCCCCCCACCTCGCTGAAACCCGAAAGGTCAAAGGGATCAGGTCTCCTCACATTCAAGGTCTACATGCTGTCTGAAGATCAAAACAAGAGAGTGGCTGCTTTTTTCTGGATATATGCATGTCAGAAATCACAATATCCCATTAAAAACTTTACCAGCTAAATATGATAAATACATAGTACGTCATTTGTGTGCGTGTATTTTTAATAAGGAAAATTAGGACATTTTTGGTGTAATTGATATTTTTGTGCCAAAAAGAGGTGAGGAGTTTTTGGGGGGAGGGATTGTGGGCTGGCTTTTTTACCCAGGTGTCAGGTAAGAAGAAGCTAATGAGGTGACCTTCTAGGTTCTGGGGATGTAAGAGAAAATAAATAGATGAAAATCCACGCCCTTATGGAGTTTATCTTCAAGTAGCAGAAGAGGAGAGAGAGAAGAAAATCACTAAAATATAAGTAAGTGCTCAGAGAAAGGTAAATCGTGTAAGAGGAGCAGAAAGTATGAAGGAGAGGACTTTCAATCCAGCAGCCAGCTGAAGCTCCCTGAGTTGAGCTGAGCAGATATCTGGAGTGAGTGCTTTCCAGGCAGAGAGAAGAGCAACTGCAAAGGCCCTGAGGGGGGCAATGTGTCTGCCTGTTCAAGAACCAAGAAAGGGCTAGTGTGACTTGATCAGCATGAACAACGGGGAGAACAATAGGAGGTGAGGTCAAAGGGGGTGGGATGCAGTGGCCAATTCACGTAGGGCCTTGATGGTCATCCAAAGGACCTTGGCTTCTACTCTAAGTAAAATTGGGCAGGGTTTTGAGCAGAGGAGTGACATTATCTGTCATATGGATCAAAGAATTTCTTTTGTCTCTGCATTGAGAGCAAACTAATGAGGGATACAGGTGGAAGGAGAGGGGCCAATGAGGCAGCTAGAGAAGTGATCTGAAAGAAGATGGCATTTTGTTCCAGGGTGATAACAGTGGAGCTTATGAAAATGGTCAGATTCTGGATGTATTTTCAAGTTAAAGCCAATATCGTTGGTAGATCCTATGTGGTAAGTGAAAGAAACAGAGGTATCTTAGGTGCCTCCAAAATTCCAGGCTTGAGCACCTGGAAGAATGGAAGTCTCATCTACTGATAAGGGGAAGCCTGGGGAAGGAGGAAGTTCCCGCTCAGGTAGGAACATTAGTTGTGAGATGCCTATTAAGTGTTCAAGTGGAAAGTCAAGCAGATGGTCAGACGAACAGGCCTGGAGGCAGAGGAGAGGTCCACACTGCAGACATGATCTGGGAGTGTCAGCTTTGGAGATGCTATTAAAGCTGAGACTGGTTGAAGTCACCAAGAGCATTCACGGAGAAATGAAAAGCAATTCAAACAGAAACAAGTTACTGAAAACAGTGTGCAATTGAAAATAGACCATTTTTCCACTGTAAATCCATTTTTAATGATTGAAAGTGAGTTAAGAAAAAATACAAAATACACAGAAGCCCTATGAAGAAAATTTAAATCACCCATAATCCCAAATTCCCAGAGGAAAAACACTATCAAAACTTGGTATATTTGCATAATAATGATACTACACAATTACATTGTAACCTGCTTTTCTCTTAATAGATCAAGAACTTTGCCCAAAGTAAGCTAACTATGAATATGCCATTATCGCTATTATGCATAATTGCCATCGTGCTAAATATCACCCATTCCATAAGCTTCAACACACAAGCTTACTATCCGATAGATTTCAATCTTTCTTGCAATAGCCATTTGCTCAGTGTGCAAGTCATTCCCTCTTATTTCAACAAGATCTCATATTTGGGTTTTTGGGGGGTTTTCCTAATATTCAGTAAGGATATCCCAACTTCTACCAGAATTGCCCTAAATATGCTTTAAGAGTATTCTTTCTGTTTTCATTCCCAAATGAACATCTTTTAACCCAAATATTCCTCAATATCAATATCCATATCAATATCAATCATTATCAATATTCATGGCTGGATAAGTGCCACAAATATAATGTCCTGGTGACAGCCAAAGGCTGGGACATGTCCTCTGGAGAGTAGAACAGAAAACTACTCATTTTGCCCCAGTGGGGCTGCTGGTTAGGAAGCAAGCAAGCTCCTTGCTGAGTCTGCAATGATGAGCTCCTTCTCCCCGAGCCGTACCCGCCCCCCAGGACTCATGCCCAAAAGGAGGCCTCCCGTGGGATTAAAAAAAGGATTTAATTATACCGACGTTTTCTATGGCCAAGAAAGAAATGCACCAGTAACGTCAAGAAGAAAACCAACAGGAAGGTTGCCACAGCTGAGAAACAGAGAGGAATGAAAATCAAGAGGGAGTGTTTCCAATACCAGGCCTGCTGAGAACTTTTACAGCTCGCTTTAAAATGGTTGAGATGAAAGAGAAGGATCAGAAAGAAGTCTTGAAGTATATTTCTCTTTTCCCCCTCTGGCTGGGATACTTTTGTTAAACACAGTTCAGTGAAAGAAACAAGATTAATCAAAAAGAGTCTGTGGAAAGAAAAAAAGAAATAATGAAGCCTGCCGTCTGTTGTTGTTGTCGTTATCGTATAAGCAAGAAGAGGTGGTGTTATTCAAACGGAGGCCTGGTTGCAGGGGCGGGGGTCTGGGAAGGCTGACTAAGACCAGAGAAGTGTGCAGCTGGATCCCATGTGCCTAGTAATTTACAGCATCCTGACGTGAGATAAGTCATCTTACCTTTGACTGTGGTTTTTGCCTAACTCATTTATTACAACAAATGACTGGAAACCCAGAGCATTTGATTTATTTATCTATCAGCTTGCTCAAGCCCAGAACTAACCCAGAGAGAAAACATTGAGGAGAAAACCATCTATCATTTTGAATTAAACACTTGTTACCAAATCATGAAAATCTGTCCTTTATCCAACCTATGTCCAAGATCGATAATGAAAGGTCATGCCTTGGGAACAAGGTGACTTGAAGACTTGAACTAAACCTCTAGCCTTTCGTGAACTTGAGCTTCAACCTTCAAAGACAACGGGGCATGGAGTTTGGCAGCAAATGAGCCAATAATCTTAATGCTGATGTGAAAATTGTGACTCGCTTAATTTAAAACATCGTTTCACTGTGAAAATTTGAAGTTTGTTTTGAGTCTGGCTTCTAATACTTACTGATAAGTATGCAGAAAGAGATACTTTGGGACTTTTTTATTACCATCTTGCCTATTACTGCTTCTGTGTTTAAAAAATCTGCTTATTGCAAGCAGGGCACAGTCAATTTGTGCATATTGGATTTAATTTTCTGCTAAGCAAATAAAAATGCCTAAATGCAATTTACAGATCTTCTTTTTTCCAAATATTGTGTATGTACTTTGATTTCTAGTGCTGTCTGAATGACCCCATGCTGAAAGGTTTTCATTTTGCATTTCTAAAATACATACAGAACCCATTAAATGAAAGAAATGTAAGTCACAATTTATATAGGGAAGAAAATGCTCCAATCATAATCCAATGATTTTATATAACCAGTGTGTCCCTGGCCTCTTCAGCCTAGGACTACAAAATGAGGTCACACTTTCTTTTGTCTACCCAACCATTGCACGAAATTCCTTTCCCAATCACCGAAATCCACTACCACTCACACCCCTTCCCCAAATGACCTTCAGCTGTTTCTGAGAATGTCCCAGGATGCTGCCTGCCACCTGTGCACTGAGGGACAGTCCCCCCTCTCTGATTCTCCCCTTCTGGTGTCTTTGTCATTTGACCTACTGCCCATGACGTGCCAGATATGGACAAGTGCATGACGTAGCCGTCCTCTACCACTTACTTCAGTTGCTCCCAGACTAATAGGAGGGGACGCTCGTCCTCCTGCCCTGCTCCACAGCAAGGACGGGCAAAGGCCTCTACTGAGCTCCCCAAAATGTCAACAATGTGTTAATAAAACAAAGCTAAGTGTATTCAAGCTGACTGCAGTAAGGGAGAATACCATCTTAACAGAGGCTCAGCAGTGTCTAGGAAGGGGGAAATCAGAGGCAGGGTCTTTATAGGGCCTGAGGGTCTGGGCTCAAGTGAGTTAAGGCCTGGTGTGGAACTGACTAGGACTGGACAAAGTCTGTGACCTAATAGTTTAGGATTGGTGGATACAGACCTGAGAGTCCAGAAGCAAATCTTGATAAATAAATTGTTGTTTGATAAGCAAGCTGTTTGCCCTGGTAAGCAGACTGCTGGCTCTGAAAAATTGATCAGTGGGAATTTCCTGAAACAAACAGTCAGGTTATTTATTGGTGTACAGTCTTATCTTTCCTCTGCAAGGATTTCCTGGAACAGATAACTGCGTGATGTTAACATAGGTGGACCAGAGCCTTATCTGCATCTTGTTGACACCAAAAGGCTCAGTTTCTCCTCCCCTAACTATTTGACAGGCCAGACCGTGCCTTAGGTCTCAAAGACCAGCTTCCTGCCCCACTCCAGATCTGCCTTATCTGGCCTAGGGCAGGTCATTCCCTTCCACCAAAGCCTTTCAAAACCTCAGACTCAGCCCAATTGACTCTCAATCTTGTTGAGGAAAAAGACAAAGAAACAAAGGACCCTTCCCCTTCTTCCTCTTCCAGACTAAGGCCAGCCTCTGCGTGTCCTTTTCTCTTGCTCAAACTTAACGTGGATTTGCAATAGGCACCCCCTGACTCCCAATAAGGATATGGTCTGGCTCTTGCCCTATGGCCCAAGAGGATCACATTGGTATATTTCTCAGCTTCTGTTCAGTGGGTCGTCTTTATGGTCCCCTTGTAACCTACATTTTCTAGAAACTGGACCTAAAACACATGCTCTTATGCTTCTATGGCTATAATCCTACTCAGCAATAATTCTCCTTTGAAGCATCAAGGAAGAGATTTACTCTAACGTTGGAAGACAATGATAAAATGGCCCCTTCTGCTCTGCTATTTAAGATTTGATTCTAGATAGTGTTAATTTTTTAAAATTCTCGTCTTAATAATCCAAAATAAAGGAAGCCTAGAACAAATAAATATATAGGAATCTAAACTGAGAAAATAAATGCTATGTGATACATACATTTTTTACCTGCTGCTTTTCTTTAATCCATTTAAGGAAATAGACTATCCCTAAGCTAGAGCCATCCACGAGCTGTTTAAATATGAGATATTCCCAGTTTATGGCTTCAGTTAATGCCTTAAATATAAATAAAATGACAGTTATCTGACTCTAGGATACAAATTCTGGAGCCACAAAAGCACTAAGGTCCCTCAACATCATATTAGGCAAGTGCTTAACATTCCAAAATCAAGAGACAGTTGGGGTTTCTTGCAATTAATTCCGTGGTAAGAACTCTCCTGGGAAAGAAATGTCCAAAGTAATATTAGGAAAATTGAAAATACACATGGACTGGGACAAGTACTGCTACCTTATCTGAGTCTATGAGTTCCTTGGAGGCAGAGCCTATCCCCAGTACCAAACATAAAATAATTGCTAAATAAATGTTTGATGACTGACTGGCTGACTGATTGAATGAATGAGTAAAGGAATGACTTATAATTAACCCTCTTGGGACTCAGAACACTGAATATGGCCTAGAGATCTTGGAACTGCAATCAGGTAGAGATCTATCAAGAGAAAAAATTCTTCATTTTGAAAACTAGGGAGATGTGGCAAATTAATATGAATTCCTAGCCTCCACAGGAAAGTGATAGACCAAAAAATGGATCTAGAAATAGTGGAGTGTACCAAGATATCAACAGATCTGGAGGCAAAGCCGTAGCAGAGGGTGGGATCCAGCAGGGGGGCTAAGAGATGGATAAGAGGTAGAGTGATCCCATTGGGCCGAAGCAGTGCCTCCCTTGGGAAGGACAGTTAATCCAGCCCAAGTTAAGTCCTCAGACACTATCAATATGCTGAGGGCTGTAGAACTTTGAGATCCTGCCATTCAGCATCTGATCTTTGGCTATGGTAGAAAGTAGAGCGAATACTGAAAGGTCAGAAATTTCAAGTACCCAGCAAGTACTGGGCCAAAGAAGGGAGAAATTTTCCCAAGTTCTTTGTTCTAGTCAAAAGAAGTATGAATATCCCTCAAAATAATTCAGGCCTTCTATCCCAAGCATGTCTATTACAAGAGTCCCATCTACAAATACTGCACTCTCATTAATTCTGACTTCGATGGAAGCAAGGTCTTAGAGTTGTCCCTAACCAAAGCCTCGGCTACACAATGAATACATATATCGAGTTCCATTTAAAATCTGATCCTAATAATCCCCATAGTAGCAGCTCTTGTTTGGACCTTGATATACTTCTCACAAAACCAGGAATAGAATAATTCACTCCTGTGGGAAAACCCCCAGAGACTCTTATAACAGAGCCAGGTTTCTGAGTATTAATTTCAGTGATCTCTTCATTGTTCCCTCTCTTTCTTCTCCCTCTCTCTCAGGTCCCCAGGGCAGTGATTCTCAAGTTTGGCAGAACAGAGGCAACATCTTGGGACCTGCTTCTAAAATTGATTTCTGGGCCCCACACGCTGACAGTTTGATTTAATTGGCCTGGTGAGGGGGTCCAGGTGTCAAAAAAATGTTTATGTGATTCTAATGTGCAACTAGAATTGAAAACCAGTGCCCTTGGCCCGTGTTCTCTCCCTGAGCTCACACACAGGCTGAAACGAAAATTCAGGAGAAACTACCCTTCCAAGAACAACGCAAAGGCCTGGCTGTAAAGCCAGCTTCTCTCCTCAGTGAGATGAAAGGCTGGGGCTGGGGAGAAGGAGCAAGAAGATGAAGGAAAGGTCTAGGAAGTTCCACAGTACAGGACACCTCTGAAGTGGGAAACAGAAGGGGCGTTTCTGTTACAGAGAGTCCGAAGGAAGGGTGGAGGATCTTCCAAGCCCAGACTGGCCTCCAGCAAGAACACTCCTCTCCTACCACCTCTAGTGTGACAGCTGCAGTCAACCTGACCACCAAAGGGACTAGATGGCTGTAAGCCCTCCAGACAGCAGGTAGGGGACTTAGACACTCTGTGCTATGGGGTGGGCATGAAGGGAGACCTCACTCCTGACTTAGGTGGAAATTGAGATTGCTGGTGAGGAAATTCCCTGTAGGCTCCCCCTGACTTGTCCACATTTCTTTGCTAACTCTGAAGGGAAGCAAAACATGCCACCCAAAAATGTACCACGTTACATGTGGATTGTTTTGAACGGAAGGCAATTCAGACCCAGCCAACTTAGGAAAAGCTTTTCACGTCTCCTTGAACTGCCTAAACGAATTTAGACAGGGAGCCTGTGCCAGGAAGAGCTACGACCAGAGATCACTTTTATATCAGAAAGACTTCTCTGCATGGCATGGTGAACATTTGTTGACCAGACAATTGCTCTTCACCTCTTCGTGTGAAATGTCTTCCTCTCCTTGGAAGTCCCAGACGCCTATCCCCTTCTCCTTAGCTCAGGATGGTAAATAAGCCTCAAGTGCCTGACTGCCTTTAAGTCTCATATTTTTATGGGGCTCCTGTATGTACAAAATTTGTTTTTCTCCTGTTAATTTGTCTTGCATCAATTTAATTATTAGACCAGCAAAAGAACCTAGAAGGCAAGAAGGGAAAAAGTTTTCTGCCCCTATAGTATCATTTAACACAACTCCCACCACTGCTCTGACCTGGAGGGGAGCTTGACAGCGAGGGCTAAACATTTTCAAAATCCACAACCTCGGTAACATCTTGAGGAATTATATCCCATGTTCTTCCCCCGACCAAATAAGTTATCTTGTGATTGAGTCTATTTTAAAGAAAAACCAGACACACTAAGCAATGTGATTTTGTTTGGTGGCTACTGGCATCCACACAGAGTTTCAGATTTCCATGGGTTAACTAGTTGAGGCTGATTGCAACCAGTGGTATTTTTGCAACATTGTTTATTCAGATCTAATCCATTCCTGTAAATGTATTGGACAGTGAACTTTCAGATCGTGGTGTGTGTTCCCAGCCCATCCAAGATACCCAACACATTTCCCCAAATATCACTAAAGCCCTTAGACACCTATGTAACAGTACACCAAGGATCTCTACAGAATGCAAACACTTAAAACACCAATTACTGAATTATTGAATACATAATGAACTCACTAGTGGTTATGTCTATATGTAGTACTCCAGTGATTCTAAACAATATTAGATATGAAATATATTTTTCTTCTAGTCCCCCACAAATATGTATTTACTGTATAGAAGTCAGCAATACATTAAAGATACCAAATACCAAGGCTGCTTTCAAAATTGGACCAGGTTGGTGGAGCAGGGGGTAGAGTGGGAGGTGGCACTGGAAGGGGAAGGAGGTAAAGGCTCCATTATCAAGCCAAACTCCTCAAAGGGTAACTGGCTCTACCCCACAGGGGTGCTCTGAGCCCTTGTGGTCACACTTCAGAGTTGCTCCATCAGGGAGCGAGGCAGCCGGAGTATTTTTACCCCCCACCTATCAGTCCTTGGTTAAGTGCTGCCTTTGGTGTGAGGGATGACTAAATTCCCAGGTACTTCTGATTCTCCATGCATTCAGGCCAAGCAGATTCTGGAAGCCTGAGGGTGGCTCCTCAACAAAGAGGTGCTGGCCATTGGTAGTGGAAGCACCCAGGCTGAGCACAGCTACATCCATTCCCTATGAGGTCCCTTTTTCACGCAGATGCAGAATTAAGTCCTTGAGAGATGGCAGCAGGGCCTTTGACTTCCTCGTTTTTATTTTATTAATTTTAATTACTTATGTTTTCTCGGCTGTCATTTTTCCCAACTGGAAATCCTAATTGCTTGGGTTTTCACTCATACAAAAGCAATCCATTGACTCATGAACTGGGCTGTTTCAGGTACCTGTCTTTGAAACTGGGCCTGTTGATTCTCATCTTTCATTGAGCAGAACGAATCACAACATTTCAGGGGAGTGAGGAATGCAGTTTCATACGTGAGGAAGAAGACTTTCTCATTTTGTTACAATGCTTTTGCAGTGGCTTATGGTTGGCTATTTTCGTTAAAGGGGCTCTGTCAGCTGATGTCTCTGGTACCAGTTGACAATGACTCTTGGACCTCATGCTATCACTCCAGGGCCTTTTTAAAGACTTTCTGCCTGAAAAAGCTCTCCACAGATCACTAAACCTCCTCCACCAGACATAACTCCTACCCATTCATCTTGAGAAGCTGCTTCCTTTGGGAGTCTTTCCCTGCCCACCTCCAAGCCAGGGTTGGGTGGGCCTGGGCACTGTAACAGCATGAAATAAGGACCCTTATCATGGGACTTACCATACTATCCTCCCAGTGTCTTCTAGCTTTTTTCTCCATTTATACTATCAGATGTTGAAAACAATAGCTGTCTTATTACTAGATCCCCCACTGCTTGGTACGTGGCAAGTTCTATAAACAACTGTTGACCACATGATCTGTGAGAAAATCTCTTCCTGAATTATAATGGATGGTTCAAAGCTCTCAAAAAAAATTTTTATCAAGATCCATTTTTCACCAATATAGAAATGAGCAAAAGGGTTCACATGTAACAAGTATCTTCTGCTCACTTTTAAGCCTGAAAGGACACTGGGCATATGTCCTCTTGGATATAGAGGCAATATCCTCTCCTACAAGTACTAATAACCTGCACAGCTACTGGCTTGCCCTCTCTTATGTTCAAATACAATCTTAATAAAAATGACTTAAACCAGTACAGTAAAAGACAAAGTCAATATTACTATTCTGGTCCTACCCTGTCTATGTCCACAGGTTTTGCTATACTTAAACACACAGAGATTATCCACAACTATGATGTACTAACTTCATTTATGTGTGAGAATAAATATTTCCCATAATTCAGAACTGCCTCTGAATGTAACTCTAGACCAAATTCAAAGATTGTCTTAAGATACTTTCTCTAGCTCCATCACTTTCATGAGATGCTCTTCAAACAGATGTCTGCTGCTGTAGAACATAGAGTACCACGTAGAATGCAATGGATCTATCAAGTCACTAGACTAAGAGCCAATGTCACGTGCCTGACAGTCACCTTTAAGAAATCCTTTCCTTTTTAAAATAAAAGTTCCAAGGCGACACTCTGAATTCCAGTTCCGGCCATAAAACAGCCCAGAGAGTCTAACAAACTCCATTCATAAAATGTATCACAGCTAAACTGTTCCCAGGATGATAAATTTTATTCTCACAATCAACCCAGCCTTTGAAAGGGCATTATTTTAATCACATACATCCTCTTAGCCTTCTTGTCATCCAGCTGGAAATCCTCTGCTGAGCTCAGCTGGGCTTGCCCGGGCTTGGCTCTAGGTCACAGGCTCCATTTAGGTCTGATCCATGTGGCTCTCAACCTTCTGGCATTTGGTTAGTGGGCTGCCCAGGGCTTGTTCTTCTCATGGTGATAAGGGAAGCTCAAGGGCATAGCCCAATTGCACCAGCCTCTGCTAACATCCCATTGGCTGAAGCAAGTCACCAAAGTGAAGGGGTATGGAGGTATATCCATCTCACATGGAGTTGGAGAGAAGAGAGTGACTATATGCTGAGCAATGACCTAATCCAACACAAATGATCTGCATAAAATCTTTACTATACTGCTGTTTCATTGCATGATGGATTTGACACCCTGGTAGTTCGGATGAGGCTAGAGGTATAGAGAGGGACACGTACCCATGTTAATGATAATAACAATAGTGATAATGATAGTTAACATTTTCTTTTTTTGAGGAAGATTAGCCCTGAGCTAACATCTGTGCCCATCTTTCTCTATTTTCTCTGTGGGACGCCTGCCACAGCACGGCTCGGTAAGTGGCGCATAGGTCTGCGCCAGACCTACGAACCTAGGAACCCTGGGCTGCCAAAACAGAGTGTGCAAATTTAACCACTAGCCACCAGCCCAGCTCCCAGCTAACAATAGTTAGCACTTATAACAGCAGGACCTTGTAGGTCACGATAATAATAATTGTTTAGTTCCCCTCATAAAAATTCATCTACATTTCCTTCAGTGTCTTAGTTACATATCTTTGAACCTGAGTCTGTTCTCTCCCATCTTTCTCACTTAACCTTATCATATTTGTCTGTTTCTGCATGGGTTAAAAAAAATGGATCCAGTTCAATATTTTCCTGGAGCCCTGAAACACAAATGGATTTGGACCTTTGCCACTAGGAAAGGGATATAAACAGAAGGAAAATAGAGTGATGGAGTGATAGGATTATGATGTACATCAAGGTTCAGAGACACTATCCTTCAAATCTTACAAATGGAGAAAATGAAGCCCTGAAAAGGCAAGCGCCGAAAGCTATGCAATGACTCCTCCATCCGAAACTAGAACCTGGGTCACCGAAGTTTAGCATGGCACATAAAAGTTCTCATCTAAATCTGTGATCAAGTAAGTACCTTCCCCCAACACTACTCCTATAAGACATGCAAATTAAGTTTCATGTTTTACTAACCTGAATAACCTACCTTTCCGATAGAAAAAGACACAGTGTGGGACAGTAGAAGAAGAACGAGAAAAGGGGCCAGGAGATCTGTGTTCTACTCCTCATCCTTCCAGCCATGAGACCTGCATAAGCCAATTCACCGTTTCACTTCAGTTTTCTCACACTGGAAACAACGCCACTTGCTCTGGCTTTGTCAAAAGTGGTTGCCAGGATCAAAAAGCATGTGTGAGAGTTGTGTCACTATATAAAAATGCAGTTTGTCACTATTCACCATCAATAAGACACGCCTTTGGTATTTTTCCCATATTGGTAGATAATGGGCCAAAGACTGTAGTGAATTATTAAACATTAAAAGCCTTGGCATTTACCCTCAGGGGGAGTGCAGGGAGACAGAATTATTTTAAATTCATCTATATGACGCATAAATAAATTATTATAGTCAAAACAAACTAGAAACTTCTTACTTAATATAGAGCCAATTTCTCTGCAAAGCTATAGAATATTTACTCACATACAGCAAATATTTACCGAGCCCTTCCTATGGGCAGACGCTATTCCAAGTATCGGAATAGAACAGTAAATAAAACAGACCAAAAGTACATTACAATTTAAAGTTGCCTTTTGCTGAGAGGCTTGCCAATTCAGAGAACAGTCAATTAATAATAAATCATTTTGAATGACCACTAGACACTGCAGACCAGATGGGTTGATTTTCATTAAAGGCAAGTTTGCCAAGGTTGTGACTTTCTCAGTAGTTTGTTTTTCTGTTTCCTTCAAATCAGAGCATCGTGACATCTTGTGTTAAGATCCATCTGCTTCCAAAGGCTGGTGACACTGTGATTGGTTTTAACTGGGCCTAAATAAAAGTGGATCCTAAATAGGGACCATTTAGTCATATGAAGAAGGGAACATCAGTGCATTTGTAGCAGGCCTGGACATCTAGGTTTTCACACATTTATGAGTGCCCAGAAGGATGCTGCTGGAGGAATCAGGGACAAGAAGACTGAAAAAGCTGCCAAGTGACCATTTAATGGAAATTTTTATAGAAATATTTTATGGAAAGTCTAGACTAAGATTTCAGCAAGGAGGAAGTAGAAAATAATGATAGTATTTTGGTACTTTCTGTAATTTCAGACATTCTTATTCTCATACACAATAAGGAAGAATGGCTTGTAACGCATCCAGAGAAGTAAAAAGTACATCACCAAAGGTGCTGATTTGTGGGGGCAGAAGACGAAGGAAGGGGGCATTCGGCATTGGTACAAGCTACCAACCCGGAATAATTCCTAGCCCCTAGTGCATTCTATTAGGGACTAAAACGGAAATGAAAAGGCCGCATAAAATGTTGCCCAAAGACGTGATGTTAGAAGTATTTTTATTTAAAGCAGGAGGCAATAATCAATCATTTATTTTGTACCTAAATGTAAAGGCACCATCCTCCATTTTCAGCGTAGACATCAGCGGACAGCCTGACTCCTGCTCCTGCTCAGATCACTCACACTCACAGCATTCCAAGGCCTCTTTCAGGGCACTTACATCACAGAATCACAACTGCTCACTTTCCCACCCATGTCCCCTTCTAGGCTAGGAGCTCCATAAGACCAGCTGTGATTTCTCTCTTAGAACTATTGTGTACAAATGTATGGTCTATTGTTTGATACATTTTTGTGGGATTAATGGATGGAAGGATGAATGTTGAAAGTAAACACTGCAAAACATATATGCAAACACATTCTGAAAGCAATTGAAGTTAGCAAAATTGAACAACTGAAGTTCTTCAAACTGAGCTCCCAGCAGACAAGAAAAGGAATTGGTGGGTAGCTAGACTGTCTTATTTATCCGTATCTCCCCAGCCCATGAAAGACACCCAGAAAATATTGAATGAATGCATAATAAAAGAATGAAAAGTTGTCTAACTAGAGAAGACAGAATAGGACTCTAAGGGCTTATCTTGTTTTAAAATGTGTCCATAATATTGATTGCTTAACTAATTTTGAGGCCTATCACGGTTATTCATCCTTCATAATTACTCTCTATTCAATCTCAAAAATAGGCAATAGATCTCCTTCGATAATCCCCTTCCTAAACACATCTGAGAAAGCTCTTCCTGAAGTCTATCAAAGCAACAATACAAATCTCTCCTGTGGACATGCCATTGGAAACCATCCCAACAACCTTCTTAATTTTAATCATAATATTTTACTCATTATTTCATTAAGTGATTCCCTTAAGGAAAACAACTATAAACATGACCGCCAGTGGCTGTATCCACTTTGGCCCTAATATGCCACTAAGTTACTGAAGAATCCTTTGCTTATAAACACTGTCTCTGTCTGTGCTTTTCTGTGTTCTCTTTCTATTTCAGCCCAATTTTTGGTAATTCAGCTGATGGCACTCTCCAGTGAGGAACAATCTCCATGGAGTACATCTCTAGTAGAATTTCCTAAAGAATTAGCCTACTGGCTCCTCCTCCACAAAAAAAGTTGCAACGGATCTTTATTACTTCTGTCTATTTTTTAGATGGTATTATTTTAGACCTGGAAATCTGTACTTTGGTCTAATGAGCCCTCCTTTTCCTTATCTAAATCCAATTACGGAGTGAGTTCAGTCACTGGAGAATCTAATCTAACTTTTCCAAGTCACCAACACTCATCTAGCAAACTCTAACCACATTAAAAATAAAATGGGAGGCAAGATAAAATTGAAACATTTTTTCCTCATTCTCAGATAATCCAACTTTCAGATTTATTTTCTAAATCTTGTTTTAAACGTCTTCTAATATGCTAATCATATATTTGGGGGAAAGCTAATAGAAGGGTTCGTTGAGCAGAAAGCTCTTCTTTTTATGGAAGCTTGCTGTTTTGTATTTTCTAGTTTTTAATCTCGCAAACAGCCTCATGGACTGCCAGTTACATTCAAATTCCTTGTCCTGGCACATAAGGTGAGGGGCGAATCTATGGTCCAGTAAGCCACATTTGCTGATTAAAATGACTCTTGGCCTTAATTTTGCTATTATAATGGACAATGTCAGTTCTCCTTTCAATACCTGAGATATCATCCCAGATGATGTATTTTCTTACTGTCTCTTAGTGTAACATCTACCTCCCAACCTTAAAACCCACTCCCTACTTTGGTATGCATTTGCTTCCAAAAACCAACACCTGCAGCAATTTTTCAGGACACTGCCCTCAAGCTACTGGAGCCTGCTTGGGCCATAACCCATGGCTGGAAGCACCTGGAAATTTGCATGTCCCTTGTGGGGTGAAGGAGGAGGAAGAAGAACTTACCAATGACTGAAGGGAGCAGGATTATGAGAGCCCAGCTTCCCCATCTCACGTAGGGCAACTCTGAGGCATGACTTACTCTCCAGAATTCTCCTGTGGGATCAGGCTGAAACTATTCTCTACAGGACACACCCTACCTTGGCTCTCTCCTGTGCTCTGCTCTGCTTCTCCAACATCATTAGTAGTTTCATTTGCGAGCACTTCATTAATAACTCACTTGTACGTGAATTCTATCAGAGTCTGCTTCTGAGGAAGCTACACTAACACAGCCAATAAGAAATTATTATTTTTTAAATGTCAAAAATCACCCAGTAATAATATGCAGTGGATTTCCTGTTAACATAATTATTATTCTCAGATCTAAAGGATGACTCTAGCTGTATAAAGAAATGAGGAATGTTTCTAAATATTACTTTAAAGTGGTTAACACGATATATTGCTAACTTTAAAAAGAAAGATGGAAAAAAAAGTGTGTATTGCATGCTAACTAAGAAAGAGGCGTAAATAAAACACATGTATATACTTTTTATGAACTGAATGCCCCCCCCAAAATTCATATGTTCCAGTCCTAAACCGCAACGTGACTGTATTTGGAGATAGGGCCTGTGAGGAGATGATAAAGGTTAATTAAATGAGTTGATGCGGGTGAGACCCTAATCTGATAGGGCTGATGCTCTTATAAAAACAGAAAGAAACATCAGGGCCTTCTCTCTCTGCCATGGGAGGACACTGGAAGCCAGAAAGAGAACACTAACCAGGAACCAAATCATCCAGCACCTTGATAAAATTTTAGCTAGGCTAACCAAGAATAAAAAAAGCGAGGATTTAAGTTACTAAGATCAGGAATGAACAAGGGGATAATACTACCTACATTACAGAAATAAAAGGATTATAAAATAATACTATGAAGAGTGGTACACAAACAAATTAGGCAACCTAGATGAAACAAATTTCTAGAAAGACGTGAATGACCAAAACTGACTCAAGAAGATACAAAACATATAAGTAGAACTATAACAAGTAAAGAAATTGACTTAATAATCAAAACCCTTCTCACAAGAGAAGCTCAGGCCCAGATAACTTCACCGCTGAACTCTATCAAACTTTTAAAAAAGAATTAACACTGATCATTCATAAATTCTTCCAAAATACAGAAAAGGGAACATATTCCAACTCATTCTATGAAGTCAGAATTACTCTGATACCAAAATGCAGATGAAGACATGACAAAAAAGAAAAACACAGAGCATATCTCTTATGAATATAAATGCAAAAGCTCAACAAAATACTAGCAAACTGAATCCAGCAACATATAAGGAGGATTATACACCATGACCAAGTGGATTTATCCTAGAGTGCAAGGTCAGTTTTACATACAAAAATTAATCAAAGCAATACACAATATTAATAGAATAAAGAACAAAAACCATATGACCATTGCAATAGATGCAGAAAAAGCATTTGACAAAGTCCAACACTGTTTCATGACCAAAAAACATTCAACAATTAGGAATAGAAGAGAATTTCCTCAACCTAAAAAGAACATCTATGCAAAATCGAAAGCTAACATCAAACTGCTTTTAATAATTGTATTGCTAATAATAATTTTTGGTATTTTTACATCAAATACTCTAGGCAACCAGATTGTTTCTTTAATTCCATATTCACCAAAAAGAACCAAGGTTTCTTGGAGAAGCGACTGATTCCAAGTCTGTGACAGGAAATGTACAAGATGAGGCTGGAAGCTCATAAGGTGAGAAATGTTGAAGACTACTGGGGCCACATCTGAAAAATTTGGCAGCCAAATGGAACAGTTTGAGCATGCATAGAAATATGGACCGAACATAGAAGATGTTTTTAAAAATTCTTGAATTCATAATGATATTCATAAAATAAAAAACCTATTGCTCACCTTTGGAGAAAGCTACAGAACTAACTCATCTTGAAAAGTGGTAAATGATGGAAAAGAATAAACATATAAGCTGCCTTCCTGTGTAAACTGTACTGCAAGGTATTCAAATAGTTAATGAGGGAAAGTTTGTCTGTATAGAAATATTCTAGCTAATAAAGAAAGAAACGATAGAATTAGAACATCACCTTTTTAAATACTTAATGAAATAATGATTAGGCAATAATAATTCATGGTTGTTGACATAATAAAATAAGAATAATTAGAGTTTATATGCCTCCTGATGGAAGTATATATAATAAAAATCATAGCTGAATCTGACCAAGCCCCTACTTCTAACAACCAATTAATTTTTAAAAAACAGAAGACAGAGGAAATGTTAACCTCATAGGAATGCAATAAGTAAAATCCAGAACGTGGAAAACTTTACAGGACAAATGACCTACTTTATTCAACAAGTAAGTCATAACGTAGCACAAAGGATGGGAGAGAAAATGGAAAGCATACTTTTGTAAGATTCTTAAACTCTGCATGAGGCAGCATAGTATTGTTCAAAAGTAGACTACAACAAATCAATAAGTGCATTAGAAAATGAGGTACGATTAATTAACCAAATGGAGATAAAACGGAATGATAAAAAATTTTAATTAACTCAAAAGCAGGTGGAAAAAAAATAAGGAAACAAAAAGTAGATGAAACAAATGGAAAACAACTAACAAGTTGGCAGATTTAAACTCAACAATATCAATAATTAAACAAAATGTAATGGCGTAAATATTCAAATAAAGTCAGAGATTTCTCGTTGGATACAAAAGCAAGATCCAACTATAAAGATAATCAGTTAAAGGTAAAATGATAGAAAATGATATACCATGCCAACACCAATCAAAGGATGACTGGAGTGGCTGTGTTCATATCAGACAATGTATATATCAGAGCATGGAAGGTTATCAGTGTTAAATAGCATCATTTCACAATGATGAGAGAGTCAACTAACCAAGAAGACATAACAATCCTAAAGACATATGCACCTAACAACAGAGCTCCAAAAAGTGAAGAAGCAACTGTTAGACCTGAAAGGAGAAACAGACAAATCCACAATTACAGTAAAAAGTCCAACAGCTCCCTCTCAACAATTGACAGAATTAATATACAGGAAAATCAGTCTGGGTATAGAAGATCTGGGCAGCAGCATCAAACAACTCGATTTAACTGACATTTCCAGAACACTTCAACCAACAAAAGCACAATATACAATCTTTTCAAGTGTGCATGAAACAGTCATCAAGATAGACCACATTCTACACAACAAAACAAATCAAAAATTTAGAAGAATTGAAATCATACAAAGTCTACTCTCTGACTATAAGAAATTTGCCTAAAAATCAGTAACAAAAATATCAGGACATCCTCAAATATTTGGAAATTAACAACATACTTCTAAATAACCCGCAGGTCAAAGATGAAGTCACAAAAAAATGGGAACACATTTTGAATTGAATGACAGTGAAAATATAACATGTGAAAATTGGTGGGATGCAGTAAAACAACGCATAAAGATAAATTTATAGCATTGAATGCTCATTTTAGAAAAGAAAATGGTCTCAAATCAATGATCTAAATTTCCATCTTACTAGAAAAAGAAGAGTAAGTTGAATCCAAAAAAGGAGATGGAAGAAAATAATGAGCATAAGTCAATAAAATTGAAAACAGTAAAACAATAAAGATTATTGAAACCAAAAACTAGTTCTTTGAAAAGATCAATAAGAATGATAAACCTCTTGGAAGACTGACCAAGAAAAAAAAAGAAAGAAGCACATTACCAATGTTAGGAAGGAAAGAGAAGACATCACAATAGATCCCAGCAGCATTAAAAGAATAATAGGAAATATTTTATGCCAATGAACACAACAACTTAAACACAATAGACATATTCCTTGAAAGAAACCAGCTATGAAATCTCCTCAAAATGAAATAGATAACTGCAATAATTCTATATCTATTAAAGAAATTGAATTCTTAAAAACTTTCCACAAAGAAAATTCCAGGCCCAGATGACTTCACTGGGGAATTCTACCAAATATGTAAGGAACAAATAACATCAATTCTACACAAACCCTTCCAGAAAATAGAATAGGAGGGAACACTTGCCAGCTCTGTTTATGATGCCAGTATTATACTGATACAAATACCAAGCAAAAATACTACAGAAAAAGAAAATTGCAGACCAACATCCCTCATGACACAAATGGGTCTCCCAAAATATCAGCAGATTGATCCAGCAGTACATAAATTTCAAGAGAGAAAAAATTAAAAAAGAGTAAATTTAGATATTACAAGAAACTTAAGGTAAATATCAACTAGAAGCTTTGTGTAGGTCATGTGTAGATCCTGGTTAAATCAAACAAAAGAAAAATCGGAGAAATTTAAACATTTACTCAACATTTGTTGATATCAAGGACTTATTGTCAATTTTTTCAGTATGATGATGATATTGTGACTGTTTTTTGAAAAAGATTCTTTAGAGAAATAATCAGCCATACATGCTGAAAAAAGTACAGATCGTATGATATAATCTATAGGATTTGCTTTGAAATAACCTATGTGAGGTGGTAGTGAGGAATGGGAGGGGTTATAGATGAAACAAGATTGAGCATATGTTAATAACTGCTGAAGCTAGTTTCACCACACTATTCTCTCTAATTTTATATATGTTCAAAATTTCCATAAAATAAAGTTTAATAAGTTTAATATAAAGTTTAAAAAATAAGCGATTAAAAGTACTGCTTTCCTAGTACATCCCTGAGAGGTTCATTCCATTAAAGGACAATCACAGGCCTGCTAAGCTATAGATCCTTTTCCCTCAACTTTAAAAGGAAGCTATTGAGGTCTAAGCCCCAAACACGTGCCCCTCTTCCCATTGGTTTACTACGAAAATATTTTAAAGCTTTCATATTTCAAGACTTTTCTTACATAATGGTGGTAAACTAAGATTACTTTTTTATTGACAACCTTCTCCTGTTCCTATCTTGGGAAAACCATTTTGTGATTTTTTTTTCTTTAATACTTACTAGGTACCAGGCACTCTGCAAAGCTGCTGAGATGTGAAGTTGAAAACAAAATAAAGAACATCTTTCTCTCCAGTAACTGCTGTGCAACAAACACTCTAATGCCTATGATTTTCTTGGATGATATTATCATCTTCAATCTGTAAATGAGAAAACAGTTTTAGTTACTTGGCATGTGGTCTAAAACATGTGTCATTCGTTAAAGAACTTGTTTACGTGATAGGTAGGATACCAGACCATTTTGTTGTTTTGTTTTGTTTTTGTCTACACCATGGGTCAGCAAGTTCTTTCAGTAAAACTCCAGTTGGTAAATATTTTAGGCTTTGCAGGCCATGTGTCACATATTCTTTGCTTTGTTTACAACTCTTTAAAAATGAAAAACATTCTTTGCTCTCAGGCTTAAAAACAAGCCATGGCCCAGATGTGGCCTGTGGGTCACAGCTTGCCAACTCTGGAATAGACGATGGTTTGTTTCATTTTAACTCACTTATAACATCTCATTTCAATTAAAATCATTGAAACGTGAAGTTGCCCCCATGATCTCCTATCCTGGTCCCTTATTGCCCTCAGAAGGCTCACTCGTCCTGAGGAGGGTTAGGATTGCTTAGCAGGAGTGGAAAAGAAAGAAACAGCGCTCAAGTCTTTAGTTTCTAAATCAACTTTAAAATCCATAACAGAGACAGCAGGCTTAAGACCAAAGCGTTTTATTTTTAACAGCCAGGCATCCTGAGAGAAGAACAATTTGAGGATCCAAAGCGCTAAGACCTGAAGTAAGCAGAGCCTGGAGTTTATGCCGTAAACGAGTGATTGGAATGAGGAGAGAAAAAGACGCAGATTAAAGTCCATGAGAGTTGCATGTGTTGCAAGAGGGAGGAGAAATGGAGGCCCAGCTACCAAGGAGGATGGTAGTGAGACCAGGAGGGGTCTTGGGGAGAAGTAGGGAAGCCACTTTAAAAGAGTGCCAGCCTCTGCCTGTCTAGACACTTCAACACTGATCAGGGCCCAGCCCAGCCCAGCGGCAGGGAGCGCACAGCCCTGTGAGTGAGCCCTAAGAGTTGTATGTGCCAAGAACAGCTCAGGGTGCACCTTTCTTCCACAGCGGCCTGCAGGTTCCTTGTTGATCTTCATCCCCTGAAAACGATGCCCAGTGAAGCCCTGAGAGTTTGCTCAGCACAATCCAACCACGAGGTAGGAGAGACTGGAACCAAGTTGAGACCCCCACTCCTTCCTCCCTGCACACACACCACCCTCCAGCAAAGACAGTGTTAAAAGTCCAGCTCCAGGTATCACAAGACTCCTGAGGTTCAGGGAGAGTGTTACATACACAAGGACACCCTGCTAGCTAGTGACAAAACTGGGACTCAAGCCCAGGTTAGTCTTGCTCCAAAGCTACTGCTCTTAACTACAGCATTATATTGCCTCCCAAAATTCATTTCAGGCCCAGATTTCTGCAATGCTTTTTTTATGAAAGTCCATCTGCCTAGAATAAGCACAGTTGTATTATTAAGGACTCACAAAGTTCCTTATGTACACCCCTAGTACACCCCAAGTTCCTTATATATGTTAGCTCCCTAAATCCCCACAACCACCTGCAAGGTAGGCAGTGTTGGAGATGGGAACTGGATGCTCAGACAGGTTAATTAGTTTAACCAAGGTCACACAGCTAGTAAGTAGCAGGAATTGAGCCCAGATCTGGCTGATGCCAAATCTGCAAACAAACATGTATATAGATCTATGAAAACAAATTCCATTGCATTGTATTTTTAAATGTACCATTTATTTCATGCAAAATAAACAGCCTACTCAAACAAATTCTTGTCCATTACCCTCCAATATCTTGGCCTATAGCTAAATATAAACTTAATTTTGTTCTGCTTACAATGCTGATCTCTTACAAATAACTTGTCTTATTAGATTAGATTCCTGACCTTAAATATTTATTTATACTAAATTCCCAGCACAGGATTCAGATACTTAAATATTGAGAGAATAAAGAAAGGGAGAAGAAAGTGAGCCCAAGAAAGAAGAAAACAGTAAATGATCGAAATTAAGAATAAAACAGATTATAAACACCTTCCTAAAATAGGTAGATGTCAAAAAATAATAAGTAATACTTAGAGTTTCACAGATAAATATGTAGTATCTTTTTGTAAGTAAAATCTTCTGTACTATCTTTCATGTTCAGCGTCAGTTAGCTTTAGCCACAACCGACTTAATTCTGTATTGTTAATTTCAAGACCAAGTGCAACTGTCTCTAGGAACCTCCCTGCTGAAGGTGAACCAACCTTTAACATCTCCTCCAAGTGGCCACCCATCTAAAGCACTTCGAAACTTTCCAGTTGTTGTTTTGCTCAGTGGATCTGAAAGTTAATTTTTTAGGAATCTGTGTTGGCATTATTTGCAATTACTTCTTTGTTACATAGCAACTTACTTGTGAAATAGGAATTTTTCATTTTTAGCCATGATACCCGTGAGTTATGAACACACTATCAATGAGCTATCATGTTTTTTAAAGACTCACTAGTTTATAATGTGTTGCTTCTTGGCCACAGCCACAAACTATTTACTGGAGTAACTAATGGTGTGCACATGGCCTGGTCGGGCAGCGAGAACCTAAAGCCCTCTCCAGGACAAAATGAAACACATTTCTTCCATCTGAACTCGCTGACTCTGCTTAAGCAGATCTTTCCAAAGCCATGGAGTGGTTCGTAACACAGTGCAAAGAACAGAAAGCAGCTTTCCCCCAGGCAAACCCACTTAGCCAACTGCTTATCTGGCAGAGACTTGAAATCCTTTGCCTTTTACCCTTTGGATGAATTTGTCAGGGTCAGTACCCAGGACAGTTGTAAGAGAAGAAAGCCGCATTTCCTATTTCAGTGCCTCCGTTGTCACTGTAGGTGACTTCATTCCAGCTCCAGCACCACCCCTCCCACCCCACCTGCCAGTCTACCTCACCCTCAACCTTGTGGTTCTTTTCTCAGGCTTAATCTACACCCTGTCTCCATCCTAATCCCACATGGGCCATGGGTGTCTGTCAGTAAAAGTTTAAGAGGCTATGCCTCCTGGAGTACTGGGATGTTGTATAGGGAACTTTAAGAACTAAAAGGTTTACTAGGAATCACAAAAATGCATTGACTCAAAGACCACGGTGTTTTGAAAGCTACCACTAAAGAGCAAGGGACAGAAGCTAGCCTAAATCAACAGACCGTATCTTTAGAGTGGCAATCAGAGGCCACCTCCATTGCTGCTTATGAAGTAGAAAAAGGACAAGCCACGCTGATATTAAATGTGGATAAAATGCAGCTTGCCCAAATCTGCCTTCATTCATTCAGTTCCTCCTAAGACTGACCCTCTGCTGGATGCCCAGGCATTGTGGCAGGTGCTGGGGCTACACAGATAGACCATACTGAACTGTTTTCAGGGAGTCAAATCATAATGGGGCAGTCACACAAAGCAACAATTATCATAGAGTGTGATAAGTATCTAAAAATTAAAGTTACCTGGGCCAGATAATGGGACTGGGCTGGGCAGGGGGAGGAAACAAAGATGGGAGGTTTCAAAAGAAAGCTTTCTGAAGGAAAAGACATCTGAGCTTAATCTGTACCATAAAGCAGCAGAGAGAGAGTGAAGGTGCCAGGGAGGACAGGAGGAAGGATGAGGAGATGGAAGGATGGAAAAGCAGGTAAGTTTTCTTTTGCCTTTTTTTTCTTTGGTCTTTAACTTGAAGAGTTTTGTTTCTACACCTCCTTTCCAAGGAAATCTGGAAGCCTGAGAGTAGACAGAGGTCATGTGGGATCTTTCCTGAGTTATTCCAGAGAGTCAGCTCTTGTTAACCACGTCCACAGCCCCGGTAGTTGAACTCAAGTTTCCACATGTCCACCCTCCTGGTATAGCCACTTACCACCCTCCTATGTCTGTGAATCATGCTGGTGACCGCCCCCCCCCCCACCCCCAACGCCGACCTGGGCTGTAGAAGCTGACTATAACTCAGATCTGGAGGATTCCAAGGTAGGACTAGGGTGCTCCTGGAATTTTCTACTCACAGAAGTTACCTGCAGAGGAATAGTGTACTCTGGGCTACAAAATGCAAAACTCCAGGTAAATTCTGACCACACATTTTGGGGGGCACACATCGTCACCTCTATTTTTTTTTCCCAGAAAGTTATAATTCAGAACCTACTTCCAGATCTCATCACATTCAATTCCTATTTCAGTTTAGTATGCCCATCCAAACCCTGAATCCATTCTCCCCAGAGAAAATTATACGATGGGCCCAAATTGAAAGTCTTCTCTCAAACTGGAAAGTTGTCCTCCCTGGTAGATTTGGTAAATTTGAAATCTTCCCACTTCAGTTGGACCCTGCTTTTGTGGATGACAAACCAGAAAATAGTTCTATCTGGATAAGTCAAATGCTCTGGTTTATTAAAACATGGTAGAGGCTGCTGATGAATGGAGACCCTTAGAGCAGTGCCTGATGCTGACACTGTCAACCCTACATCCCGAGAGCGGGGTTAAAAACCCCGTGCAGGTTCACCAGCTTAGTGGCCCTCCCTATCACCCCGCTCCCTCCTTTCAAGTTCAGGGAAGGACCTCAGGGAGCCTCTTGTTATAAATGGAGATCACAAAACTCATCTTTTATTACTCTGTTCTTATATCTTTTCAGAGAAAGAATGTTGGAAAACTGTTGGCGTTTGGGGGTTTGTGAAGGTAGGCATATCAGATTTTAATGTTAACAAGCTTTGGAAATGTCTTCAATTAAAACAACTGCTAGATGTCAATGTCTGCGCCTTCTAACCCCGCAGTCTGGCTGACAGTCTACTAACTGTTCAATTAAGGTTTATTTGACCACCAGGGAATCTCTGATATGTATACTGTGGCTCTTTCCATTTTCACTGGACAAGGTCAGTAACAAGGAAAATGATACTACAACATTTCATTGCTTCCCACAAACCACTGCACATAAATCCCAAATTTACGCCAGTCAGTTCTCAGATTAACCAGGAAACTAAAGAACAGAGACCCCACAGAAAGGCCTGGACATGTATATTCCAATATCATATGTACAAAAACAAACAAAAGCGTGAAGTTAAAACGGAGTATTACCAAAACAATTTTTTAAATGAGATGACTTTTGACTCTCCAAAGGAAAAAAAAGTAATTAATCATTTGGAGTTAGGAGGAAATATGTCATTTTGGAAAAGCATTGAGCTCCTTAGTTAAGCAACTCCAGACTGAAAACTGGATAAAATTACCTCTAAGAAGTTAATTCAAATGGTTTCATGCTATAAACCACAAGTTTCTACCAGGACTGTATTCAAAAGTGATTTTATAGCTCCATTCTGGATTCACTTCCAGGAAAATGAAAGAAGACTCAAGGCATATCTGAAGTGATTTTTCCACTAATGAAATTTTTGTGATTTCCTGGAAGAAAAATAAGAGAATTACACTGAAGTTTAATATGATGCATGCAGGGAAATGACATGGAAAATTTAGCATGTAAATCACAAGACCTTCAGCTTTACCATCAAAATTTGCAGCATCCAATCTACATAAGATTAGGAATCTTGGATTGGGGATGATAAAATCTGTCTTCTCTCGAGATATGTACACTGACCTGAAAGAGCCTTATAATTGCATACATGTTTAAGTGTGACCTAAATGCATCTAATCACAGTGTTAGAGCTATTGGAAATCTTAGATAATCATTTCTTCCATCCTTCAATAAGAGGAAGAAACAGAGATCCGGAGAGGCCTGCCAAGTCTTTCATTAGCTTTCTCTACCACTCCTCCGCTTGCTCCCAATCGCTCCCCAACTCATGGCACACTCTGAGTTCTGCCTCTGCAATGCACCCCCACACACACAGGAACTCTTCTCCCAATGACACAACTGCCTATTCTCTCTGTCTTGAAAATTCTCTTCCCTTCACTCAACACAACGCTTCCCTGATTTTCTTCCTATCTCTGATGACTTTGCCTTAGAACGCTCTCTTCTTCTACCTTCAACTTAAATGTTAACTGTCAGGACTCCGTCACAAATCCCCTTCTCTTCTCCTTCTAAACACTCTCCACCAGAAAAGCCAACTCTTCCCAGGACTGATAATCTTCAAATCTCTATCCTTACCCCAGACGTCTCACCAGAGCATCAGGCCCATGTCACCCACTGTCTGCTTGAACCTCTGCCTGTATATCCCACAGATGTCTCAAACGCAACATGTCCCAAACCAATGGTCACTTTCTCCCACCTAAATCCACTGTTCATCCCGGGTTCCCTAAATTAGGAAATGACATTCTAGTTGTTCGAGCCAAAAACCGACGTGTCATCCTAACTCCAACTTTTCATCTCTTCTTCAATCCCAACACTCAAGGAATCAATCTTATTGATACTTTTCAGAGTCACTGAGATCTTATTTATAAAATGTTTCTCTGCCCTGCCATTTATCTCCATTTCAACTGCCTCCATCCTAGCCCAAGCCACTGCTTTAGCATCCTAACTGGCCTACTGCTTCAATTCAGATCATTCTCCAGGGTATTTTCTTCAGAGAAGGCAAAAAGACTTTTCTCGTCATTGCATTGCTTGAATCCCTTCAATAGCTCCCCAGTGCTCTTAAAATATGCCCAAATTCTATCATGAGAGAAAAGGCTCTGCATTGTCTTGCTTCCTCTCACTTTCCAGCAGACACAAATGTCTGCCTCAGTGGTTCTCAAGTGCAGCTTTTCCATGCATCAGTTTTCCCTGAGAAGCTTTAAAAGCACGTATTTTAAAACACACACAGGGGCCAGCCCGATGGTGCAGTGGTTAAGGGCACACGTTCCGATCTCTCCGGTGGCCCAGGGTTCGCCGGTTTGGATCCCGGGTGCGGACACGGCACTGCTCAGCAAGCCATGCTGTGGTAGGCATCTTACATATAAAGTAGAGGAAGATGGGCACGGATGTTAGCTCAGGGCCAGTCTTCCTCAGCAAAAAGAGGAGGATTGGCAGCAAATGTTAGCTCAGGGCTAATCTTCCTCAGAAATAAATAAATAAAACCACATGCAAAGGCAAACACACGCACATAATCTAAAGTTCAGTATGTGCTGGAATCTGGCTTGTTATCTTTTGCTGCTGTGCCTTTACTTTCTACTAATTCTGCCATATCACCAGGATTGAGCTGTTAATTTCTGCAAAGGACCAGAAAAATAATTACAGGCTTCTAGAAGTACGGCAGTTATTCCTGTTTTCTCTTTTGACACTTTTCTTGATGCCAAGTTCCACAAAACAGAAGGGGGCTTTTGCCAAAGAAAACATCTGACATCTTTTTTAAAGCCTCAAAGCGCCACAGAGGACAGGGAATAGAGAGAAGATGAGAGAAGCAGTGTCTGTGCCTGTGACAACTTCTCATCCTTGCCCCGCCAACAGCAGTTCTAAAGTCACAATTAACAATTCTCAAATTGCCAATGGCTTGCCAAGTACCTCTTGGGAAAAAAAAATTAGTTGTCAAAGAAAATATACCCATAGCTCTAAAGGATAACAGATACTTTTCAGAATCACCGAGAAAACTTTTCTAAAATACAGATGGCCTAGTATGATCCTTAGATCCTCTGATTAAGGAGATTCTAGATGATACTGGGGCATCCATGTTTTGATGATCTCACAGGTAATTCTGATGCACAGAAGATTTAAGAACCACTGAGACACACATTTGCCATAAACTCCCAGCGAACTTGCTCATAGAGTCCTCCAGGGTGTCAGGTTTCTGCAATTGCTTTAAGAAAACGCCTGCAAGAATTCCAGAATTCAAATTCAGGAGAGGAGAAGACTCTCAGGAGTTTCGAAAGCATCAGGACGCCAGTCTGACCAGAAAAAGCTGCTGAGGTAACAATCCACAGGTACTCTCTCCTTCACCCGGAAAAACAGGAGAAGCCAGGATGTAACTCTGTGAATCAAATGAAAATCCATGCCAAGAAAAGGGAGAGAAAGAAAACAAATCAAGATGGGAACTATCCTTGTTTCTGTTGACATCACAGATAGGTGATTTTTTAAATTCTTTTTTTAAAGCATGCAGGTATTTAAAGAATGTCGCTTTTAAGAAACATTGTAGGTGTTGCTCAAAAATTTTGAAAGTATGTTACTTTCATAGTGAAAAATAAGTCTTTGGACTCACGTATTGGGATCAAGCCCTCGTCCTGCCACCTTCAGCTGTATAATAGTGGGCAATTTGCTGACTTCTTTTGAACCTTAGTGTCCTCTGTTGTAAAAACAGAATAACAATTAAGTAGTAAAAGGGGAAGTTCGCCAGTGAATCAAATTGGCCCACAGATGTCTACCGAAGCCTGGCGACTTACTGGGAGGCGAGGAGGAGAGTGGTGGGCAGGTCAGAAGAGTGGATGGGTAGAGGCACTCTGTGGAGAAGGCTGAAATCCACTCCGTGATTGGGAGGGGCTGAAGCTGGAGACGAAAACAAATAAACAAAAACCACATAAACAACTCAAGACATTAACTTTCCGGTTTATGCTAAAAGTTGGGCCACCAGTCCCGCCTCACCCTCTGACACAGTTTGTGTCACAAGACACAGCAGAGAGTGGGAAATGGGAAATGCTTTCAAAGACTTTAAAAACGCCAGTCAGACAGATGCTCAGATTTCACCAGGAAGAGTGACCTCAGCAGCCAGACAAATCAAAATGCTAAATGGGACCTAGAAACTTTAGTTTGAAACGCATCAGGGATATTTCCCAACACAAGTGTCCGTGAAGTTTGGACCAAAGACCACAAAGGGATGAAGAAGCTGGGAAAAATGGCTGAAATCCAGCAGGCGGTGCTGAGCTTTGGGGTCAGTGCTTCATCATTTTCATCCTGACCTGTATTAAACCAGTCAGATGTGGAAAAAATTATTTCATATGAAGAATTCAAAAAATGTTGTAGTTTTCTTATCGCACCATTTATCAGTAACGTGGCCAATTGCTCTGAAGAACAAACTATTACCCTTCCACCTTGCTAACCGTTTTTTAAAATAAACAAGAATCCCAGTCCATGGTATGGAGATTCCAAAGACTCTTCATAACCCCTCCTGACACTTTAACAGCGCTTATCTGTAGTGCTAGCTTCTGTCTGCATTAAATCCCAAAGGCTGCAGTACACATTCATTTCTTCTTGTCCATCATAGGGGAGGAAGAGAATGAGATCACAATCTTCTGCATAATAGTCCTCTAATACGTAGAGAGAGCCATCACTGGGGAGCACCCAGCAAGTCACAGACCAGTACACAGCACATATAGAGAAAGGTGGGATCTTTGCCTCACTCATGACTTCTGTTGGAGAGCTGGTACAGCACAGGTCTCTAAGCCTCCTTGGGGTTATTGAAAAGTGGTGCTTCATACATATGATGCTGAACATCTCTATGGTATTGGGGTTATCTACTCAGCATCTCTTTCTTAGGAACTGCCTCTCTCCCGCATCAGCATAATAAATCCAGTGCTGTTATCTTAATCCAAGGTTACCGCAACCAGGGGCTCCAGGAGTAGCTGCCTAGGCAAGCTGAACCAGTGGGTCTCTTCTCCAGAACTTGGGATGATACGAAACTTGAGAATAGCCTCTCTCTGGTTATTCTGATATTTCATGCTTCTCATTATATGAGATGAGCCTGTGTGGAGTGAGAAGCAGAGGTAGAGACCTAACAGCATTCAAGCCCCTGGTTCCACCTGCCTAAGGTCCAACTGCACCCCTGCTCTTCCCAAGACTTTGCTATTTAGGTCTTCTTTTGACTCCATGAGACACCCCATTATCTTTCTTTTGTTGTTTGTGGTTTTTAAGCCAACCAGAGTCAATTCCTGTTCCATACATGCTACAGAACCTGAACTAATACTTAATAATTGAGCTTGCTGTCTTAGTAGTTACCTAAGTGAAAAATACACACTACATAAGAATCATTTATCTGATCTTATTTTTAATCTTCTTCTAGAAGTATTTCCAACCATCCAACCAGGTGTATTAGCACTACTTATTATTATTCACATACACAATGCAGTATAGTGATAAAGGATCTGAACTCTGAAGCCAGACATCCTAGCTTTGAAGCCTAGCTCCACCTATATAGTGGACTCTGTGACATGCCACCAGATTCCCCTTCAGAACTAATGGATTTATCCCCCCAGCTGCTGGGAGTGCTGCCAGGAACTGTCCTTTACTGAAGAGAGCTGCCTCACCCACGGTAGCACCCCTTGCCAGGGACAAACTGTGTAATATAAAGGCCCAACCCCTTCATCCCAATTCTGGAAAACTCTGCAGAGCCATCCTTGCTCCAGAACTCTCCCCATAGTTGACCGAAGCCATTGTTGAGACTGCATCACACCCAATTTCTCCTTCTGCCCACTCCTGCTCCCTTCTCTGCCCTCTGGGTGTTGATCCTGGTAGCACTCCCTAATACACGCAGGTCTCCATGCTAGAGTCCACTTCATGGGGCACCTACCTTGCAACCACTCACTTGCTGAGGGATCTTGCAATTCACTCAACTTCTCTGTGCCTCAGTTTCCTCATCTAGAAAATGGGGATAATAATATGGCCTATTTCACAGTAACATCATGAGGATGAAATGAATTACTGTATATAAAATGCTTAGAACAGAGCAGCATCTGGCACATGGTAAGGGCTATTTAACTCTCAGTTACTCTTATATTCAGCACATGGTAGCAAGTTGACTCTTATTTCCTTTTATACAACTTAAATTGATTTTTAAGATTAGACAGGTTTCCAAGGGACCCTAAGTTTGAACGCAAAAAAGTTCAAGTTTACAAGGCCCCTATATCAAACATTTCCCTTCTGTTTTGGTTCATTAAGAGTCCAAGTACGTAAGCCTTTAGGACTCACAGAAGGAGATCCATCTATTGACTGGAGTTTGTGCCCGAGAAAGGGCGATGGGGGTTAGCCTTGGAGCCTGATTTTTGCCAATCTGTTGTTTTTGTAAGTGGTACTTTGTACTTGTGCCCAGAGGTGCTGGTGATGAGTGCATTGCTATAAAACTAGACATAAAACATGTGAAATGGAGCCTAAATCATAAATACAAAAATTGTAACAGCAGGTTAGATTTTATGGCTCTAATTTGTCTTAAATTGACACACTGCATTGCTCTTGGCATCACTTGGAGTGGTATATGCAAATCAAAGGTAAATATGTGCCCAGATAATTAATTCTAGTTCTATAGTGAGGTCAATATTGATAACTGAGCACTAACCATAATTCTTGATGAAGGGATAAATTTTCCTTTTATTATTCTGTGGCAAAGGATAAGTAACATATTACACATTTGCATTTACCTAGAAAGTGATTAATTGAAATTTCAGTGAACCTTTCCTATAAATCCCAGGTAAAAAGCAGAAATGGAGATTCTGTTAGGAGAAAAGGAAGAATCTGGACCACCCAGAATTTGCTCTCTCTATAAGTTAATGGCATCTTTGACTGAGAGTCCTGATGTAACAATGGGGTGGGAAGTGGGAGGAGAGGGGGTATCAGAGGAGACTACCTGGCCCCAGCTTTGAGAAGAGAAGAGGTTGTCCTGGGCTAAGAGGTTGTCTCAGTACCATGGACTTTAAAGACCATCTATATGTTGATAATTCCCAAATCTACATCCATATCCTGTCCTGTAAAATACGGGTCTCCTACTAAAAGTTCTACATGGATGTCAAATAAGTATCTCAAGTATTATATAATGATTGACTTTTCCCCTCAAAACTTGCTTCTCCACTAGATTTTCCCATCTCAGTAAACGACGCCAACTTCCTTGTAATTGCTCAAACCAAAAATCTAGGAGTTATCCTCGGTTCCTCTTTTTACCTACACTCAGTTAATCTCCAAAATATCTGAGTCCATGTGCTACTTTCTATCTTTACCACATGCACCCTAGTTCAACCTCCACATCACTCTCCTCTCCTATGATGCTGAGCTCCACTGGCTTTCCTTCTGTTCCTCAAATATCAATTCTCTGCTTTTCCCACTAGTCACCACAGGTCATTCCCATCCTCATGCTTTTTGTTAACTCTTTCATCTGCCTAGATTGCTTGTACCCCTGGTCTGCATATCAGTAGCTCCTTCTTGTTACTCAAATCTTTGCTTAGCATCTCCTCCTCAAAGATCACATAAATGCTATCTTATACAAGCTTGGGGACCATGGCCAAGAGACTTGGCATCTCTGTACTTTAGTTTCTCCCTCTACATATAACCCAAGTGCTCCCAAGTTTTCCCACCTCTAGGGGAATGATGGGGAAGAAAGAATATTCGTGGAACATTCTAGAGTTTCCCAAAGTAAAAAGATGGTCATTACCTAGAGATGATTTCATTGCTTCTCTGGAATATAGAAAACATACCAGATTTTTACAAATAGCACCATTTTTATCTTTTGGCCCACTACACATCAAAAGAGGGGATTGTATCAGATGGTCTCTGAGATCCCTGCCACATCTAGCCTTCCAGGAATCAACAAGCAGGGTGGAAAGAACATAAGCTTTGAAGTAAACCAGACCCAAATTATAAAAGCGAATCTCTCTGAACCTCTATTATTCTATAAAATTAACATACCATATTTACTTCTCAGAGTGGTTGTAAAGACTAATAAGGCACTTAGTACAAGGACTAG
This sequence comes from Equus caballus, assembly GCF_041296265.1. Lineage (NCBI taxonomy): Eukaryota > Metazoa > Chordata > Mammalia > Perissodactyla > Equidae > Equus > Equus caballus. The sequence goes on along the minus strand of NC_091699.1, from coordinate 71,290,207 downwards.
CACATACATATCTTAAATGGTGGCCATTATGCTTACTATGGGTTGAACTGAGTTCCCCCAAAAACGATACTTTGAAGCCCGAACCGTAAATACCTCAGAACGTGACCTTATTTGGCGATAGGGTCTTTACAGAAGTGATCAAGTTCAAATGCGGTCATTAGGGTCTTGTGAAGCTGAAAGCAGAGATCGAGGTGATGAGTCTACAGGCCAGGGAATGCCACACATTGCCAGCAAACCACCAGAAGCGAGGCCAGAGGCGTGAACAGATTCTCCCTCACAGCCCTCAGAAGGAACCAACCTTATCAGTCCCTTGATCTTGACTTCCGGCCTCCAGCACCACATGTGAAACAATAAATTTCTGTTATTTAAGCCACTCAATTTGTGGTCCTTCGTTCTGGCAGCCCAGGCAAATTAAGATGTGGTTTTGAGCAGCATAAGTGTTCATTGTGCATTCGTATTGTTTTTCCACCTAGACGTCAATGTTTTGCAAACTTTTTTGACAGCAAGCTCAGTGAGCAAAGTATTTTACATAGTCATCAATAGATAGATAGATAGATAGATAGATAGATAGATAGATAAAATGATATTGGCTATTACTACCTAAAATGCACTCTGATATTTTCTATTGTGTTATTTTTCATCCGGTGGTGATCGACTAAATAGATTTCACAACCCCCAGTGGGTAGTGACCCCACTTGAGAAACACTAAGCTGGACTACAACCTCCTTAAGAGCAAGGACACATCTCTCTTTTCATACTACCCAACCCAGGGCTGGACTTGTATTAATCAAATAAACTCGTGATGATTGACTTTTAAGGCCAAGCTATATTTGACATGTTGCTACACCAGTACTTTGAGCTTTATTAATAAATCCATGCCAAAATATTCAAGACCCATGAGAATTTTAAAATAACTACCAGGAAAGTATGTACTAATAAATGTTCTTACATAAAATCATATTATTATAAAAATGTACGTTAGATGTTTCTTCGATACACAGATTAGTTCTATCCTGGATGGCATTAGCTCTCTCCAAGGGTACTGAGGCTCCCCATGCTGCTTATCGTCCCCCAAAATTAGTATACTCCTTGTAATAATAAGATAGCTTGTATGTCTTTCATCAGATGATATGTATATATATTGGGGAGGGCAAAGAATCTGCTTCAATAGTTCATATCACACTGTTACATTTTAAAAGGAATTATATCAAATAAATATTAGATAACAAACGATAAACACTTCTCACTGGTGACATAAGATGTTAGTCAAATGATGTGTTGTATTTTTGAGAATGTCTATGAGTTTATTAGTTATCTATGCCTAGTCCTTTGATAAAACTCAAAAATAAATATAATGCAATATTAAAGCAATGAATAATTATTCAGTACCTACTATATATCTGCAGGAAACTATGATTAACATAAAACTGTATGAGACTTGGTATCTGCCTTCCAGCACCTGCTTAAAGTCCAGTGGGACTTAGAAGATATAGGGCTTCTAGACTAGGTGCAATATGACCACAGGTACACCCATGACGCTCCACTTCCATCCCCTCCCCAATCACCTCTACCAACCACCACCACCACCACCACCTTAATTCCCAAGGAAATGAGTAGTACAAGTAGAGACAAAATTTACACAGCCATTAAAAACTAGAGCTGGGAGTTATTCATGTGTCAAAAAACTTTAACACACAACTACTGCCCCTGTAGGGCCCATCCAGCTTATGCCTCAAAATCTTCTCCTGGAATTAACAACTACAGAGAGAAGGAGACACCCCTCCCTTCCCTCACCCCCACAGGCAAAGATGAAAGCTTTGGTGCCTCACCTTCAAGGTCTTCACAATGTGTTCAGTTGGTTGTGTGTTTTTTGGGGTTTTTAGGGGATTTTTTTGGTGAGGAAGGTTGGCACTGAGTTAACGTCTGTTGCCAATTTTCCTCTTTTTGCTTGAGGAAGATTGTCCCTGAGCTAACATTTGTGCCAATCTTCCTCCATTTTGTATGTGGGATGCTGCCACAGCATGGCTTGATGAGCAGTGTGTAGGTCCGTGCCCAGGATCCAAATCCGCGAACCCCAGCCCACCGAAGCAGAGTGTGTGCGCCGAACCACTACACCACCAGGCTGGCCCTGATTATATATTTTTAAAACTTACAAAAAGTAAGCTATTTTAGATGTTCATTTCTACTTTGACTTCCCTCCATTGTATTTCCCCTAATGTCTGGTGGTGTGGGAGTGGCCTTAGGCAATCCTGGGAGCCAAAGAAGAGATGAATTGGGGATATATTTGGTTCGGATTTAGTGGGTTCTATTTGCGTGGTTTGCAGTAGATTCAGAGATAATAAAATTAATCCTCCAGTGGAAGGATGGCTTCTGAGAATTCTAATGCCCACTGCACTAACTCACTCAGCATCATGATATAAAGTTTCAGGGCCAACAGCTGCACCATGACATCAACACTTCCTACAGTGCCCAGCACCAGACACACGGGTTATGAAAGAAAAGTAGGTATTAAAATATAGGAAGCGAGCAGCCAGTCTGTGGAAAATTCTTCTAAATCTTATCTCTCATATAGGAAAGAAACTTAATAGAAATTTTTCCAAACTGACACTAAAAATATACATATTACAGGGCCAGCCTGGTGGTGTGGTGGTGAAGTTCGCATGCTCCACTTCAGCAGCCTGGGGTTCGCAGGTTCGGGTCCCAAGTGCAAACCTACATTTTGCTCATCAAGCCATGCTGTGGTGGTGTCCTACACACAAAAATAGAGGAAGACTGGCACAGATGTTAGCTCAGGACAATCTTCCTCGCAAAAAAATAAAAGTGCATATTATTATCAATAATAAATTGGAATTTGAAAGAAACTTTTCAAATGAACAATAAAAAAATAAATTAAATAAAAGCTAATTAATAAATAAACAAAAAAGAAACATTGATAATCTGTTATAGAGGAAATACTAATGTATCTTTCTATTCTCTTTGAAAAGGTGATCAAAGACAATACAGGTAAAAAATGTAAGAAAAATTCAGAAATGTATCAAGAAGTATAGCAATTGCCATACCAAGAAGCAGCAAATAGAGTTAGCCTAATGGCAGGAGAGCTCAGAAAATGCCCCAAAAAATCTCTTCTAGAGGAAGGGTTTGCCCTGAAGTGAGTCCTATATCTTTTGTAAGAGCTGAGAAATGTGGGGATGACAGGCAGGCACTGGAGATGGGCTCCATGGGAGACAAGCTCAAAGGAGACTCAAGGAGAGTAGTGAACTATGCTGGGGCCAAAAGATCTCTAAACACAAGGACAAATCATCTCCCCAAAGGGAGTTCCTGCAAATAGCTAGGCCAGGAAAAGGCAACTCATTCTCTAAAGAGTAGTAAAAAATTGGTACAACCTCAATACAACAACACTACTAGAAAAATGGTGTGAGAGAGTAGAAAACTTACCAGACAAAAACATCTTGAGAGAAAGCTTGCCACACAGAATAGATGAAAACAGTGACCAATATTTGGCTGTGAATTTTTTTTTCAATTATTTTTCTCTAAAAAGCAAGCCCCAGGGCTGGTCCAGTGGCATAGTGGTTAAGTTCATGCACTCTGCTTTGGCAGCCTGGGGTTTGCAGGTTTGGATCTCAGGCACAGACCTACACACCACTCATCAAGCCATGCTGTGGTGGCATCCCACATAAAAAATAGAGGAAGATTGGCACAGATGTTAGCTCAGGGCCAATCTTCCTCACAAAAAAAAAGAAGTAAGCCCATAAAGTAGAAATGTAGAAACTCAGAGAACGGGTTGTAAGGAAACAAGAGGAAATGGTGAAAAAAAGGAATGAGATTAATTAAATATCATGAGAACTTGGGGAAAAAATGAAAATGAAAAAAGCATTATATAAATGAGGACAAAATGAAAACAAAAAATAATAAACATTGAGGGGAAAAACAGTAATTAATATCAATTATAGATATTAGATCAAAATAAGATCTAATGTAGATGAAAATAAGACAAAACAGGAAAGAGTTAAAAAGGAAGAGAGAGAAAGTGGGAGATGAAAAAAAAAAACAGGCAAATGAATTCCACTATATAAATATAATTGTTGTCTTAAAGGAAGAGTAGATCGGACAAATTTTTCTTGAAGTAAAAGAAGAGTTGAAGTTACATGGCATACCACATGCCTGAGAAAACTGACCCAGAACAGGCAAGATTGAGACAAATCCTAGTAAAATTATCGGAATTTAAAGATTAAAAGAAATCATTTCATTTGTCAGACACATCGATCAAAATACCTGTAGAGGAAAGAACTAGCTTCAGATCAGATTTTTCCACAGCATCATTCAAAGCCAAAGACAGAAGAGCAATCTCTCAAGACCCTCAAGGAGAAAAGTGTGAGCAAAGCATCTGATAGCCAGCCAAGCTGTCTTTCTGAATCGAGGCTACAGAAAAATAGTGCTGCACATACAACTCAGGGAATATTTTACCGTGAGCCCTTCTTGAGGAAACACCTAGGCAACAAATTCCAGCCATGGAGAGATGACTGGGGAAACCGCAGCAAAATGATTGATGGTGTATATTAAATGTATTTAACAGTAGAACTAGGATTAAAATAAATGTGAGGATTTGGGGGACATCAGATTATAAATATTAAATAGGTACATCCTCTGTGCCAAGCGATTGCCTTCTAGTTGTATTCCCTAAAGAAGCACATATATCCAAGAAGATATCTTTAAGAATTTTATTGCGGCATCGTTTATAACAGCAAAAAAGAAAAATTGAAATAGTCTGTCCATGAAAATTTAAATGCATGCAAAACAGTACTATATAATGCTTACGAATAAATATATAATTAAAATCAGGACTGGCTACATTATTTGCAAGACTTAGTGCAAAATGAAAGTGCTGGGGCCAGCCCAGTGGCACAGTGGTTAAGTTTGCATGTTCTGCTTCAGCGGCCCAGAGTTCACCAGTTCGGATCCCAGGTGCAGACCTACCCACCTGTCAAGCCATGCTGTGGCAGACGTTCCACATATAAAGTAGAGGAAGATGGGCACAGGTGTTAGCCCAGGGCCAGTCTTTCTCAGCAAAAGAGGAGGATTGGCAGCAGATGTTAGCTCAGGGCTAATCATCCTCAAAAAAAAAAAAAAGAAAAAGAAAAGAAAATGCAAGGCTGTAGTACAGTATTTCAAATGCTGTTTTGACCCAGTTTTGAAGTCACAACTGAAAACCTCAATTTCCCTTCACCAGCAGTTTGCTAAACCTCTACTCTAACCACTTCCCTTGTCAGACTCTCATGCTCTGAGGTCACTGTGAGCACACCCAACCGCCTCCCTTATCAGAACCTGACACTCTAGGGCCAGGTACCAGACAGCTAGGGACAGCTCTTTCTCCCCAGAGCCTGTGAAATTATTCAAATTAGCCAAACCACAGGGACCCCAGGAAACGCAGCTGATTCCCTGGCTTGCCTTACATAAACTGTTACATTAAACAGCTCCAGCTTGCTGTTATCCTGTCCAGGGGGCAGCCCTCTGTGTGGGCCTGCATGGGGCCCTTCTCTCATTTGCAGCTATAAGAAAGAGTTCTGCTTGTCACCTATCTGAGTGTCAGGGTATTGCATCCCACCATCAAAAGAATCTTTAAATCTCACAAAACAAGGGCCACTTGCCTTGTTCAAGAATAATTAACATTTCAAAATGGCAACAGCAGAGCCTCAAACCAAGCACAGGATCCTTCTAAACCCAGGCATCGTGCAACTGCACAGCTTACATCCCTGTAAAGCTGGCTCTGATGAAAACTTTGAAACACACGGGACTCATAAACACTAAATTCAGAATAGTATTGACTTTTAGAGAAGGAGGGAGGAGAATTAGAAGAACTGAGTGTTTCAACTGTATCTAGGATCTTTTATTTTGTTTAAAAAACAATCTGAGCCAAATACAGCAAAACATTAAGATCTGATAAAGCTAGGTGATGGATATATGGGTATCTGTCAGATTTTCTGAAGGCTTTGAACTATTTCAATTTTTTAAAAAATGAGTGGTACAGCCATATGACTCACTCAGAGAACAGTTTACAATGAAATACTAGAACAGTATTCGAAAATTTTGGGGATGTACTTTAGAGCCCACAAGCCTTAAGACAGATTTTGAAAGCAGATTAAAAATTAAGGAAAATGAGTTTGGAAGTGTTGAAACAGAAAGGAGAACGGTGGTCGCCAGGGTCTGGGGGAGGGGAAATGGGAGTTGCTGCTCAACGGGCACAGAGTTTCCGTCATGCAGCATGAAAAAGTTCTAGAGATCTGCTTTAAAACATTGTGATTCTAGTTAACAAAATTGTACACTGAAACATTTGTTGAGAGGTTAGATCTCTTGCTATGTATTTTTACCACAATTAAAAAGAAATTCACCTTGGAGATTAGTGTATGTCCCTAAGCTTTAATTTATGCAACATTTAAATGATATTAATAACAGTTGGGTGTATTTTTAGCATTACAGTAAGAATTAAAGGATACATGTTAATCATTTAATACAATATTCATTTACCATTGGCATTATAATTATCATCATCACCTCACTGAAAAATACAAGTAGATGGTTTACAAACAAACGAAAAACAAAACAAAGAAAGCGGGTTATATATTATTGTAATATAAGTGTAAAGAAGGATGAATCAAAATAAATTACAAATATCTTGCAAAAAATTAAGGAAAATACTTTTACTTGAGCATGTGCCTGTTTTTGAACGTTGTGCTTTTCTAACCAGAAAAGGAAATCAAGATTCATGATTTCTCTGCTTAATGTCTACTACCTATTACTTTTTTAAATATTTTTATTTTTTTAAACAGCAACATTAACTATCATCTGAAGACTCAACGTTCATCAGTGTCAAGATTTGTGAGAGAACAACGTAGGTTAAGACTGCTTGATTAGAATAAAGGGCAAAATTTAGTAGATTAACTGCCATCTTGTTTTCCTGCTTTTGTTTTTGTGTTTTAATTCGCTATTCTTTAGTGGATGCAAGTAGGGAGAATGTCGGAAATCTTATTTAATATTGCTGGTCACATGTCTGGCCACAACGAGCAGAAATGACTGCCCAGCACATTGTGGAGAGATGGGTCTCCGAAGCCACAATCCCATCAGCAACACGTGGCCCGCCAGTGATTTTATTTCCAGTGGGTGGGAGTTGGCAGGGGAACAGGATGTCTTCTGTTTGTCCCTCCAGACCTCGCCACGCCCTGCCCTTCTCCGGGGCTCTGTGCTGTGGAGCTGACCTGCATCCACCATGTCAAAGTCACAGGGCTCCCTTGCTCTCTCACATTTGCATCCGGATGGTTTTAACTAAGTGGGGGACAGTGGCAGGAGACTGGAAAGAGGGTGACAGTGAGGTGAGGGATTTCTGCTCCTGGCTCCAACCTCCCTAGCCCCCCGTTTGCAGTGGACACCCTGACTTCTCTACCTGAGGCTGAGCTCCTTGGTCGGCCCTCTCCATAGAGCTCCCTGCCCCCGCCCTACTTGTCCAGAGGCAGAGCTGGGCTCCCCACAGTTGCCGGTCTCAGCGTGCAGCACTGTTTGTTTCCCTAAATGCTGTCTACATCTTTATTAGCTTCTTCTCAAACCACCCAGTCCTGTTGATGTCCTGCTGGGACAGGGAAGAAGAGAGGAAGAAAAGTGCAATATCAAAATGAGGAGGAGGCACATGAATAAATGTTAAGTCCCTCACGGGTGTCCCTGCCACACAGCTCTCCTCTCCGCCACTGCTAATGTCTCTATTTTAGTAAAACAAAAATGGAATTAAGTAAATGCTATGAAGTTAAATATACTACATTATTGTGAGCGCCATAATTGTAATTCTTCTATGCTTTTGAAGCAAATTTGTATTTTGCAGAAAACTTTTGACTAGTTTTTAAATCATTTAGTCATTTACCCCCCCACGCCCAAAACATGTAAGCAGCTTAAGACGGATATTGGTCACTCTTAGAAAGATGAAGAAACGGCGTGCTGGCTCAAAACATTAAATGGTTTGAAACTTCATTGTTTCACAAGAGGCTAGAACCCCCATTCTGAGGATTTCAACTCACTGCACAGATTCTAAATGTTTCACTGACACTTCTATCTCACTGGAACTACTACCTACGAGCTTTAATATGCCTGATATAACACCTTTGTCAGCTCACTAATGTAAATGGTGGCTTTTACTGCCTGGCAACCTGTGCTGCAAAAGGAAAGGTGAATTGGAATTAATGATATCCTACCCTGGAAAAGTTGGCTGGCCAGCCATTCCTACTCCCGAGTAAGTATTCTGGGTCAAGGGGAGACTTCCAGAAGGAAGTTAGTCCGAGAATTTTTCATCTTCTTCCTTTGCAAACAGAACCCAGAGTGCCCTCCTGTGTATAAAGTGGAAATAAATCCCTACTGTTGCCATTATTACCAAGATGAGATTATGTTGGAGTGCTTATTTTTCAGACAAAAATACATAATTTTGGCAGCAGGTTTTAAGCAGAATATGTTCAATAAATTGACATACTGTGGACATCATTATTTACAATGCAAGTTATGTATTGTTTATAGTTGGAGTTTGGGGAATCTCAGAAATGGGGCAAGTTCAAAACAAAAGCCCTGTTTTCTTCTAAACTAAAAGGCCTAAATGTCTAAATGATATTGACATCTTATAAATCATTGTAATTTGAGATTTAAAATTGTTAACATAATGTTCAAACACTTGAAAACATATTATGAGAAAGTTTACAAACTTTCTCCACGGATGTCAAAGATTTCTCTCATCAGGGCTTTGACCTAAATTAGTGTGCCTGAGATAACTCCCTTCTGCAGCAAAGAGAACCCCTGAGTTTTACTTTTTTCCATGAGCCTTACAGAGTTCTCCATTTTCAGAGGAATTGTCAGACAAACCCAGTTCAACAATCTGCACAGTACCCCATTTGTCTGTCAGTGAAGAATTGATTAAGGTTAGGATATAAAGCAGAACTTCCAAGCAAATTCCTACATAATTGTTCAGGTTATGAAAATAATTTATCCATTTACCTCCTGGGGAAGCCAGCCATCACATTTCTAAAATTACAACTTTGGAAGACTAAGTGTACCCCTGATAGAATTTGTTCTTCAATAGAAATATTGATAATCAGTCATACTTTTATAATTGGAGAGCAATTACATTTAATTTTGGAGAGTAAATTGTCTGGTTTTGTTCGGAGGATTTACTTTAAGTTACTTACGTATTCCTACATTCTCATCTATTTGTTGTGTTCTAGTGTCCTCCAATGGATATTCTCGATAGTACTGGTATTGCAGCATCTATTTGAATCTGAGAATCACCGGGAGGCTGGATGGCACGTGAGCTTTGTGAGCAAACAATCCCAGAAGGAAATCCAGTTCTCCTAGTCTGAACTGAAACCAAGTAACACTTACAACACATCCAAAAACGATCCTCCCTAATAGACAATGCGTTCCGGGGTCATTCAGATTAAATGCTGTCCTTTCCTTTCTCTTCTTACCATATTGAATAATCTTGAAAGTAATAGACCCATACAGATGAAAGTTGCCGCTGAAAAATGTGGAAAGAATATGATTTGGTGACTGGACTTTAGAGGTCTGTGGTACACAGTTAGACTTCAGATATCAAGTAAGACACTAGTAATATTCTATTAGCCTAGAGAACAAAAGGAAGTATTCTAGAGCACATGAAGTTTGATTCTGGAGTAGTTTTTTATGCAAAATAAGATAAATGAAAAACAATATTACTTAGAGTTAATGAATAGATGAGTCTGAATTATTGAGAAGTCTGAATTGGAACATATAATTTAAAGAACAGCCATAATTAGGATGTAGTTTCAATAGATAGCCCAAGTAGTTTTAACAAAACCCAGGGCTATTCTTGTAAATTGATTGTGACCAGGGGTACTTGGCAACAACATGCCCCAAATTCTTGTATTTCCATTTAAAATAATCCCTCCCACTCCTGCAACAGGTGTTGAATCTTGTATTGGATCAAGTGTCCCAGTTTTGATGCAGAAAATATTGTAACTCAAACTGTGGGTGGAAGGAAGACGGTACACGAGGAGCAACTTGAGTCTATTGGATACATGAGAATAACTCCTTGAGAAAGTAATAATGTGGACTATGTCCCGCTTTCCCACAGAGCTAGAAGACACCTAAAATATGATGCTTTCTGATATTTCACAGGCATACATATTTCCCTAATGCAATTATTGGAGCATTTAAAATAGCCATATAGTGGGGCTGGCCCCGTGGCCGAGTGGTTAAGTTCGCACGCTCCTCTGTAGGCGGCCCAGTGTTTCGTTGGTTCGAATCCTGGGCGCGGACATGGCACTGCTCATCAAACCACGCTGAGGCAGCGTCCCACATCCCACAACTAGAAGGACCCACAACGAAGAATATACAACTATGTACTGGGGGGTTTTGGGGAGAAAAAGGAAAAAATAAAAAATCTTAAAAAAAATAAAATAAAATAGCCATATAGCACTATAACCATCTGTAGAGACAGCATCATAGGAGAATTTGCTCATTTACCCATCCATTGCATGGGAATTCCAAAGATCTACTGTTTTACCTGCAAAATAGGAGGTCTGGAAAGTTTCTGAACATTGAACAGCAGTCAGATATTTGAATAAGATGATGAATCATGGTTCTCAAGCAAGGAACTCTGACAATTAGATGTTAATTTCAGATTATGATTACTTGAAATAAAATAACATCTGTGGAACATCCTAAAAGCAAGTAAGGAATAACTTGCTGTAAGTTGAATGCAAATGTGACAGCGTATGGACTTGCATGTACTTTCACGTGGGAACCTGATTATAGTTCTAAATTCAGAATTATGACACCCACTGAGCTATCCCATCAAGAAAACAGTAGGTCCCTTGTCAGTTCCTTGTATCATGTCTATTGACAAACATAAACTAGAGAGCACAGAAGATCATGTGAAGGTACAGGCACGCAAGTGTGCATATGTGGGTGATTACGAATATGGAAACAGCTGTACCAGTAACTACCCGAGACCAGCAGAACCTAGCATCTCCTGAGAGAAAATAGACCAAGATTTAGAGAGTCTGTGTGAGAATATTAGCAGAAATGGAAGAATAAGTGTATTTCCTAAACGCGCTGTACCGAGATCTGTAATTGTACATTTTTTTATCACCACGATGGTTAAGGTACTCCTCCTTCCATGACAGTCCCCAGCACAGATCCAGAACAGCTTAGTGCAGTATTGCTCCAGCTCTAGGTGGCTTTGAGGCAGGCTCTTGATCTCCCATATGTTCTGGTATAACTCTCACTCAGGCATTATCATCCTCAACTGTGCCCTTCTGGTAAGGCTCTTGGTATCCAGAAGCTTATAATTCTTGGAAAATATAGCTAATCTCTCTGCTAAGAATTCTAATTATGTAGACTTCCTTCTCTGTCTTTTAGAAAAAAAGCCTTGTTTCACTCATCCGTGAGCTATCTCTGGTTCTGCATCAATCTGAATCTAGCATTTTCATTTGTCAATACAGTGATCACATAGTATTTTAAATAAAGCTAAAACCTACATATAAATTTTATTATGAAATTTCTTATAGTGGATACACTGTCTCTTGTGATGATCGCATTCATTCTGGTGACTCAATAATCACACATTATCAGAAGAATCACAGCTCCAAATAACAAACCAGTAGCGAGATATTTCAGAGTGAATGTCCTGGCAGCATGACTACCTGTCTCATTCTGGAGCCTAGGCTGTAGGGCTGCCTGGGGTATGTTGTTTTCATGGAAATGGAAGAAGCTCAAGAAGGCAAGTCCAATCATGCAAGGAAGTTCATTGGCCAAACCAAGTTACATGGCCAAGCCCAAAGTCAAGGGTCAGGGAAATACACTCTGCCATCATGAAGTGATGGCAAGAATATGGACATATAAAACTACTACAGGGTATCGAAAAAGCAGTGTGAATAACTAATCTACCACAGTCACCAAGGTAAACAGGAAAGAGAACTAGACTGGGAGACAGAAGACCTGGATTCTAGTCTTTTTCACCACCATCTATTCGAGCAAGGGGATGACCGCTGAGTTCCAGGTGGGTACAGAGTAAGTAGACTGAGTGATTTATGAAGCTTGATGCAATTCCAGTTATTCTCTGAGCTCATTCTCTCTCACTTCAAATCAATTTCCTCTCCAGTCGTGCGTAGTGCCTCCAAAGTTATCAGTGTCCACCTCAGGATCAGTAGATTAGTCCTTGATTTCTATACCTGAGCAATGACTCCCTCCATTAACGTCTCCCTCATAGCATATTTTCTATAGGCACCTACACTCGGCCCCTCACTTATACTCCTTCCTGTCCTTGACATTTAGCCTTAATCCTTAATTGTTGAAAGAATGTCCTAGAAAGTCTCATAATTCTTATCGCTTAGCCTAATTATTTTTTTCTAAAATACCCCTTAATCAAGTCCACGTCCAAACCTTTAGTGACTTCCTTTCCACCACTTCTTTTCTTTTCTTTTTTTTCCTTTTTTTATTTCATTTATTTATTTATTTATTTATTTATTTTTGAGGAAGATTAGACCCAAGCTAACATCTGCTGCCAATCCTCCTCTTTTTGCTGAGGAAGACTGGCCCTGAGCTAACATCCATGCCCATCTTCCTCTGCTTTACATGTGGGATGCCTTCCTCAGCATGGCTTGACAAGTGGTGCGTAGGTCTACCACACCAGGGATCTGAAACAACTAACCCTGGGCTGCCAAAGTGGAATGTGGGAACTTAACTGCTGCACCACTGGGCAACCCTCTCCCCCCCCCCCGCCCCCCCCCACTACTTCTTATGGACCCAAATTCATTAGCCTACCATTCAAAGATCTCTGAACTTTCCTCTGTTTTCTTTCTGTTTTTCACTCCATCCACTCCACTGGAAGAAAACAAAATCCTCCAAGTATGCTGACCTTCCTACTGTTAAGAAAAACAAGCAAAAGTTGGAAATAAAGCAAATGGGTGAATACCATGTCCTTTCAATGTCATTTGGAGGCATTGCTTAAAAGGTCCACCCAAGGATTATTTAAGGGCATACACTTTGTTCAACTCACTGCTTATCATTAAATAAAGACCTAGACATGATGAAGTCACATGTTGACATGTCCATTTTCATTCAGGAGAAATGATAACCTCAAGGCTACAGTTTATTGCCTTAAAGAACATTACTTACTTAGTTTTGTATCCAACCCAGCAATCATATCATAAATTTCCTTTATTAAATTTCTGAGCATATTTAGCTCCTCAAATGTTCTTGGAACCAGCCACGCCATCATAATGGTTATTTCATTAGCCAGTAAGATGAATAAAACCTTTGATATGTTCATTTTAAATTTGTAAAAGAACTATGTTTTTAACTTCTGAAAAGCTTGCTTTACCACTAATCTCTTTTTAAAAAGCTTTTCTCATTCTGCCTTTCATAGTTCATCCTGCTGCACTCTATCAGAAATGTCTGCTGCATCTCCAAGCTTATCAAAATCCTGCCTTGCCTGCAACTTCCTGTTCTAGTCCCATTTCCTAGCGAGGACCTCATCTTCCTTTAAACTGATTGGGCATCGATAGCCTGGATTATGGCTTTAGCTTCTTTATGATTTCATTTATTTTTAAACGTTTATTTTGTTTTCTTGATGAGATGAAAGCCCCAGCAACAAGCACGTTGTTGAATTTTAACCATAAGAAAATAAATTAAAAGTATGTTTAAAAAAGGATATTTATTTATACACAAAAAAATGACTATTGTATCGCAATTTACAGAACTTCTGAAAAACATAATTGATATCTTGATATCTCAGAATATTACAGAGAATTAAAAAAGAGAAAAAAGTTGAACAAGCAGCCGTTCAACATCAAAAATACACTAATTAACATATTTACTACTTTCCTAGGCCAGCTTAGACAAGATCTGGGAAACATTCTAAATAAAGTTTTTGCAAAGTGAGAAAGGATCAGCACAGATAGAAAGAGAGTGCCAGACGCAGCTGCCGGAGTCAGACTTTGGTGAGAAATTCACTTGTAGAGAATCACCTGTAAATTTATGTAGCACCAGAAGTACCGTCATCTCAGAAAGAAGAACACTCTGCAGCATTTCCCAGGGGTGGGAGTATGGGCGCTTCCTTGCACTCCCTGCCCTGTGGATCAAGATCCTTCTATGCATGTATTGCTTAAGATATTCCACCTCAACACCTAAATCCTGGGGCAGCCATACTTGGCACAAAACAATGGGAAAATTCAATTCTGAGCTTCAATTATATTTTCCTTAAAAGTTATTTTCATATTAGCTAGTTGTTTCAGCTTGGCATATGATGTAAAGACACTACCCAAAATAAAATTGAAAGAGACTGAAATTCTACCTTTTTTCCGTTAATCTAAAGAGGAAGAAAGAAAAACATCCTTACTCCCAGTCCTTTAACCAAGTTTCCCATTCTGGAGAGTTCCTGGATGTCTAGAATAATGGGCAGACAAAGAGCAATGTTAAAATCAGACTTCACGAAGCAGGAAGCTTGTGTGGCTTACCCCAGACCATGCTTCCTCTCCAAGGCTTTGTTCTCTCATTCCCACTCCATCTTCCTTGGGCACCACCTGATAACAAACCTCACTCTCCAAAACTCTCAATAGCTACTCGTTCCCAAAGAGAATTCAAACTTCTAATCCTGCCATTCAAGACTGTCACAGTCTAATCCCAAACTCTCTCTCCTGTGATGTGGGAAGTTCAGTCCTATATGAACCAAATACTTCAGCTAAACTGATATATTCCAATATTACTTACACTTCTTCATCTCTATTTCTTATTCCTATCCTTTTTTCTGCTTGGCACATCCCTTGCCAAGCACCTCTGCTTATTCTTCTAGGGTCTACTCAAATGCCACCTCCTCCTTGAAACCCTTCCTAATCACCACTACCCAAACTCATTTCTCTTTCCAAATTCCTATATCTTTTTTGTTCTGTTTTATTAATTATATAATAGGCACATGTATTACCTCCCTTACAAGATGAGGACAGCAACCATGTCTTATCTATCACTCTCTCTCTCATAGCATAATAGGCCCTCAATAATTACTTGCTGAATGAATGAATTGCAAAGAAATTGTAATCTCGATGTTCTGTGCTGGTTTTATGGATTCAATTTTTAGGACCTGGGGTTGCTTTATTAACAATTTTTATACTTTTCCCCCCATAATCAGACCAAAAAACATTTTTTAATGAATCGAGTTCACCAGAAGGTTGACAAGCCTATAAAATGCTAGTTAATCCATATCAGTCTCTTGGTTTCACTAAGCATGCCCCTCTGAAAATATGGTACTGAATCTGTATGACACCAAGTTGCTCTTTCAAGAAAATTGTTTAACAATTTTGATCAAAAGCTAAGTTCAGTTGCCCAAAGAACCTTCAGAAATATCTGAGGTCAGAAGCTCTGATGCAGGTTGGGTTCAAGATTTTTGTGCAGGATGTTTGTCGGGAGTGCTGTCAGGAGTGACACGTGCAGGGGCAGGGAAGGAAGGAGGAGTGGGCAGTGGGAGAAGCAGGGCTGCAATGCAGTCATGACTAAGCCCTGATCCCATGGGGAGCTCCGGGCCTGAGATGGCCCTGTTCATGCCATCCCAGGGAACCAGACCTTCATACCCCTGAACTGGTCAGTCACTGAATGTGGGCTACCCTGGGAAGCAGGCATCCTTGAGCAAGGTGGTGCTCTTCAGTGGAGGTGATCCTCAAAGAGGGCTGAGGAGACCCCTCAGCAGACAACCTTCCCAGCGGCTGAGGAAATGCATCCTTCAGCCTGAAGTAGAGATTTTGGCCAGTGCAGTCCAGCATCCATAACTCAATCTAAACACCAACACGTCTGATGTCCTTTCCTCTGAGCACCCGAGTTTGGTTTGCTTTGCTTTGCTGAACGTGCTAATTCTATAAGGCAGAGAACTGTTTGACGCTCCCATATTTCTCGTACGTGATTCCTGTGAAAGTCTGAAATGTATCACACTGCTTTCCCCTAACGCCAGCAGTTTTTATTCTCAAACCAAATTAAACGTGTGTTTGTATCTCTTCTTTTGCTCTAATAGTCATATTGCAAAAACAATGATACATGGAAAGACATATTCAGAGGGTAATGAGGAAGAAAGGGGAAATATGTCCAGAGTTACTGCAGGAAACTTCTTTTTATTACACTTAGGAATGCAGCTTAGGCAAAATTGTATAATACAAAGCATTCTGAAGAGTCTGGCACATCTGGCAAATTTGGACAAACAGGATAATTGAGGGTCCTTCCTGGATTTATTGGTCCCTTTGGACTAACTCTAGTTTCGAAGTCTTTGCTTTAGAGTTTATAAAGGGCTTTCATATACATTATTTTGTCATTTTACCAATGATTCTGTAAAAGAGCCAAAGATTATAATTGCCTGTACTTTCAAAAGTGCAAACTATGACCCAGAGAGCTGAAGTGATCTTTCTCAACATCACACAGCCCACAAGGATAAGAGTGAACCCTCAGTCTCATTATTCTAAGTACACAGACACGCCTAACATCACACCAGCAGATGTCAACCATAATACTGCCATCCACCACGAGACTGTCACAAATCATTCGTTACTAGAAATAACATGTGAAACTTGTAAATGATTGACTTTTCTATATAAGGAGGGATGGTCTGCACAAAAATCTCTCTCTTGCTCATTTGTGTTCGGAAATGCTTTCTCCAATAGAAGGAAACGGCTACAGCAGGAAGAAGAAAGTTTAGGGCTTTGCTATGGCTGCGTGTCTGGCATGTGAATGTCCTTTATCAAGTGGGTCCTGGTGGCATGCTGTGCTGTGTCACTGTGCCTCTAAGATCTAGGACCACGTCTCCTCCTCTAAATTTGCGTCTATAGACAGCACCAAAATTTTGGCTTCACCTCTAGAATTCTTTTTGAACATAGAGTAAAGCACATATTATTCCCCCTAAACTACTCATTAGCTGCTTATGGGTTTTTACTGACCGAAGTCAGCAAAGCCCAGTGTCTCCTCTCCTCTCCTCCACCTTATCAGGCCTGGTTGTTTTTCTTCTTTTGTATCTAATTCTGTGGCATGACAACATTCCACCAGTAAAAAGTTTATGAAGTTCAGAAGACTGAACTCAGAGCAGCAATGAGAACACGCATCTATTAGCAATTGCAGGATTGCACCCACATATCAAAGACCAGCCTTTCAACTACATGAGAGGTGAGGAAGAGTCAGAGAAGACCAGCAAACAATCACCGATCGGGGGCGTGGCAACATTTCTAAAAGTATGTTGGTCAAATTTTGCACAATAGGGCTTTTAAGGAACAATAAGATGACAAAGGAAAATCAATGTCTAGCCAACAAACTCCAATTAGTCACAATAAACTAGAGAACTCACAGTACACATTAGGATAAAGAGAAGTTCTCAGAAATCTTTCTAAACGTCTTTTCTTCAGCAGGAGATGCATGTTTCTTGCTTACATAAGACTGAAGATAAATCATATAGGAAACATGATGTTGTTGCTAAAAAAGAATGAAGCTGATTTTTTTTTTTTTTTTTGGTGAGGAAGATTGGCCTGAGCTAACATCTGTTGCCAATCTTTCTCTTTTTGCTTGATGAAGATTGTCACTGAACTAACATCGCTGCCAATCTTCCTTTATTTTGTATACGGGACGCCACCACAGCATGGCTTGATGACTGGTGTGCAGGTCTGTATCCAGGATCCAAACTCATGAATCCCAGGCTGTGGAAGCAGAGGGCACAAACTTCACCACTACACCACCAGGCCAGCCCCAAAGCAGTGTTTTTTGTTTTTTGTTTTTTTTATGAGGAAGATTAGCCCTGAGTTAACATCTGTTGATAATCCTCCTTTTTTTGCTAAGGAAGACTAGCCCTGAGTTAACATCTGTGCGCATCTTCCTCTACTTTATATGTGGGACGCCTGCCACAGCATGGCTTGCCAAGCAGTGCATAGGTCCATACCCAGGATCTGAACCAGTGAACTCAGGGCCACCGAAGTGGAACATACGAACTTAACCGCTGCACCACCAGGCCGGCCCCACAAAGGTGATTTTTTAACAAGTTGATTCCAAAATACAATCAAATAAATCAGTGCTCCTTTTAAGAGGAGTCACCTAGAAGGCTATACAATGGATGACTCTAACTTAGTGAACCGATTTCAAAATGTACACATAAAAATGAGTCTCCCCTATGGATGAATGGATAAAGAAAATGTAGTATATATATACACACAGTGTATTAATGTTTGTGTGTGTGTGTGTGTATATATACACACACACATATACAGAATGGAATATCACTCAGCCATAAAAAAGAAAGAAATCCTGCTATTTGCAACAACATGGATGGATCTTGAGGGCATTAAATTAAGTGAAATACCAGACAAAAGTACATATGGTATGATCTCACTTATATGTGAAATCTAAAACAAACACACTCATAGACACAGAGAACAGATTGGTAGTTGCCAGAGGCGGGGGGAGGGGCTGGGTGAAATGGGTGAAGGTGGTCAGAAGTTACAAATTTCCAGTTATAAGGTAAATAAGAATGTAATGTACAGCATCGTGGCTATAGTTAACAATACTGTGTTATATATTTGAAAGTTGCTAGGAAAGTAGATCTTAAAAGTTCTCATCACAAGAAAAACGTTATAACTATGTGTCATAATGGATGTTAACTAAGCTTATTGTGGGAATCATTTCTCAATATATACGTATATCAAATCATTATGTTCTACACCTGAAACTAACACAATGTTACATGTCAATTATATCTCAATAAAACAATGAGTCTCCTCTTTGTAGTCTTCTGTAGGGAAATTATGCCTGTGATATAGCTTTGGCCCAGAACATTTTATAATTCCTTCTCATGAACTATCTTCAGAACAAATAGCAATAACCACCAACCACTGAGCTCTTACAATGTGCCACGCGCCACATAAACCATTCTACACGTCACCTAATATAATCCTTCACGACAGCTGCCTGAGGTGGGTATTAGTAGCCCCATGTTCCAGGTGAGAAAAACTGAGGCTCATAGAGTTTGCAAAACTTAAAATGCAAAGTGGTTCCGAATCACAGAGCCGGCAGGCGAAGAAGCTGGTATTTGCATCTTTCTCCCTCTAAATCACTTCCCTGTGAGTCACACAGGGCACATCAGGAAGTCAATCAAATTCAGGACTTTGCACATTGCTGAGAGTTTCACAAGCTCGTGTGGAGGGCCCATGACTTTCCAGACATCGCTCCAAGGATACCAAATGTAAAAGACAAGACATCAGAAGAGAGGAGACAGGCCCTCAGGGGCTTACAAGCTGGCGAAATTGGTTCTGATTAGTACCAGGCTTTGGCCAAAAGATCACTCCACCTGCAAAGGATAAAGCTTTGACACGACTGGAGATGATTCAAAACCTGGGGTGGGGGGAGAGTTGCTGATGGGAACCAATAGTCAGAAGACAGTGATTCAGAGATGAGCCACAAAATATGCTGAGGAGTGACACCAGTGTCACAATTATGGTAGGTCCTCCGGAGGCAAATCCTTTAAGGAGGATGACACTCATTTGGAGTTCTGTTTGTAAAAGTCCTATCGCTTTGTGGTCACTAGTTTGAATTTATGACAGTCACCTTGAAAACACTTTAGAGTTTACGAATGTACCCATTGTTAATTGAATTTATAAATTAAACTGTTCACAAAACCAGATTTCCTTGTTATTTTATTTACCTTGAGGACTAACAGCAAGCTGGGCTTGCTTATTAAAGTTAAGAGTTCCACTTTGCAGATTTTTAGCTATAGAATATTATTTTAGATGCATATTAAATACTGATCTGTATATACAGACCCCAGAAGGGAGTAATACACTATCAATTTGATAGAAGTTGTAAAATTACATAAGCTGTTGTTAGGCTTCCCTTTCAAGCACAATATAAGACAAATAAACAGATTTTAACATAATACATTTATTGATTTAGCAATTATTTTAAAATTTGAAACACTTATTTTTGATATTAAAGCTTAGATAGATACAGAACACATCCCAAAGAACGACCAAAAACTGATTTGTGTATAAATTAAGTTTATAGCTGCAGCCTCTCACATCGTTAAGAAACAAAAATCATTGCTTTTCAGTACATAAAAGCTTCTGATTTTTACAAAATCAACAACACTTTCTAGAATCGTTGCAGAAGATTGCAGAATTCTTTCTCTTCTGAAATTGGAAAAATT
The DNA here is from genome assembly GCF_041296265.1 of Equus caballus. Taxonomy (NCBI): domain Eukaryota; kingdom Metazoa; phylum Chordata; class Mammalia; order Perissodactyla; family Equidae; genus Equus; species Equus caballus. The sequence goes on along the minus strand of NC_091699.1, from coordinate 71,269,992 downwards.
CTGGGAACTTTTAATTTTTGTGTGAATATAAATTTTTCACAGCTTAGAGGAAAATTGGGAGGTAAGACACACGGACTTGCAAAACTGACAATCAGACAAAGAGGTGAGGCGCTTAAAATAATTCCAGTAGTAGGTGATATGTACATTTCATTGTGCAATGTTTGTGGATTTGGCTAAGATTTTAAGATTTATCAGTTCTAATAGCCCAGTCAAGAGAATGATTTTCCCATTTTGGTTTTAAAGTTTTTCCTGTAAAGTCCACCTTTTCAGTAAAGGGCAGTATAGTCTCTATTGCTGAGAAATCAGTCGTGTTAACTTATCCCCCAATGTCACTCAAAAGAATGACTCAAAATAAAAATACACACAAACTGTTATGAATAAGAGCAAGCTGTTAGAACTTGCATAACTGAATTCTAAAGTTTTAATCTTCCCAGTGTAGCCCTACAATACAATAACTCCTTGCACATTACCAAAATGCAGTATCATGATTCGAGAAGGATTAAGTACATCTCTTTAAAGTAAAGGGAAAAGAATTTCAATACGAGCAACAAAAAAGTCAGATAATTTTACAGATTTTTAAAATGATAGTTATTTACATTTTATAGTTTGCCAAATGTTTCCACACTTAACCTCATTTACAATGCCTTTCTGGGGTAGGCATTTTCCCCATTTTAGAGAAGAGACTGAAATAAGAAAGATTATGACTTGTCCAAGTTTATGTGATTTCAAAATGCATCAAGAACCGAAAATTAAATAGGTAAAACGGAGTTCAGATGACTGAAGAGTTACTCATGCTAGAGATATTTGAATCACTAGACCAGAATAAATTATATTCTTGGACAACTAAATAACTGTTCTAAGACTTCAGATAAGGAATAGCTATCATTTGAAGCATCTACGAAATTAAGACAATGTCTGGAAGCTAAAATATTTAAGAAATATTCTATGCCAAGACTTGAGAAGAAATTTCCTCACTAATGATAAAATTTCCCTTTATTTTAAATTCCTAGAAAATGCTGGATTATAAAAAATTAAAGTCAATGAGGCAAGACTTTTAAAAATCCCAGGAACTTGGTAAAAAATAAACTTCTTTGTAAATAACAGTTTAGCTCAGATAAATCTAATTTACTTCTAAATTATCAAAAGCAGGAACTAGGAAATGAAGATGGTAAACTACCTCTACTTTGATAGTTTTTCTTATTGTTATTTCATCCTAAATGAAGAAATATACATATTGGAATTACAATTCAAATTAAACCACTAGGTGGTGTTCTAAAGACTAGAGGACTCCTTGGTGAGGGAGAAGATAACAAATGATAGCCTCAGTGCGTCATTACATCGCTTTTATTTGTAAATTGCTATTATCATTTTTTTTAAAGGCACTATATCTGATTACTTGTGTGATCATAGACTCATGGAATTAAAACTGGAAAACATACCCTCCTTAGATAGACTGGCTCTGGAAACAGGAAAAGCATATTTATGTTGCCCGCCTTTGGCTAACAGAGAAGGTTGGGTGAGGAAGCCCTGCCTACGAATTTGAACACATAAAAGAAACCCTGTAATTTCAAAGTCCTACCTGTGCTTTGTGTACGACACGACTGATATTCATGGACAGGCCCTGGAATAACTGTATCACAGTTGTTAAAATGTTGAAATACTTTCCTGTCAGCTTATAATTAACTGCTATGCTGACCACCATATCCTCCCACAGACTAATTACCCAAGAGGCTCCCCTAGGGACCGCCCCCCCAAACTCCAACTAACAAAGGGTTAAACTCGGCTCGTATGAAATCTCTAGCATCACTTCTATCTAGTCGCTAAATATTATTAATATCATCCTAAGTAGGGATCCAGAGAAGAGATTTATTCAGAGCATTTTAATAGTAGTTTCTTTGGATATGCAAAGGAAAACACAAAATTTATTTAGAGGTAGAGTGAGGAGAGCTAAGGGTCTCTGAGTAAGTATTTAACAATGATGTGGGGGTCAGAATAAGCCAAAGAGAAGAGAGTGAAAGTCTCAGAAACAAAGGGGCCCTGAGTAACATAATCCTTTGGTACAAGAACTGAGGGCTAGGAGAAACTGTGCCCAGTGAAAATCTGCCTACTGGCACAGTCATAAAGGAACTTGAGAGGCCATCATGCTAATATTCAACTTTAATTTTTTTGCTAAACCATGAGATAATCCTCTACAGTTACCCTCCAAAAAGTTTAAACACTGGCGTTTTGTATGTGTTTGGGGGAACAGAGACAAGTGAAGTGATGTTTCGTGGCTGGGGAAACACAGGACCAGTGATAAGTATAGAGGTGATAATGAGAAGTAAGCAGCAGCACAAAATGACACAGTAGGAGAGATTAGTGAACTTGAAGACACAGCAATAGGAACTATCTAAAAGGAAATGCAGAGAAAAAGATAATCCAAAACACTTAACAGAGCCTCAGTGAGCTATGGGACAACTCAAATGGCGAATGGCCTAATAAACATGAAATCAGCATCCCAAAAAGAGAATAGAGAGAGGGAGGACATAAAAAATACTTGAAGATATAATGGTAAAAAATATTTTCTAAATTTGATGAAAAACATAAGCCCACAGATCTAAGAAGCAGAGCAAACTCCAAACACAAGAAACATGAAGAAAACTATACAAAGGCAAATCAAGGTCCAAGAGTGCAAAACTAATAGTGCAAAATTCAGTTAGATAAAAAGAAAATCTTAAAACCACTCAAAGTAAAAAGATGTGATACATTTAAGAGGACAAAGATAAGGAGGATAGAGGATTACTCATCAGAAAAAATGGAACAAAATCAGTAAAGCACTGAAAGTAAAAAAACACAAAGTCAACCTAGAATTCAATTAACAGTGAAAATCTCTTTCACAAATGACATTAAAGGCTGAAAGAATTCATCTCCAGCAGATGTCCCCTACCAGAAAAAGTTAAGAATGTCCTTCAGGCAGAATGAAAATGATACGAGATAGATACATAGATTTATGCAAATAAAGGAAGAGCACCAGAAACGGTTACTATGTGAGAAAATATTTTTAAAGTGCTTCTCATTATTTAAATATCTTTAAAAGAGTATAGACTGCTTAAACAAAAATAGTAATGATATAGTGTGGGTTTATAACATGTGAAAAATAAAATACGACAACAATAGCACAAATGCCAGAAGAGGAAAATTAGAAGTATACTGTTGAAAGGACCTTACGTGAAATGTGAATGATACAATATCTCTTGAAGGTAGATTACGATGAGCTACAGACATACACTATAAACTCTTTAAAAAACTACTAAAATAATAAAATAAAAATTACAGCTAATGTCAGCAAAGAAGAAAAATGAACCATAAAAAATACATTCAGTTAATTCAAAAGAAGGCAGAAAATATAGAAAAGGGAACAAAGAATAGATAAGACAAATATAAAACAAACAGAGTGATGTTATATTCAAATCCAAATATAAAAATAATCACCTCAAATGTAAATAGCTTAAATACCCCTAATAAAAAGCAAAGATTATTACATAAAAAAGCAAGATTTAACTACATGCTGCCTAAAAGAAACACACTTCAAATACAAAGATACTAATAAGCTAAAAGTAAAAGTATTATATAAGATATACTGTGTTGACCTATTTAAAGAAAGTTAGAATAGCTATACTTATATAAGACCATATAAATTTCATAAGCGGCAATGAAGCAGTTTATTCTGTAATGATAAATGGTCAATTCATCAAAAGGACATAGTAATCCTAAATATTGATGTACCTAATAACAGAGCCTAAAAATAAATAAAGCAAGAATTCATGTAACTGTATGAAGAATGTACAAGTGCAAATTTTAGTCAGATAGCTCAATATCCCTCTCTTAATAATTGATGGGACAAGTAGACAGAAGTCAGTAAGAATACAGAAGATTTGATCAAACTGTCAGCCAAGTTGTCCTGATTGACATTTATAGAACTTTCTGCCCAAAAAATACAGAATAGATTCTTCTCACATGCACACAAGACATTCATCAAGAAAGACCATATTCTGGACCATAAAACAAGTCTCAATAAAAAAGGATTCAAGTTATAAAAAGTACGGTCTAATCACAAATCAGTTGAATTATTAATTATTAACAGAAAGACATATGGAAAATCTCTAAATATTTGGAACCTAAAATTTCCAACCTAAATTTGAAAGCACTTCTAAACTATCCATGGGTCAAAGGAAAAATAAAAATAAAAACTAGAATTTTGCAGGCTGACCCGGTGGTGCAGTGGTTAAGTGCACATGTTCCACTTCGGTGGCCCAGGGTTTGCCAGTTGGGATCCCGGGTGCGGATATGGTACCACTTGGCAAGCCATGCTGTGGTAGGCATCCCACATATAAAGTAGAGGAAGATGGGCACAGATGTTAGCTCAGGGCCGGTCTTCCTCAGCACAAAAAGAGGATTGGCAGCAGTTGGCTCAGGGCTAATCTTCCAAAAAAAAATTTTTTTTTTAATTAGAATTTTGAACTGAATTAAAATTAAAAAACAACATATCAAAATTAGTCAGATGCTGCTAACGTAGTCCTTAAGGAGAAATTTACAGTATTTATTTCCTATATTAGAAGAGCAAAAATGTCTCAAACGAACAATCAAAGATTTTACCATAAGAAACCTGCAAAAGAAGAGCAAATTAAATCCACAGTAAGTAGAAGAAAGGAATTAATAATGATCAGAGTGGAAATCAATGAAATAGAAAAGGGAAAAACAGTAGAGAAAATGAACAAATTATTTGAGAAGATCGATTAAGTTGATAAACCTCTAGACAGACTGACCATGAAAAAAAGAGAGAAAACACAAATTACTAATATCAGGAATGAATGGTACGATATCTCCTCAGAGTCCACAGATAATAAAAAGATAATAAGGAAATAGCATAAAAAACAACTTTATGCAAACAAATTTAGCAACATAGATGAAATGGACAAATTCCATGAAAGTCAAACTACCAAACTACACTCAAGAAGAAATAGACAATCTGAAAGGCATTATATCCAGTAACAAAATTGAGTTTATAGGTTAAAATCTTCCCACAAAGAAAACTCCAATCTTACATGGCTTCAGTGGGGAATTCTAATGAATATTTTAAAAAGAAATAATACCCCTGCAATTTACATAATGTTTTAAACCAATGTTACCTCAATAAAAAGCACAAAGAATATCAATTCTACAAATGCTTTCTTAGAAAACTGAAAAAGGCAGGAATGCTTCCTGACTTATTCTACAAGACTAGCATTATCTTAAATAATAAATAAAGTCATTGTAAGAAAGAAACCGATCCAACCCAATATCCCTTATGAACGTAATGTGAATACTCTAAACAAAATTTTAGCAAATTAAATTGGAGAAAATACAAATAGGATAACACATCATGACCAAGTGTGATTTAATCCCCAGAAGGCAAAGTTTGTTTAATATCTGAAAAATCAATCAATATAAGCCATATTAACAAACTAAAAAGGAAAAAGAAAAACCATATATTTATCCCAATAGACAATGAAAGCATTTTACAATATCTAACATCTGTTCCTGAGGACTTTCAGCAAACTAAAAATAGTTTTTATTCCTAGAATAGTTAATAGTTATAAATACAACTTTATTTATAATCAATGTGAAAAACTTACAGTTAATATCATACTTAATGGTAAAAGATCTAATTATCTTAGAGGAACCTTAAGATCAAGAACAAGACAAAGATTTTCACTCTCACAACTTCTATTCAGCATTATACTGGAGGTCCTAGCAAGTGTGATAAGTCAAGAAAACAAAATAAAATACACCCAGGTAGGAAAGGGAAAAGTAAAACTGTTTTTACCCATAGATGACATGATGGTATCTGCAGAAAATCTGGTGGAATCTACAAAATAAACTACTAGAATTAGTAAGTGAATTTAGCAAAGTGGTAGGATAAAAGGTCAACAAACAAAACTCAATGTATTTCTATATGTTAGTAACAAAGAATCAGATACTGAAATTAAAAATCAATGTCATTTACATAGCATCAAAATATGTGAAATAATCAGGGATGGATCTTACAAAAAATGTGAAAGAGAACTACACTGAACTACAAACATTATTGAGATAAATTAAAGAAGGCCTAAATAAATGGTAAGATATAGTGGATTCAGGTGCTTAAAGACTCAATATCAGTCCTCCCAAATTGATGTACAGATTCAATATGATCTCAGTAAAATCTCAGAAATGTAGAAATTGACCAACTGATTCTAATGTTCATATGGAAACACAGAGGACCCAGAGGAGTCAAAACAACTTTGAAAAAGTACAAAGTTGGAGAATTAACACTATCTGATTTTAAGACTTATTATAAAGCTACAATAATCAAGACAATGGTATTGGTATAAAGTAAATGTATACATCAGTGGAACAGAATGAAAAGGACATGAACAGACCCATCCCTACATGGGATATGGTTTTTCAGGGAGGTGCAAAGGCAATTCAGTGGAAAAAGGACAGTCTTTTCAACAAATGATTCTGGAAAATTGCATATCCACTCACACACATACAAGAACTTGAATTCATATCTCACACCATATACAAATACACAAAAATTAATTAAAAATGGATCTGTAAACTAAAAACTATAAAACTTCTAGAAGAAAATGCAGGAGAAAAATCTATGTGACCTTAATTTAGGCAAAGATTTTTTAGATATCACATCAAAAGCACAATCCATAACAAATTAATAAACTGGACTTCCTCAAAATTAAAAACATTTGCTCTTAAAAAACATTGTTAAGAGAATAAAAAGACAAGCCACAGATTAGAAAAAATTACAAATTGTGCAGCTTATAAGAGATTTGTATTCAGACTTCATGAAGAATTCTCAAAACTCCATAATAGGAAAGCAACCCAATTAAAAACTAGGCATAAGATTTGAACAGTACTTAACCAAAGAAAATATACAGATGGCAAATGAGCACAAAAAAGATGCTCAACATCTTTAGTCATCAAGGAAATGCAAACTAAAATCCCAGCAAGACACCATTACATACCTGTTAGAGTGGCTAAATTAAAAAGACTAGCATACCAAATGTTGCCAAGGATTTGTAGGAACTAGAACTCTCATACATTGCAAGTGGGAATGTAAACTAGTGTAATCTTTCTGAAAGACAACTTGACAGTTTCTTAAACAGTTAAACACCTACCACATGATCTAGCCATTTCACTGCTAGGTATTTTAGAAAGAGAAAAGAAAGCATATGTTCATGCAAACACACTTGAACGTTGATAAAACAACTTTATTTATAATAGCCAAAAGCTGGAAACAACCCAACTGTCCAAAAGGTGAGTGGGTAAGCTAACTAGTCTATCCAAACAATGGAATACTCCTCAGTAATGAAAATGAATGAGCTATTGATAACTACCACAACATGAATGAATCTCAAAATAAGTATTCTGAGTGAAGGAAACCAGACTAAAAACAGTGCATACTATATAATTCCATTCAAATAAAATTCTAAGAATTAAGAACCAACGTATAGTGACTGAAAACAGATCAATTGTTGCCTGGGGTCAGAGGTGAGTGGAGAGAGAGGTGGAAGGCAAGATTCCAAAGGGGCATGAGGAACTTTGGGGCATGATGGATATCTTCATTATCTTGATTACAGTGAAAGTTTCACAGGTTAAGTCAAAACTTAACAAATTTTACCACTTTAAATATATACAGCTCGTTTCTTGGCAATTATACTTTAATAAACAGTTTTTAAAACACTAAAAGCTGCATCTCAAACACTGTCTTCTCATTTGAGGGGCCTTTACCCCATATAGTCTCCTTATCACATGCTTCTCATAGCTGGGTTTAGTTAGTATAAACAATACAGCAACAAGAGCAGGAGTTATGTAACTGGGACGCATTGGGCACCCCTCTCCAGGAAGGGTGAAGACCAGCAACCCACCACAGCAATATCTCAGTAGGCATGTACAAAATTCCAGCTCAATGTCAAGCACATATACATCATACATAAGAAGTCTTGATGGGGATATAGCTTCAGAAAGACATAACGAGGCCAAGGGAAACCTCAGATACAAGATATAAATGGGAAAAGCGAAGGCATGCCATCACTGAAAATGAAGCCAATGAGATTCATGCAAAAGAGGCAGGACAGCGTCCATTGGATGTGGTTCACATATGATTACATTGGTGTTAAGGTATCTGAAAATTTATTTTAAAATACTTTACCAAGGGTAGTATAATATTTTCAATTTATTCTTTAAATCTAAGGCAGCCAGTTGCCCTGACTGAAAATTCACACTGTAGGGAAGGTAAGCTGGCATTCTATTAGAAATGTCACACTCCAGTGGTGACTACTACAAATGGTTCTTGACTAATATCAGCTCCATCAATCTTGATAATTACCATATCCTAATTAATGCCAAATCCTTTGATCATTAGCATAGTCAGTGTAAGAATGGATTTTTATTGGTGAAATTAGTGGCTTGTTAAATGCCATAATAAATGTTAGCAATTGCTCTCATTGGTGAAATAACTAAATGATGAAGACATGGATTGGATAAAGTTTGAGAAACACTCTCTGTCCTTTAATGAAGAGGAAATAATCTACTCAGGCCTCTAGCTTGACAACCTTAAGGATGACACCCAAGTCTTGCTCCCCAAGAGATTCTGTTTCAAGCATTGATTAAGATGATTTCTCACTGTCTGATTCCCACTATAAGAGTACACAAATTCTTTTCTGGAATACTGTCATATCTGCCCTGAGTAAACTTTTCATGCAAGGTGATGGCTCTAGTATCTAAACGCAGAGAGAACTGAGACTTCCTTAGGTTTACACAACAGGCTGTGGGAACATATTGTATCTAGTTCCTAATCAGAGTTTGCTTAAAAGGTGAAGAATCCAGAAGCTACCACCCAAGAATAGCATCAATGCCAAGAGTTCTCTTTTATTCCAGCTCCTTCAACACTCTATGGGTAGAACAACTTAAAATTACTTCCCAATCCCATTTTCTAGTTGGGAGAGAACTATGCTAGGTTTCCATTGTTCCAGAGACGGTAGATGGCAGCCCGTCAATGGCTCATTCACTTGTTGACTAACAAATGTGTATTAAGCATCTGTTAATGGGTTAGGCACTATGGATTAGGGCAGTCATCTGGGTTGAGGTCAGGATGAGGCAGTGACAGGTCACACGTCCATCAACACCTTCCACTAGGGAAAAATTGGAAAGACTAGACGGAAAAGGTAACTCTCCTTTATGCATGAGGGGTTGCACATCAAGGAAACCAAAGAGAAGAAAGGAACAGACTCCTGATACCTAGTGGCCTGTGATTCTAGCCATCAGTAAAACTTGGCAATGGGAACCCTGCCATTAGCATCACATGGACTATGGTGTGACATAGTAAGCATTTACCCTCAGTGTGCTCAGCACTCCTGGATTCACACAAAGATGACTTTGCAGATGGCGGCCAGTCACTTGGGTTACCCCAGTCACCCGGGAATTTGGATCCATCTTCAAAATATTCCTGACATTATACTGTTTTCTCTACTTTGGTATATCTCTGAAAGTTTTCCACAAAAAAAGTATTTTTAAATCCCTGGCATGCAAGTCTCATCTAACTTCTCTTGAACTTTCCCAGAGGTGAGATCCTACCATTCCATAAAGTTTGCATTGAGCTGAAATTCAACTTCCTATAATGTCCACCAACTGATCCAAGTCCTCTCCTGTGAGCTACAGAAAAGGAGTTCTCTACACAAAAGTGAATCTCTCAACAAGAGAAGCTTCCAAATGGCAAGACGGTTATTAGGTGACTATATAATTTACTGTCCAAAATGGAGACAATTTTGAAAGTAAAAGATGGCACTAAAATAATTAAAATATTATAATTGCTAAGATTTGTATTTATTAATTGAATATTAGGTTTCAGTATAGTGGGAGATCCATTAAAAGTTCTAATCCAAAAACATTTTCAAAAATAAACTCCTTTCTAAACACATAAAAATAACGTATATGGGCCAGATGCTAAGCCAGATGGGACACTGAGAAACAGGCATGAACAGAGAATGACCCCAGTGAACACAAACACATGATCACCCTAGTTACCATGTGTCATCATCACTTCCCTTGTCCAGGTTCAACATCCCCAATTCTTTGAATGGATTTCTTCAGTATCTAATTTTATTCATCTGACAATATCCACTTAAAATATGCCACCAAAAATAACACAATATTCCTGATGAGTTCTGACCAGTGCCCATTACAATAAAGCCATCATCTCCAAAATCCACACATCATGTTCTTGTAACACTGCCCTCAGATTGCATTTGCCTGCCCAGCAGCTGCATACGTTTTGTTGGCTTGTATTCAGCTTCTAATCAACCAAAATCTTTTGCACGTGAAGTGCTACTAAACTCAGTCTTCCTCTTCATGAAGATTCACAAAGGATTTTATTTTTCAGACCCAAATTCAGAAATTATATCTTGTTAGTTTCAGCTCATCATTATAGGCTATTAATGTAGTTTTTGATGAACAGCTTATCATCTAACATATTATCTTTTCTTCCAATATTTTCTGACATCCAAAGTTTGGTAAGCAAATTCTAAGTGTCTTTCATCCAAATTGTAATTAAAATGTTTAACAGAACACGGCCCAAACTAGTCTAGCACTCATAATCTGGTTGATCCAGTTAACTAACATTTTTTCAGCCAGGTAAGAATCCACCTAACTACCCTGACATTGGGTCCATATTTCTCCCTCTAATCCAAAAGAACATCATGAGAGGTATCAAATAAGGCAGTTACATCCCTCTGAATGGAAGATGATAGAATCCCCAAAGTAATTTTCTAAACCACTTGCCATGACAGACAGTCTACTCACAAGTGTTTGTCTTGTAAAGCAATCTGAAGATTTTCCAATAGTGAAAGATACCAGTTGTACAAAGCTCAGCACGCAATGCAACAGCTCAGCTGTTAAATAATGCCTGGTGAAACAACAACATAGAAAGAAAAACGGAAAGCATGTGGAGTGCATTTTGGCAACCAACCACTTTGATTCAGTACAGATGTTACATCCTGCCATGCTCTTCTTTGTTTCCTACCCAAGAGTCACAGTGAAGCTGGATTGAAAAGTTGTGGACCCACCATGACTCAACAGGATGGGTTAATTTGAGCTAAGAATGAAAACGCAGAGAACTAGAGCCAAGAGAAACCTCTGGTGAGGTCGGCAGAGTGCGTTGACTCCACCTGCAAAAAACAGGAGAGGATACTGATGACCTCTATTACATAGACGAACAAAAACAAAACAAATTCACCAAGTAAAACTAAAAATTTCTAGAATCTGAATTACCCTAAACACACGATAGTAGTCTCCACAAAAATTTTTCAAAGCCAGCTACAACTGTTTTTAATTCTACAGGATTATGGGGGAAGTGTGATCTAGAGAAAATGTGCACCCAGTCTGAAATCAACCTCCAGTTTCTTCACTTACTAGTTATGTGATTTAGGGTTTTGTCACTTACTCTTTCCAAGCCACAGTGTTATTATTTGTAAATGAAGCCCTTTTTTCACATAAAGCCATGTTACGAAAAAGATCTGCCAATCTCATAGAGCTGTTACGGAGATCATATGTGAAAACATAAACAAAAGCTCCATATAAATACATATTCTTATGATAATTAATCATAATTTTATTAACAAGGGGATTTTTTAGTGAATTTAATTATATGTGTCTCTTGAAGGTTATTTTGATGGATAGATAGAGATTATAGATATATTTATGAGAGCAGTGAACTATGTTTAGTGAATGCTATCAACAATATTCTTATGTTCTTATAGAATATTCTGATAGAATAACAAAAATTTGAACCTAGAATAGAATCTTCTTTCACAATATTCTCTTACCGATGAGCAAATTGAAGTTTAGGTGTGTTAAGCGAGCTGCCTAAGGTCAAGTTAGTAAAAAACTAAGGCTAAAACCTAGACTTCCAGACACCCAGTCCTATGTTCTTTCCACTCTCCTGGAATGCTAATTCTGTTAGTGATGACACTATCAGAATTTTCAGGTTGTCTCTTTTCCAAAGACAAATAAAACTAGCACTTTCTCAATTCTGCAAGGATACATCATAGAACTGACCTTGCTGTGAAGTTGCCTTGGTAATGTGGAATTGGTGGACGCAATGCATAATGGTCTCCTCTGTCTTTCCTCTCCATAGGAAAGAAAGTGGCTTCATAGTCTTGAAAACAGTAGTGTGGACAGGCGCTACTGATCAGTCAGAGTTGCCATGTTAGATGAAAATTATTTACACCTTCTAGATATGTTGGAAAGATATTGGAATGAGAAAAAGGAAACGAATTCTAGTCCAATTCCTGCAATTCCCTAGCCATGTCACATTAGGCAGGCACATTACAGGAATTTCCTCATCTGAAAATAAGGGCTTTGGATGAAATGACCCCTTCCCAGTTCAGATATCCTCCACCCCAATGACCAATGTCTGAAGCCAGCTGAACTGAAACACAGGAAAAATAAGATCAGGACCATTGCAGATAAAAGTGTATCCTAAGAGAAAGGAAAATTATCTCCTTTGTGATTTGAGACTTTTCCTTATTTTCGAATCAGATAATTACCAATCTAACAACTAGTAGAATTTACATTAGTTAGGGTAAGCCAAACATCTGTAACAAATAAACCCCAAAATGCAACAGCTCAGACACCTAAAAGTTTATTCCTCTCTCACAGAACGAACAGCCCAGGCAGCCGGTGTCTCTCTTCCACATGGTCATTCTCAGACCCAGGCTGACAGAGGCTCCGCATCTACAGGTTTCACGGTCAATCTCGTTATTGCCTCCCAGCCCACAGGAAGGGGGAAGAGTATGTGTAGTTAGCACATTCACCAACTTAAAAGCTTGGCCCCAAGCTGGTACACCTCACTTCCTCTTGTAATCCATTGAAGAGAAATTAACCACATAGCTATATATATAACTTCAAGGAAGTTTGGAAAATTTAATCTCTAGCTGACCAGCTACATCAATTTTATTACCATGAACTACAATTTTATTACTATGAAAGAAAGAACAAATTTCATTGCACAGCTAGTAGTCTCTGCCACAGTCATTAGTTCATTTAAGGCATTTCAACGTAGTCAGGCTACTAAAGCAGTTGCTACAATCCCCAGTCATTCACTCAGGACACTGTTATTAGATGCCTGAACTTATTGGTTTGCTTACATGTTAGCAAGAGAAACCAATCCTTTGAATCCCTACTTATGAATCCCTTTCAATTATGAACTCCACAGAGACCTGGCGATCAGAAATTTACTCAATTTGATCTAAGGAAGCAAGTTTCTGCTTTTGACTTGTTCTGGCAATCCATAGGAAGCAGCTCTCTTTGAATCAGAAACAGAATCTATAGCTTTAAAGAGATGCCTTTCCCCAAAAGTTGAGGCAGAGCAGTGAGCAATCTGACTGGCTAAGACTGAGTGATACTCAATAGAAGTATGTTCATCTGTTACACTTGGCAAGGTTGCTAATGCACAGTGATGTTGTTTGTTATGTCTCTTCTTTAGCTCATAAGTTAAAAAAAACAGGAAGACATAGGATAAAACAGAACCACCACCACCCCATTCCATCAGGTCCCTCTTCACTGAGTTTCAGCACTTCTACTTGCAAAACACAGCAGATGGAATGTTAAATCTAAACTAGAAAGTCTCTTGCATTCCTAGCTGTCAAAACAAACCATGTGCCTCCTGCTTCTCAACTAGAAACCACTAAAAGCAATGAGACTATTTCAGACACCAGAACCCGCACATCTAAGTCTATTTGGGGGGGATTATTTTTTAAATGTAAGTGTTGGAAGATGAATGGATGAACTCAAGCAAGAAATAAGTGCCCTGATTCAATGAGGATTTATTGGCATTTTAATTATGACCGATCTATGACAAGCACTCTTAGTCCTACCAAGACCAGTAAATGTCAATATTTCTCAGTTGTGATCTGTGCTAATATTAACATGTACTAGGGTTGTAATAGTCTTTATTAATTGTTTAGACCAGTGTTGTCCAATATAAATATAATGCAAGTCACAAATGCAAACCACACGTTATTTTAAATTTTCTAATAGTCACATTTAAAAAGGGAAAAAGAAACAGGTGGATTACTTTTAATAATATATTTATTCAACCCAATAGATCCAAAATATTATTATTCAACATGTAACCAAAATAAAAATTATTAAGAAGATATTTTGTACTCCATTTTCACACTAAGTATTTGAAATATGATGTGTGTTTTACACTTACAGTACATCTTTGTACTAATTCGGACTAGTCACGGTTCAAGTGCTTGTTGGCTACATGCTAGTGACTGCTGTAACGGACAGTGCAGGTCTAGGATCTCTTAGAACTGTGTTTTTTCTTTAGGACTTGGGGCTTATATGAAAATTAGAGTGATAAGAAGTGTGCTAAGTATTACAAAATAAACAGTTGGCCGTATCTTAACCTCAAACCCATCCCCCAGACACACAGTAATTAAAAATGCATGCATCAAGTCAGAAGCGACATAAACGTTTTGAATAGTATCCATGGCCCAGCACACCACAGGCCCTAAATACTCAGCCCACACTGGCAGCCCAAATCTGGATTGTTGTTAATAAGCTCGAACTCCAGCCGCTAATTTCTCAATGCTATAGAATGCTTTGTTATAAAAGTTGGACTGAGGAAAGAAAATACAGTTAGATCTTTGCCAGATGTAATTGAGTTTTGAGAAATGCCAAAATGTGCCCAGTTGATGAGCTGGCCGAAAAGGCACAATACTTTGTAAAAGAGAAATTAGGGAGCCATCTTTTAGAAACTGAGGAGCACGCCTGTACAGTCTTCAGGGGCCCAAGTCCATCGTATAAATGTATGAGTCAAGTCATACGAAACAGAGAAATCGGGAGGAGGGCAAATTGCAGCAGGAAGGCCCTGTCTAAGGGTCTTCACCTTGCAAATTTAACGCCGTGCAAATTCTCGCTCTTACAAGACCTGTGGTTGGGCTGCCTCTTTATAATTCCCGATGGAAGCTCGTTACCACATATAAGAAAGTTTCCCACAGGATTCGAGAGCAGGGGACGTCAGCCAAGATTCAAGAAGAAATATAAAACTACAAAAGAACCAATTTCTGTCTTAGCACCTCATTTTTGAACAATCTGAAAAATGAATAGCCTGTTAATCATTTTCCAGCTCTCTTTAAGATACCTCATGTGTAAATAGTGGTAAATGGATTTGACAAGTGCTGGATTGTGTTACTGACTAAATAAACTCAGAGACGATTTTTAAGAGAGCTACTTCACACAGCGTTCTCACCTAAATTGAACAGTGCCAATAAACGCAAGTCAAAAATGAGCACTTTACCCAGAAGACTTAAAACGATCCTTTTACATGTGAGTCATGAGCTGTCTCTTCAGGAGAGTGTCATTTTGGCAACACAAGAAGATGTTCTTGTGAAGAAATGACTTCATGTTAAGCATTCAAAAATGTCGTACAAAGAGTAAATGGGTCTATAGCCAAGAATCATGTTTATTCAGCCCATCACTTCCTTGAAAACAAATATTATCAATATTTTGAGCATCACTAGAGAAACTTACAGGAGGCACCTTGAGTATTTGTAAAGATATACGCACGTGTAGCCAGAAAGCATTAACATCATTCTCCTTGTGAAACTAACTTGGAAACAATGTAAGGCAAGCCTAATTTGTTATTGAGTCTTTAATACAGAAAAGTAAGACTTTCTTCAAAGATTCACAAGCAAAAATCACATCAGAGAGACGCTCCAAATTCCCTAAAAGGTATCTGATTTGATGGCCCAGAAGGCCATAATTTTTCTAGTGCTATTTAATGTCTCTGTGCCTCAATTTATAAAATAGGTAAGGATTCAACTTCTAGAAACTGAAGAACATTATTTTCATGCCGATAGACTGCAGTTAAACAATCACACACATAAAAAAAACTGTCCACCACTGAGGCAAATTGAGGCCACAGGAGAGATTCTATGACTCCCTTTGCTTAAGAGAATAAATGAAACACCCCAGCTTCATCTTGAACAATCCATTCATGAGCGTATGGGATATGCTTCTTCCACAATTTCCAAAGGACTGAGATTCTTAATACTTGTGCGCATCCTGGTTCTCCCACACTCCTGCAGTTAGGTGTGTCCGTGCGGCTGGGTCCTGACCGACGGAATGTGGAACAGAACTGAAAGGAGCCACTTGTAGGCTCAGCTGGAAAGCACACCACAAGATCTTCCACACCGTCTCTCTCCTCTGAGGAAACTTGGAACTCTGATATGACAGAGACAACAATGGGAAAGTCCACAAATGAGAACGTGGATGAGAAATAAACTTTTATGGTAGTAAGCCACTAAAACGTGGAGATTGTTTGTGATAGCACCAAGTATTTCTTCTTTTTCACTTATTCATTTCAGTGGTGATTTAAACCCTACTTGGACTCCTGCCTGCAACCTTTTTAGTCAATATCATCCACAATGCCTTATTCTAAATTGCTGGCTTGCAGACACAAGGAAGACATAAAAGACATCAACTAGTGTCCCACTTGACTTCAATTGATTTAATTTGCTTTCTAATGACATTCAGATTGGAACTCTTCCATTTTAAAGGGCTTCTTGCCTTAGTGATTGTTAAGCTCTTCAAGGTCTCCTTTTTCCCTCTCCTCATCCAAGCTACCATCATCTCCCATCTGAACCATGAAAATTAGTTCCTAGCTGGTGTCCCATTCTCCACACGGTAGTCAGATAAATCCTTGCTTGAAATTTTCCAGGGGACCGGCCCTGTGGCCAAGTGGTTAAATTTTCATGCTCCACTTCAGTGGCCCAGGGTTTCGCCGGTTTGGGTCCTGGACGCAGACATGGCACCACTCATCAAGCCATGCTTAGGTGGCATCCCACGTAGCAGAGCCAGAAGGACCTACAACTAGAATATACAGCTATGTACTAGGAGGCTTTGGGGAGAAGAAGAAAAAAAAGATTGGCAGCAGATATTAGCTCAGGTGCCAATCTTTAAATAAAAAAAAAAACCTTCCGGTGGCTTACAATTGACTTCCCATAATCTCAGTCCTGGAACATGGTCTGCAAGACCCTCCATGATCTGGCCACTGCCTGCTCCAAAATCATCCCTCTCCACTCACCCATTTGGTTATTGTGCTCTGGCCACTCTGGTTTTCATTCAGCGTTTTGAACATAACCCATTTGTTGCTATCTCAGGACATTAGTACTTTCCTTCCGTTTTCAGCCTTCAAATGTCACCTCCTAAGAGAAGTCTTCTTCGACTCCCCCAGATAAATTAGTGGCCCTCAAGGCCAATGCCCATCACATTATTCTGTTTTCTTCAGAGCATACATCAGTATCTAAAAGAATCTCATTTACTTATGAGTTTTGTCTGAATGCCCGCCCCACCCCACCTCCATAGGAATCTGTCTTGTTCACAACTGACTCCTCAACACTTAATCCAGTTTCTGGTACATAGTCCACCCTCAAGAGAGTGTATGTTAACTGACTGATGAAAGCTGTGAACACACCTTATCCAAATGCATTCATGTACACACACAAAAATTGCATAATATTATAGGCTTCTGAAGCCCCTGAAAGCCACACATGGGCTGCCTAGGGATCAAGGAACCCTACGTTAATAAGCATAGAAATCAAATATCATATGGCTATATCAGGAAGCTGGGCTAGTTCAGATCAAACTTGGGCTAGATGTTTGGGAATTCTTAGTTATTATCTACATCTTCTAAATCTTATTGATTTTCTAATTGTTCCAACAGCTATTTTGAATGGGGTACTGAAGTCTTCAACTATTCGTGCTGAATTATCTATTTCTGTCTTCAGTTCTGTCAGTTTTTGCTTCCTGTATTTTGGAACTCTAGTGTTAGATGCACATATGTTTATAATTGTTCTATTTTCTTGGAAACCTTTTTAAAACTCTTTTTTTTATTATAATATGTCTGTAATGAAGGGGGCTAGTATAGTCTTTATTTGGCCTACTTATGCATATGAATATTCACATTTAGTATGAATCTCAAAAATGAAATATTATTTGATTTGATATACATTGAAATAACATTTGATTATGCGGTGCTGCCCAAGACTTTACCAGGGACACTGCAATATGTGATGTTTGCACCAAATTTCCCTTTTGAAAACCCCAAATTTCTAAATTCCAAAAGACCGCTATCCCTAAGGGTTTTAGATAAGGGATATTTGGCCAGTCATTTGCTTGAGATTTAAATAGGTACCAGACACTGAGTTAACAGCTTCATAGACATCTTGACATTTAGTCTTCTGGATTGGCTAGAAGATTAAGTCACACTGCAGTCACTGGGTCTAGAGGGGCAAGTCGCCTCCAGTCACTCTGTGTGGTGAGGCCAGACCAGCTCCACGGCCCGAGAAGATCACAGCTGTCCATTCTATGCGGGCATGTTCCAGCACTGCATGGCACGCAAACGTGCAAAATCCCAGGTTCGAGAAATCTCTACCTGGCCTCTGCACCAGGAGGGAGCATCCATCCCAGGAGATGAGATCTACACGGCTAGGACCTGCTGTTGCCCAAAACCCAACACTTCCTCTCCCCACCAGGATTTTAGCCTCATGATAGCTTAACATGAGGTATTTGTTCGTTAATTAACAACAAAAGTCCACTTGGCTTTCTTCTAAATGAGGTTCCTATGCTGAAAGACCAGCAGTTGTCAGCCTGGAGTCATGGGTCTGAGCAAGAACTTTCAGGCTATTTTCTATGGAAACCTAGGGGACTACAAAGGTGCTTCAATGTTCCACAAATCCTGGATTCAAATTCCATATTTAAACATGTATATACTGATCTATTTTAAACGCTGTAGTAAAATCAATGTGCACACTTAAATGTCATATCAAGTTGAAACACTCTAGAGACAGCATTAATTGTGCAACCACAAAAATTTGATTTTATACAAATCCTGATATAAAAATTCAATCATATCTTTGTGTTTAGACTTCCTGTAAGTGTATCAGTGATTACAGGGGTTGTAGCTCTGCAGTGTCTATTTTTTCTTTCAAGCCTATACAAGTCTACAGTATATAAAATTATTAAATTGACTGCATGATTACTAAATATGTGTGAGTCGGGATTATCTTGATGTGTGCAACCAAAAGAAAATAGAGAAACAAATTGGATGCAGTAATTGTCATTCATAACCCTCAATTTCGTGTACTCTTTAGAACAGTGCTATGATTTTCCTTTATTAACTTTATTATATTTGTGAACTTAGAAAATAAAATTATGCTAATAAAATCGTGTTGTCATCTGTTTTATTCCCAGCATCTAGCCTCTGCTTTGTTTTGACAGAGCCCAGTGTTTTCAGCTGTCCTCTTCCAATGTGATCTGATGGTGACAAGGGGGAGGGTATTAGTTGTATGTTGCTTCATAACAGTTGCCACAAACTTAACAACTTAAAACAACACCCATTATTATCTCACAGTTTCTGGGGGTCAGAAGTCTGGGCAGAGAGGAACTGGGATCTCTGCTCAGGGCCTCCGAGACTGAATCTAGGTGTTGGCTGGGACTGAGATGCCACCTGAGGAACATGGTCCTCTTCCAAGCCCATTCGGGACATTGGTAGAGTTCAGTTCCTTGTGACTTGTATTAGTTTTCTATTGCTGCGTAATAAATTACACTTAGTGGCTTAAAATAACACTCATTTATAAGCTCACAGTTCTATGGGTGAGAAGTCCAGGCATAGTGTGCTGGGTTCTTTGATCAGGGGTTTCACAGGGTGAAATCTGGGTGCCAGCCACGCTGTACACCTTTCTGGAGGTTCTGGGAAAGAATCTGCTTCTATGCTCACCCAGATTGTTGGAAGAATTCAGTTCCGGTAGTTGCTTGTGTCTATCGGGGACGGCTCTCAGCTCCTAAGACCACCCTCAGATCCTTGCTATATGGCCCCCTCCATCTTCAAAGCTAGTGGCTTAGAATCTCCCTGGTGCTGAATCTCTCTCACACTTCCAATCTGTATGACAGAGTCTTATATAATGTAATATAATCATGGGAGAAATTATTCCATCACCACTTGCCACATAACACAATCCAATCAAGGAAATGACTAGCCTATTATATCCACAGGTTCCATCCACACTCAAGGGTAGGGGACTATACAAGACATACACACCAGGAGGTGGGAATCTCAGGGGCTACCTTAGACTTTTACCACCACACGTGGCAAGAGGAGCCCTCCCCTCAGATTCAGAGTGAATCTTGCTTTGTATATGCCAATCATGATGGCCTTTTAACGAGGATTTGTTTAAAGCTAGCATGTGACCCAGGTGTGGGCAATAAGACACAAAGTGAAGTCTGTTGGGAAACATTCCTCTTGTAAGATGAGATCAGCCCAATTCCAACTCTGTAGGTTTTCCCTTCCAGATATGGGATGCCTGGAACCACTGCTGCCATCTTGCTCCCAGACTGAGGATGAAAGCATCACATAGAGGAGAAGAGAGCCGAGACAGTCATGTAAAATGGGACTGGAGTCAAGACACCATGCTGAAGCCCATGCCACCTCTGGACTTCGCGTCAAGTGAGATTTTTAATTTTTCTTATCTTTCGAGCCAGCGTCAATCAGGCTTCCATTACTTATAGCCCAAGGTGTTCTGTGAATAAAATACCTGAGATAAGATTTAATTTGAAAAAGAAGAGCTCAGATGTTGGGGAAAAGTTTGAAAATCATCGATCTACTGGATAGAATCAGACAGATTTGGGATTCCAACTTAACTTCCATGTTAGTGAGCTGAACTATTTTATCTGTAAGATCAGGAAAGGCAACTCCTGTCTTTACGAGTCTTTATTATGACTTAACGAAGTTGCACACTTGCAACAAAGTGTTTAAAGTGAAACACAAGATTTTTTTCAAACAGCTGATTATGACCTAAACTTAGGAGGATGGAATGGGAGGAGGATATGGATAACCAGGAGAGA
Source organism: Equus caballus (assembly GCF_041296265.1). Taxonomy (NCBI): domain Eukaryota; kingdom Metazoa; phylum Chordata; class Mammalia; order Perissodactyla; family Equidae; genus Equus; species Equus caballus. The sequence goes on along the minus strand of NC_091699.1, from coordinate 71,249,001 downwards.
ATGGGGAGATGAGGGGAGATGCATGTGATGAAGTAGGGAGAGTGAGACAGGAAGAGAGCTCTGTCTGAGGGGTTGGTGCCATGGGCATCTCCTCCCCTCACCTCAGATTGGTATCTAATCTCTAGAGAGAGAAGGGCTGCAAGCACATTCAAATGTGGAGTTTACACACATACACACTTTTGCATAGTGTAGTGTCAGATGGTAGGAGGTGGCAGGTGCCATAGTGGTAGAGAGAAGCACCTTCACAGAGATTCTCTCTCTCTGAAAAGAGAAAATAAAGAGGCCAACGTTGTTGGAGAATACTCCTGAGACACATTCTAGGGACTGGAATTAGAAAGCAAGCATTAAAGAAGGAATTAGAAGTGTCGATAAAGCAGCAATGTAGGTGTACAAGGAGAGAGTGGGGGAAATGTTCAAGAAACTTGTAACTTCATTTTTCCACTTGTATTATGTGCCAGGCTCTGGGATGCTCCTTTGGAGCTTACACTCTTGTGTCTGCTAAATAAATGGAATTTTCCTTCCCTTTTGACTGATTAGGTGAGAGAGGAGATGATGAAAACTGTGAGTACAGACTGCTTGCAGGAGATCAAGTATATTAGTCAGTTCTTTCTGTGTAACAAACAATCCACAAGTCTCTGTGGCTTATAATAAAGAAAATATTTATTTTTCTCACTGCTAGGTCTACTCTACTAGTAAACTGAAATATCTGAGCTTCAAACTTCAGGTAAAGTTCATGTCTCCTCCACTGATCTTTCACCTTTCTTGGACCTGTGGCTACTCAAGGCAAACTCTTCTCATGAAGAATTCTAAGAGGTGTGAGCAGAAACACACAAACACAATGCCTCTTAAGATATCAGCTCAGACTGCAAAACAGAACAAAATCATTCCATTTGCAATAACATGGATGGACCTTGAGAGAATTATGTTAAGTGAAATAAGCCAGCAAGAGAAAGATAATCTGTGTATGACTCCACTCATATGAGGAATTTAAAACTATGGTCCAAGAACAGTTTAGTGGATACCAGGGGAAAGGTGGGGTGGGGGGTGGGCACAAAGGGTGAAGTGGTGCACCTACAACATGACTGACAAACATTAATGTACAATTGAAATTTCACAAGATTGTAACCTATCAATAACTCAATAAAAAAAAAAAAAGATATCAGCTCAGAACTGCCTGGTCGTCACTTCCACCCCTTGACCAAAGCAAGAATGTGGCCAAGCCCAACACGAATAGGGCGGAGAAGAATACTCTACCCATTCTAGTGGAAGATACTTCAAAGTCACGTGACAAAAGCCATGGACCTATAATTCACAGGGGTGGTGAGACAACCTGTGAGCAATGATTCCATCTACCACATAGGGCCTTAGTGGGTATACACAAGGCACATTACATTACAGAGGCAGGAAAGATAACAAGAAGAAAGAGAAGTAAAATGATGTTAAGGACAAAAAATTTGTACTCTTTCCCATTCTACCTCAAGCCTATAACAGCTGTCACCCACTCCCAGTATAAATGTACATCGTCCACCTTTGTCTGAAATTTTTCCTTCCCCATTACTAGCCAAATTTACTGGGGCAAATCACCTCACCTCAGGCCTCAATTTACTCATCCATGAAATGGGGAGCACAAAAACCAATCTTATATGAGTGCTGTGTATAGGTAAGATAATGCCAAGCTACTGGCTTATAGAAGTTGCTAAATAAGCTGTTTAAAATAGCTATTAGTACACACTATCCAAAACCCCTCCTTTGATGTGAAATTCCTTAATATATTACACACCTGCTATGTTTCAGGCACAGTGCTGGGAACACTGAAATATATCTGTCGTTGAAAACCTCACAAATTATTATTATACAAAACAGTAAACAAATCATTATTATATAAGATAGTAGACAGTACGTTTGAGAGCTGGATAAGGTACAATGTGCTTATAGATGAGTGAGGGACTTACAGATCTGGGAAAGGGGGAAAGGTTTCACAAATGAGGGGAAATTTGAACTAGGACTTGCAGTTTGAACAGAAGCACACTGGACAAGCAGGAGGGTAAAGGACATTCTAGAAAGTGAATGGCATGTGTATAACTTGCTGATGCCAGAATCAGGAGGTAATATTATTTTGGTAACATCTACGAGAAAGCATGTCAGCTCTCCATGTTGATACTAAATTTGCCCTCATGAGGAATTTGATCGCAGGGTGGGAGTGGTGGTATGATCCCCTCCTAAGGCACAGTTGAAGCAAGCTTAAGGGGGCTGGGAGATCCTTTTGAGCCACTAAAGCTTCTGCTACCTTCCACACAAAGACTATCATTTGTGAGAATAGATATTATGAAAAGAGAAGCTCACAGTTTCAAACCAAAATAAAAGCTTTCTCCCCCAGAAGAACATAACATGGAAGCTCAGACTCATGGAACACGTTGCTCTTCTGTGGGAAAGCTGTCTTGTTAACTTTACCACAAGTAAATAATCCTTTTCTGTTTGTTTGTTACTCTTATCCTGTAATAAACCAGACAAGCTAAATCAGAGTAGACAGTTCTTCTTTTTTAAACAGCTGTTGTTCTTTCCACTGGCTTTCTGAACATTACACTTGATAATGCCTCCGCTGGGAATTTCAAATAATAAAATATATGTGAATTGCCTTTTAGAAGGAAACACAGAAAGAAAACACTGATTCTTGTATATTCTTGCTCCCCTCAGCGAAAGAATACTTCATATGTTGCTTCTTAAGTTCCAAAATGGACATTCACTAAACATACCTAAAAGAAGGCCTGGAAGGTTCTGTCAGAACAACACTCACTTGATTCCTTTTTCCAGCAATAACAACGTTTTAATAATACCACCTCACATTTGCACAGTGTCCTGCATATGACAAAGTACTTTTACACTCATTGTCCATTTTAATTCTCAAAGTAATCTTGGGAAGAAGATAATATTTTTACATATGATCAAACTGAGTTTCTGAGATAAACATGTCACTCAAGATACAACAGCTGGTAAGTCACAGTCAGAATTTGCATGCACGCCTCTCACTTTTCCTCTACAAATTGGCAAAAGTTAGAATCCTCTGGATCGTCCATAATCTTGACCAGCTCAGGGAATCACTTAGTGCATGGATTAATGTCGTGGATTCCAGCGAGTTTAATCCCTGCTGTGTTAGCTGCATGTCCTAGGGAAATTTACTTGTGTTCTCTGAGTTTGTTTCCCTTATCTGTTGGATTGTTTGCTAGGGCTGCCATAACAAAGTATCACAGACTGGGTGGCTTACAGAACAGAAGTAGTTTTCCTCACAGTTCTGAAGGCTAGAAGTCCAAGAGCAAGGTATTGGCAGGGTTGGTTTCTTCTCTAGACCTTTCTCCTTGGCTTTTAGATGGCCATCTTCATATGCCTTCACACGGTCTTCCCTCTGTATGTATCTGTGTCCTAATCTCTTCTGCTAAGGACACCAGTCATTGGATTAGGGCCTATCCTAATGACCTCATTTAACCTTAAGTCAGCTTTAAAGACCTTATCTCCAAATATACTCATATTCTAAGTACTAGAAGGAAGGACTTCAACATATAAACTGGTAGGGATACAATTCAGCCAATAAAACCTATAAATTGGAAAGATGGAAAGAGCTGATATGTGAAGGTCTCAGCATGATAAATTATATTAGTTTTATATTATTGCTGTAACAAATTACCACTAACTTATTGACTTAACAGAAATTTATTATCTTACGGTTCTGTAGGTCGCACGTCCCACACGGGTTTTACTGGGCTAAAGTCAAGATGTCAACAGGGCTGCATTCCTTTCCTCAGGCTTGAGGGGAGGCTGTGTTCCTTGTTCACTTGGGTTCCTTGTGGTTGTAGGACCAAGGTCTCTGTTCTTCTGTTAGCTGTCAACTGAAGGCCTCTCCCAGCTTCTAGAGGTCATCACATTCCTTGGCTCACAGCCCCCTTCCTTCTTCTTGAAAGCCAGCAACAGAAGATTGAGTCCTTGTCACATCATATCTCTCTGACCTTTCTGTGACGGCTTTCTTTCTTACCACAGCCTAAAAAGGCTCTCCCCTTTTAAAATTTTGTGTGATTACATTGGGCCCACCTAGATAATACACAATACCCTCCTCACCTCAAAGTCCTTAACCTTAATCACAAATTCTGCAAATTTCCTTTTACCGTGTAAGGTAGCATATTCATAGATTTCCAGGATTAGGGTGAGGACATTTTAGGGGAATATCATTCCGCCTACCACATAAGTGCTTGATGAAAGACAGCTATTATCTTTCTAATGATTAAAGATAGACCTTTGCAAGCCAATGAGCCTATTTAAAATTATGTTGATTGTTTTAACTAAGTGCTTCCAAGCAGGGGACATTTGGCAATGTCCGGAGACATTTTTGGTTGTCACAACTGGTAGCAGAGGGGGCAACACTAATCCCTAGTAGGTCAAGACCAAGGATGCTGCTAAACACCTAAGAATGCACAGGACAGCCCCCACAATACAGAATTATCCAGCCAAAATATCAATAGTGCCAAGACTCAGAAACCCTGGTTTAACTGAACACTTTGGGAAAACCTAATTGATCTATACAGAAACGAAATTTTTATTATTATAAAATGAACTCTCATCAATGCCATATCAAGTGGTCTCTTCTGTTCCACAACACACAGAAAAAGCTTTTTCTTCAATTGGAAAGAAGGTATGAAATATTATTCCACGATATTTTTATTGTGTCTGAGACATGGTATAAATAGATGGCTATATTCCTATTTTAATTTCAACCTGATCTAAGAAAATGGGAATAAAACTTATTCTAAATTCTAAAAAAAATATTCATTCCTTTATTGAAAACCTAGCAAGGGCCAGGCAGGCATTGTTCCAGGCATGAGGATACATCAGTGAACAACACAAAGATTCCTGCTCTTGTCGATCTGATATTCTAGAGGAGGGAGATAATCAATGAGCATAGGAAATAACTAAATGATCAATTACGTGAGAAGATGAGACATACTATGGAAAAAACAGCTCAGAGTCAGGGAGACCAGGGCTGCAGTGGGCTAAGGGGTGGGAAGGGAGCCATGTGAAGGTATCACACAGGGTGGTCAGGACAGGCCTTCTTAAGAAGTGTAACTTGTCTAGTTATGAAGACCAGATGCCACCTCATTTGCTTAACCTTATTTGCAAATTATATTTGTGAGACATAACACTGAGACAGCTTTGCATTTTTATTGAATGAGAAAAATTAAGTGGAAAAGAGATGAACCCATCAATATCAGCCCATTGTAAACAGAAGCTCAGGGCTTAGACCTGGAGCCCTTGAATTACAAAATCAATTTTCTTTTCTCAAAATGACTCTGCCTTCTCAGTACCTGCCAGTGTCAGGAACAAACAGGACTACACTCGTCATGCAGCTCCTGGCTACAGAATAATTCCTTCTGTACCCGTACCCTCCACTCCAAAAGTTAAACAGATCCATAGACAGGTCAGGTGACTTACAGCTGAGCATGTTGTTTGTTGGAACAATCGAATGTGCATTGTGCCAACTGCATTATGTTTGTCATTTAAGCTGAAGGTCGAAAGCAAAAAACAGTTGACTAAATGGTTGTAGGTACTGTCAATCCCTTTCCAAAACTATTAGATGCTAGAGAAAACAAGCTAAAATACTACTAAACAATTCCTCTTTACAGATATTGGTCTATGCCGTAAATTCTAATTTCCACTTTTGACCAATGGCTTCAAAGTCAAAATGACCAATGACTTCCTGAAAAATAACTAGATCCTAATTGCAGTATGTCCTGAACTCCCAGAGTTATAGTCTTCATATTTTTTTTCATTTTGTTTTATTCATTTTTTATTTCTAGACTCAAACATTTGGTCCTTGAATATTTTGAGGAGTACCTCCACTTATTCTTCTAACATAAAAGAAGGACCCAATTTAGAATGCAGTTGCGTTCCCTGCTATAAGCTGGGTCTGATTATGACCATGCTATGAAAATTCAAGTCAGCAAGTTGAAACTTGTTGTTGGATTTGCTGCTTAACAAATTAAGGAGACAAATCAATATTTTCCAAAGACAGCCCAGGGGAGAGCTGCAGAAGGAGAAGAAATGCTCTTCTCAGTCTTCCAGGGAGCCTGTACCACAGAGTAGGAGCAGACATTTAAAAATTAACTTTCTCCAAACATCCTTTTATGGCTCATTTTGAAAATATTTCTTGTTACCCATTATCCCACAGTTTGACTATTTTTTTAATACTCTCCCTCTCCAAATTCATTCCAGGGGGAGCTGTCTGTTGGCAGTGGAGGCCTGTGATTATCTCACTGTGTATAATTCATTTAGCAGCATAATGCACTTTTGAAAATGCTGCCACAGCACAAAGAGAAACTGCCAACATTAGCATTCGAGGTCAGGCGACCTGCCCCACTAGGCCTCGTCATTTAGAAGCGACCCCTCCAACAAGCTTTCTCACAGCCCGTGCTGCACTGGGGACGCTATCCTGGTGTTATCCAAACACTACCACCTCTTCTTTAGGAACAGGAGATCAGTACAAGCTGTGCAATGACCTAACTCTCTACTGCTTTGCTACCCAGTGCAAGGTCCGTGAACAGCAACATCAGAGTCACCTGGGAGATCAGTGGGAATGCAAGATCTTGGGCCCCTCCCAAGACCTGCTGAATCAGAACCTGCCCTTTAACCAGATCCCCAGGTGGCTCATGTCACACTAAAGTTTAAGGAGTTCAGCCCTACTGGATGGAAGCCAAGAATGCCAGAATTCTTCTCCAATATTTTCTGAGTTGTCACTATCATTGCTGGTTTTTATAAACTCTGGATTTATGCTCACATCATGGCATCTATCAATTTTCTCCCTGATTACAATTTTTCACATACCTGTCTCACCCACATTCCATCGTGCATTAAGATATTTCTGTGGTTAAGCCCTGGTTTTTGCCCTTGTCTTTGACTTTGCACCTTTCAGTGGCTTCTAAGCAATCAAGACAATATTTTTTTCTTTTTTTTCCTCAAAGCCCCAGTTCATAGTCGTATGTCCTAGTTGTAGGTCATTCTAGTTCTATGTGGGATGCCACCACAGCATGTCTTGATGAGCGGTGTGTATGTCCACACCCAGGATCTGAACCAGCGAACCCCAACCCACAGAAGAAGAGCACGCGAACTTCACCACTTGGCCGTGGGGCCAGCTCCTAGATAATATTAAATGTGTGCAAATAATTGCTTTTCCACATTTTTCCTGGATGTTCAGGGAAATACTGTTGTAGACAACTATTGTTGAGCATTCCCAGCATTCCTTCCCACTTCCTTGCATCCCAGCCCTCCAATTTTTCTTCGGGAAACCGCCTTCTCCAGTTGTGTTTCAAATGTCCAGAACAGCCTGCTCCTAGGTAGCCACATGAGAGTTTTCATCACCCTGGCCTCTGTGATTGTTTGGGAAGCTCACGTGTTCCAAGCCAGGGCAGCATCAGCCACAGCACACCTGCTGGCGTGAAGGGAAGGAGGCATGTTCTTCCTTCTATAGTTTCTAAGCTGGTAAAATGGAAGCCTGGAGCTGCCAGTGGCCATTTCTGCCTCTTCCTAGGGAAAACCTGACTGAGAATGAAACCATCACAAAGCAGAACAGAGCCTCGAGGTGGAGAAAGATTCAGAGGCCATTGCTCGAGGGCTTAAATTGTCCTGCACGGATCTGCACACCCTCTCTAGGCAAGGGCAGATGTGGCAGTGCAGCCAGGATGCCTCTAAGTTCTCCCACAGGAAGGCCCTCCTATGGTTACAGGCATGCCTGAGATGGACGTTAATTCTCCTGCTCTACCTATGACCGCCTGTGGGATCTGGAGAGCCCCATGTTGTGAGCGCTCATTGGTTTTAACAAGGAATAGACATTCTTGATCAGTACTGTCAGCAATATAATTGCCCCCAAGGTCTTGAGCCTCCTCCCCAGACAACCCTTCTCCATACATTCTGTCTTATGTTAGTGATGCTGCAGTTTGGCAAGTTGCTTAGATGGCATCTCTGCTGATGTGCCGGTACCACGGTCAGGAACCCCCAGTGAACAGGCAGCCTGCCACTTAATCTCCCGGTATATACCTCATGCATGATGAATCACCCCCAAACATGCATACACAGTCCAGAGCATCTGTCATGGAGTCCCCTCAGGCCAGAGGATATGACAAGTATATCAGCAGGTGGACAGATGGACCTATGCCAAGTCTGCAGTACCCACTAACGATCTTAACTTAAGGTTTCACTTCGACATTCCGACTCACAAGACCACCAAAAGCCACACTTGACATCCATCTATTAGATTATAGGACAAAAACCAGAGCTTGCCAAAAGGACAGCTTCAGACATTCTCTTTCTGTGGTAGTCCTTGTAGCAGTCTAACAACTCAGACACAAGGCGATGAGACCCACATCAAGCAGATACAGGATCCACTCCATCCTTAAAGCTGCTAACAAATAGGATCCATAGCTTCCAAGGTCCCTGCAAGATGCATGCCCAGATATAAGTCACAACTCTTAAGGAAGCCCAAAGCATAGCTTCCCTATCAAGTGTTTATAGTTCCTTTATAGCCCTTTCAGTCCAGATGCAATTTGCCAATCAAAGGTCATTTTTAGCACGAGCAATCCTGCCTAGAAACATAGTTAACATTCTGTCAGTGTCATGTTACCAGGAGAACTGAGCTAGAGAGTTAACCAAAGGTCAAATTCTCATCCAAAAAGGGAAAGGGTTTTGTTAACCATTTATCCACAAAGTTAACAAAGGTAGGACATATTCTCAGAAAACATACAGGGATTCTCACAGAGATCCTGGTGACCCACAGCTGAGATCGATACACTGGCAAAGAAATTATGTGAAAAACAAATGCAAACAGAGCCAGTTCCCTCCTAGAAGAACAGGATCATTTCAGTAATGGGACCAGGGTCCTCCTGGTTGGGGCACCATGCATGGTCGGCTCTCCCCTGCAGAAGTACAGGCTTGGCTCTCTCTCATCACTGGAACTGCTCAGCCAAAGAAAAAAATTATCAGATATTTTTATGCCAGTTTATCAGCCCTTCTTGTAAAGGCTGAAATGAGGCCCAGAGAAGGTATTTTTTCTGAAAAATCATGAGAATAGGTGTAAGAAGGTGTCCACTTCTGGCATCTGTGCCAAATTGGACCCAGAGTGGCACGGCCAAGGCTGACCTCCATATATACAGCATAATAGCCAGGAATCCTTTATAGTTTTCCTGGTGCGTGTGTAGACACACACACACACACAAGCAATGAGAAGAAACCCAATATCTCGACTTTCCCATTCTAGCAAGAAACTAAGAACAATGTATATATAACTTCTTTGGAAACTCAGTGGCATTGAGAGCTGCCATTTAGTTAGCAAATTGTGGCAGAAAATCTGAGTTTCCAAACATATCATATAGACCATCTACCAAGTGCTGCCAATACCTATAACCACATTTTAGCAAAGTACCATAACCATCAAAAGCACAAGTATCATCATCATCAAAAACCATAAATATTAGCCACATTGCCATAAATACCTCCAGACCCCATCATCATTGAGGTCACCACTACCCAGAACCACAAAACCACTATTATCTAAAATCATAGTAAATATAACCCAGAGCCACAAAATTATCAATATCTAAAACTATATAGTCACTGTCACCCAGAAACGTCTCCAGTAGTAGACATTAGTTATTGTCACAATAATGCTGCGTAACAAACCAACTCAAAATTAAGTGGCTTTACGTTCCTGAGAAAAAAGAAAAAAGCCAGAGGTATCACATTTCCTGATTTTAAACATACTACAAAGCCATAGGAATAAAAACAGTGAGGTACTGGCATAAAAATAGACACATAGACCAATGAAACAGAATGGAGATCCCAGAATTAAATCCCAGCATATATAGTCAACTAATAGTTGACAACGGAGCCAAGGATACCCAAGGGGAGGACAGTCTCTTCCACAAATGGTGCTGGGAAAACTGGAGAGACTTATGCAGTACAATGAAATCAGACCCCTATCTCACACTGCTCACAAAAATTAACTCAAAATGGATAAAGACTTAAACATAAGAACTGATACCATAAACCCCTAGAAGAAAACATTGAGAAGAAGATTACTGATATTGGTCTTGGCAATGATATGTTGGACGTGATGCTAAAAGCACAAACAGCAAAAGCAAAAATCAACAAATGAGACTACATCAAACACAAAAGCTTCAGCACAGCAAAAGAAACAATTAACAAAACAAAACGGCAGCCTACATAATGGGAGAAAAGTTTTGCAAACCATGTATTGGATAAGGGATCAATACCTAAAATATATAAAGAGCTAACACATCTTAATTACAAAAAAAAATCCCATTAAAAATTGGGCAGAACTAAATAGACATTTTTCCAAAGAGGACATCAAAATGTCCGAAGACACATGAAAAGATGCTCAATATCACTAATCATCAGGGAAATGAAAATAAAAACCACAATGAGATGTCACCTCAAACCAGTTAGAATGGCTACCATCAAGAAGACAAGAGACAACAGACGCTGGCAAGGATGCAGTGAAAAGTGAACTCTTATATACTGTTGATGGGAAGGTAAATTAGTTCAACCACTATAGAAAACAATATGAAGGGTCCACAAAAAATTAAAAATAGATCTACCCATATGACCCAGCAATTCCACTTCTGGGTATATACCCAAAGGAAATGAACACAAGATTTCATCAAGATATATACATACTCTTGTTTATTGGGTATTCATAACAGCATTAGTAATAATAGCAAAGAGATGGAAACAACCCAAATGCCCATCAACAGATGAATGGATAAAAAGATGTGATATGTAGACACAATGGAATATTATTTGACCATGAGAAAGGAGGATATCCTGCCATTTGTGACAACATGGATGGACCTTGAACACATTCTGCTTAGCGAGATAAGTCAGACAGAGAAAGACAAGTACAGTATGATATCACTTATATGTGGAATCTAAAAAAGTCAAACCTGTAAAAAAAAAAAAAAAAAAGAGTAAAATGATAGCTACCAGAGGATGGTGGGTGAGGGGATAAGATTGATGGTGTTTAACAGTACAAATTTGTAATGAGTAATAAATAAACCATAGAGATCTAATGTACAGTATAATGAATATAGACAATAATATTGTACTATAATCATATAATGTGATAAATACTGCTTCAATGGTAATCATATTACAGTATATAAATGTATCAAAGCAACACACTGCACACCTTAAATTTACAAAAAGTAACATATTAAATTTACCAAACAAAAAAATACATCAGTGTCTTTAAACAGTAGCAATTCTTTATTGTTCATGATTCTACAGATTGGCCAGGGAATTCTTTTGGTTGGGCCGATGTTTGGCTGATCATTGCCAGACTAGTTCATTGGCTACAATCATTTGGTAGGTTAGCTAGGAGCTGGCTAGTCTAGGATGTCCTCAGCTGTAATGACTCAACTCTGTTACAAAGGATCTGTCACCTTCCAACTGGTGAGCCCAGGCTTGGTGATGTCAAAGGAAGAAGGAAACCAGCATGAACAGAAATATACAAGGCCTCTTGAGGTCTTGGCTTAGAACTGACACAATGTCATTTCAGCTACTTTTAGCCGGCCAAAGCAAGTGATAAGATGAGCCCAGATTCAGAGAGGGGGCTCCTAATGGCAGTTGCTGCAAAGTCCAATTGCAAAGGCTATGTGTCCAGGGATACACAGAGAATTAAGGCCATTTTTGTAATCAATCTACCACTTGCAGCTACAGATACGTTGGAGCATAGTACCATATATACTTGGAACTAAAAGTGACACCAACAGCTAAAGTCACAAGACCATGTACCAATGTCTTTTAGTTACAAATATTTAACAAGACAAGCATGTCACCATCACATTATTTATATCACCCAGAGACAATATTTATCTTAACATGCACTTACATCAACTACCTAATCCTGTGTAACACAACGTTACAGATTAAAACATCGAAGTCAAAGAATCCTCTCATTGCATCCTTGGAAACAAGTCATACAGTGTTGGGTATCTCTGTTCCCTATTAAGCTATGACATGTGAGAAGAAATCAGCACTCTATTTCAATTGTGGTTATTTTTTCCAACTCTCCCAGAAAGACAAGAACGTTTTTTAATACCTTATCCTGACAAAGTGGTCCTGAGAGTAATAAACAAAATATACACAATCTTTACCTCTTTCACTGTAAATTTTAAAATACATAAGCATATGACTACCATACAATCCAGCTATTCCACTGCTGGCTATTTATACAAAGAACATGAAAACACAAATGCATAAAGATGCACACACCCCTACGTTCATTGCAGCGTTGTTCACAATAGCCAAGACTTGGAAGCAGCCTAGGTGCCCATCAAGGGACAAATGGATAAAGAAGATGTGGTATATATACACAATGGAATACTACTCAGCTGTAAAAAAGGATGAAATCTGGCCATTTGTGACAACATGGATGGACCTTGAGGGTATTATGCTAAGTGAAATAAGTAAGAGGGAGAAAATCAAATACCATATGATCTCACCGATAAATAGAAGAAAAAAACAACAACAAACAATCACATAGAGACAGAGATTGGATTGGTGGTTACCAGAGGGGAAGAGGGGAGGGAGGAGGGTGAAAAGGGTGAGAAGACATGTGTGTGGTGATGGATGGTAATTAGCCTTTGGGTGGTGAACATAATTTAATCTACACAGAAATCAAACTATAACGATGTACAACTGAAATTTATATAATGTTATAAACCAATGTTACCACAATAAAAAAAAAACCTGAAAAATAAATAAATAAAAATAAAATAGGTAAGCGTGGTTTTTGGAATGGCTAACCTAACAGATAATACGTCAACTTTCTTCCTGTGAAAGGATCAAATGCATTTCTCTGGGGAATCTTCCAAGAGTATATTTCCAGAAAGTCAGTGTTTATATTCTTGGGAAATAAATGCACTACTTTGAAAAAGTTTCCTGGGAAGTAGGAGAAAATGAACCAGGTTAAATAATTACTGGGCATTACTGAAAGAATCAGAAACTCTTTACAAAAACCCAAATATAAAGTGAAATATGTTATACCTAGCGAAATAATAAATTTGGCAGAAATTCAGGCTTAATGAGTTTTAGGATATGGTTTTAGAAGAGCCAGGAATTTTCTGCGAGCACTTACGTGAACATGAGGTCCGATCTTAGAGGGTCCTGCTTGCCCCTACTCAGAGAAGATGAGCTCCGAGAGGAGGGAAGACATGAGGGCCTTCTCGAACGCCTCTATAGGAAGGACAGCAGCTCCTAACAAGCCAAATATCCTCCAGCATCTGACAAATTGGGTCACTGAGAGCCAGGCCTATCAGCCTCTGAAACCATGGTGCTAGTGACACCACCAGAGGTAAGTACCAAGTGATGCGGCCAAAGACACTGTTCCTCCCAAAAAGCTCATGGCCCCACAGGTCAAATAATACAGACAGCAGTGGAAGATGCCAGCATATTTTGCTTAATTTTAATTCTGCTTGTCCAGCAACGCTGCTAGTAATCGATCCTGGTGGCCCTTTAGATTTCATTTTGTGGCATTTGCTACCTCTTCTTAGGCGCAGAGGCATAGCATGTATATTGTTGGGGAATCAGTGAGTGGCCCTTGAAACTATGAGTAAAGGCCACTGAGGTAGGAGGCTAATTTTCAAAAACTCTTTCCACAGTTATTATTTCAAGGCCACACTGGACCCAGTCATGTTCTGTAAGTTCCAATTATAAAAACTCATTCATTCAACAAATATTTATTGCACACATACTTTGTGCCAGGAATGGTCCTAAGCACTGTGGATACAGCAGTGATAAAATAGACAAAGTGCCTGCTCTAATAGACATTCAAATACAGATGCCAGGAAATAAATGGTAAACACATAAATGACCAAAAGAATTACAGCTTGTGACAAACGCTGAGAAAGAATGAACAGAGAATGAGGATGGAAAACAATGGGAGGAGGAACGGCAGGCCAACCCACATTCAGTAGGTGTCAGGAAACAAGTCTCTAGAAGGTGACATTGAAGCCGAACTCCAAAGGATGAGAAGGAGGCAGGCACGCAAAAATCTGGAAGAAGAGAGGAAAACAAATGCGTGAAGTCCCTAAGGCAGAAAGGGAGCCATTCTAGAACCTGTCAGAAGGCAAGTGTGGCTACAGCTGCAGATCTGTGGGGAGAGGCACGAGATGGAGTCAGAAAGGGTCGTGAGAACCAGACAAGGCAGGACCTCGCAGGCCACTGTAAAGACTGCAGAGCTTTCCTCAAAGTGAAAAGAAGCGATTAGAAGGCGTTAAGCCAGGGAGTGGCATGATCTCATTTGCATTTTTTAAGGATCCATCTGGTTGCTGGGTAAAGAATAGACTATGCCTATTTTATATTTGTTTAAATATTTGGATACATACCAGCATATCAACATAAATGCCTCAGAGTGATACCAATTTGGGCAAAAGGCCCACAAATCACCTTGCCTCCATTTAAGAATAAATATTACCTTAATGCGCTGCCAAAAGCGGCATGCGCCACACTTAATACTTTGTGTTAATTTTTAATTTGATGTTTGAGCTCCTCCTTGTGGCTATATGATTGCAAGCTCCTTGGCAATGCCCGTTTTCATACAGTGGCTAGTGACTAACAATTTTTTTAATCTACCTTTATAAATAAAAAGTGCAAAGCCTAAAATGTAGGTTTGAAATGTAATTAGTGCATTGGAAAAAAAAAATTTATTATCTGCTATTGTAAATTAGTGCCTATATATATCTACCACATTGTATATGGCATAGTATGGTTACATTTTCACTGAAACCTGTTGTTTTCTGTAACATTCTGGCCAACATCTGTACAAATTAGAGTAAGATATAAGGTATTTGCCTCCTCTCAAAAATAATTTCATCAAACAGTAGAATGTCTTTAAATCCACAACAACAGAGCAAAAGGAGAAAATCTTAACGTTCCATCCTCAGAGTAAAAACTGAAGTGGGACATATTTATCTACCGTAGAAGATGTGAATAAAAATAATCATTGCCTTCATTCATCATCGTATATAGTTGGTGACTGGCAACTTGAATTAGAGAGAACCCCAACCAGTTGGGCATTAGGGACTTTCTAACTATTGTACCCCTTACTTAATAAGAATGACAGCTTGGAAAAATTGTTCTCAGAAGGAACATCCTTTCCCAAGAAATCCCATTTTCAACTCATTTTGAAGTGTAGAAAGCTTTCACGCCAAGAGATATCCCACGCAGATGTAAGGAGGAGATGCCACTCCGGCCTGGAGAGCTGGGGGATTTTACCTGAGGGTGAAGTTAAACCTTTACCGCCTTAATTCTCTGTATCTTTCTTAGCTCTCCTTATTATTCCAATTTATTTCCAGTGTGTGTAGAATTTCCCAGTCGAGGCTCTTGGGCTGGTGCATAAGAAGAAATGCTGGGAACTCTGTGGATATAGTCAGCCAGAAAGTAACCACAGTAATGGCACCAACTCTTGGACACGCAGGAATATTGTAATGGATCATGTTTAAAACCTAAAAACGTCCTCAAAGCATGAACGACAGCCAGAGACTATTCAAGGTGGAAAAACACATTAAAGTTCTACTAATGTCACACTTGTTACATGTGCTGACACAGCTCATTGGACTACCCTGGGTATGATTCCTGTAGAAAATCGTACTTAACCACAAGGACCTGCTTTGAAACAGCAATAAAGCAAACGGCTACGGAATTCTGGTCCTGGGCACAACTCACAAGGATGGGAGTAACCTAGAGAAAAAGTGTAAGAACCTGAAGTTTCATGATACCATATTGCTTTATGACGTATAACGTGCAGAACGCTTCAGTCATAGCCATCACATCGTCTTGCAGTTACCGTCAAAAGAGGAATAGCTCACTAAAAAGTGGGAATCAATTCTGTGTAGTTTACATAATAAATTCATAAAATGCACGAACATTTGCAACAAAAATAAAATAAAACCATAGAACACAGAAATACTCAAGAGCTAAAATCAATGTGTTGGATCTAAAATGCATGATAATTTAAACTTATAGGAAATACGAAATTAAGACAAGTGCAGATGACTTGACTAGAAAAGACATTTTAAGTATTCTGAATAATGATGCACAAAAGGATATAAAAATTCACGGGGGAGGAGAAACCGTAGTATCACGCAAGGAAGGTTGTAAACATGGTCTCCAACGCAGTTTAGATCGAGTCAGGACCCTTGTGGCGTAAATGACAGGAACTCAACTCAAACTAGTACAACCATTTTTTTTCATAACTAAGAAATTAAAGGACACGAGGATGAAGAGGGCCACAGAGAATCAAAAGTTGTTCTCTCTCGCTCTCTCTCTTTTCTGCTCCGCTGCCCTTTGAATTTTGCCTTCATTTTCTCCTGTTACAGACACCTTGCTCTCTGCAGCATGTTTTGGGGGCGGAAGGAAACGACTACTGACATTCCAAGTCTTGGGGAGTCCAGAGGACAGACAGCATTTTTCTCTCACCAGCCCTGCATTAAAACTGCAGATAAGACTGCAAAGTGCCCAGCTTGGGGCATGTAACCACCCAGCACCAATCCCCAAAGCCTGGGTGATGGGGTGTTGTAGTCGGCCCTTCCCAGATCTTCTGTGGCCTGGTTTGGGGTGGAGGAAGGGCAGGAAGCAGGGAACAGGATATTGTGACTTGGAGTGCATCTATACACAGAATAGTCAAAGGAAGATCTGTTGCCAGAAGAAGTGGGGGGTAGAGAAAGGCAGCAGCTGAGTAGGGAAAAAAAAGATGTCCACTGCAGTGTCATTAGGTGAATTGATCACAGCTTTAAAAATTGGTCAAAAGCCCGCAGGAAAGCCACAGCGGGGTGGGGTTGGGGGAGTGTAGGAGGAGCAAAAGCAGACTTCACCTCAAATATACGGAGAACTTTCTAACAATTTGAGGATACTGAAGATGCAATAGGCTACACCTCAGAAAGTAGTGAGCCACCTACTTCCAGAGGTATTCAATCCTCAGCTGGAAGATAATTTGGCTGTGACATTGCAATGGGGATATAAGTTTCAGATGGGTGGAAGATAAATACAAACAGTAACCTTGAAAATTTATGGTTCTGTAAATTATGATATACTAAGTGGGGTGAAATCTATCCTCAGGGACATTGTGGGCTATTAGACATTTTAGTTCCAGGGGTCAACCTTCTGGTACAGGTC
Source organism: Equus caballus (assembly GCF_041296265.1). NCBI lineage: Eukaryota > Metazoa > Chordata > Mammalia > Perissodactyla > Equidae > Equus > Equus caballus. The sequence goes on along the minus strand of NC_091699.1, from coordinate 71,231,775 downwards.
ACCAACTATGGCTCATAGAGTACTTTGTAAATATTTAAATTAATTGCCAAAACTTCAAACTCTTAGAAAATCCACATAAAATTTTTATTTTATAGCGTCTCTTGAAAAAAAGCTAGATCTGTATTAGCTGGAACCAAGAGTGACTAGACCCTTAGCACAAGGCCTCCAATTTCCAGCTCACCTCACTTATTTACCCTGCCTCTCTTTCTCTTATTTATAGTTCATTTTGTAATCCCTGTGTAAACCAAAGTTAACACTACTCTTTACTCTGCTTACCACAGCCTTCTCCTCTTTCTCCATCAGACTGATCTGGACTCCATCTGCCACAATCACACACTTTTAACAATTATTGCAAAAACAACAGTAGTAATGAACAATAATAGGAGGTACAGGGTAACACTCATAGACCATTCACTCTGTGCCAGCTGAGCACTACGCCAAAGCTGTTATATACAATATTAGCCTGTATAGAAAAGGCTACCACTGCACTAACACATAATTCCCAATCTCAATGAGTTAACACGGAAAATTCATTTCTTGCACAAATGTCACATCTAATAGGGATCAGCAGGGTGTTCTAAACCACACAGTTGCTCAGGTATCTAGGCTGACCAAGGCTCTACCATTTGGTGGTTTCTTTTTTGATCTTCTCAAAAATTTAGTAGACTTTTTTCTATTTGATTCTCCAAAATTCCATGGACCAACATCTTCATCCATAGTTCTTCATGAAGCATGTTTTCAGACAATATTCTATTTTCCAGCCTTTTCCCTAGAACTAAAAGTTCCTTAGAATATGATCTGCTTCTCCAGTTAGAGTAGAGGATAACACTGCCAAACACTTTGCCACTATGTAACATGGATTGCCATCCTTCTGGCCTCTGAGATCACTATCCTCACCGCTTTTTGCCCAACCATTGAGCCAATATTAAATATTTTATGATTTTATTGTAATATCACCCTACTTCCTGTAAGACCCATATTATTTAGGATAGCCTAAGCTTAAGCTACAGTAACAAACCATCCAAATCATCAATGGCTTGACATCATAAAAGTTTATTTCTCATATATGCTACCTATCTAATTCACAGCAGCTGGGGCTCTGCTCCACTCTGTTACTCAGGAACCCAGGCTGACTGAAGCTCTGCCATCTTGTAGCTATGCCACCTGTAATATGCTACCTTCTCAGTTGCCACAGCAGGGAAAGAAAGAGATTAGCACATCACTCATCAACTTTTTAATGCCTCATTCCAGAAGAGACACACAGTACTTTCACATTTCATTGGCCAGAACCACTCATATGACCCACCTAACTGAAGGGTTATGGGGAAATATGTGAGAGCAGAAAGTTTGGTGAGCACCAGTCTCTCTGTCTCATTATCCCATCTAATTCTTACCACAATTCTCTGAGGTAGGTATTATTATCCCCACTCTACAAATGAACAAACTGAGGCTTAGTGAAGTTGAATGAACCATCCAAGGACAAAGCTAGTAAGTGGAAGATGCGAGACTGAGATTCCAAAACGGTAGTACTAGGACTAGGCAGAAGAATTACAACCAGAACACACTGTCTACCTCTTTGAAGTACTTCTAAATTTTTCATTTACCAAAAATTTATTGATTCACTACACAGAAGTTCCAACTTCACCACCATAGTGTGACTTTGCACAGGTCATGACTTCAGTCTCACGGAGATTATTAATGATATAATGAAAAAAACCCCACCTGAACCTCAGTTTATTTATCTGTGATTGAAGAAAGTGGACTAGTAATTCTTAACGCCCCATCCACCTCAGATGCTTGTGATTCAATTTTAAGGCCTACGTGAAATTGATTTAAAACCTACATGAAATTGATTTAAAACTCAGATATCAGCCTTCCAACTGGGCTGCTTCATTATCCACAGAAGTGTGGTGGCCAGGATGACAGATCACAAGAAAGGTGATCAGTGTCATGACTGCTTCTTCGTATTCACTAGAAATCCTTGAAATGTTTTATATCTCCATCTTTTCTGGGGTTAGGCTATTGATATTGCTTCCAAGTGGGATCCTCTAGATAGGAAAAGTTAAGTTTCTATTGTTTCGATCCATTTTAAAATTGAACATAAGATGAGAGCGCAAAGGCTTTTTCTCCCAAGGAGATTTTTCTCCCAAGTCATTGCCTACAAGCTGGTGAGGCCCCTGGTGGGGAAGGGGTGAACAGGGTCAGGCATTTGGTTTATATGTGTCTATTACAACAGAACTATCTAGTCCCCTCCCTTTTGTACCTATTCATGTTATCCCCAATCAATAAATATCAGCCCTTTTTTAATTTAAATGGAATTCAGCAAGTTATCAATAGATTGAGGATAACTAGGACTAACTATTGTCTGGGTTTGGTCGGAAAATTTACAGACTATGCCCACCAGAAGCCTATTGACACAGGGGTGTTTCTTTCTCTTTAGGAGAAAGAAGTCTGCAGAAGATGTAGGACAGGCCCCATGGGCCTCAGTATGTAGGCTTCTCAGCCTTCATGTGAATGAAAGGGGAAACTGAGCACTAAAGGCTTCACCCAGTAAAGAAGCCTGACCTGTAGCATGGAAGGGCAATTCTGAGTCTGAGTGAGCTCAGAGGCATAAACAGCACTGCTCAGGACACCTCTGCAAAGCAGAGCAGAAAATCCAAAAGGAAAGCAAGGTGTTCCACTCCAGTGGTCTATTGCTGCATAACAAACCATCCCAAACTGAGAGGTGTAAAACAATAATCATGCCATCATATCTCAGATTCTGAGGGTTAGGAGTTTAGATAGGTCAGCAGTGGGAAAGGCTCATCGTTGCTCCACAATGTCTGGGGCTTCAGCTAAGAAGAGTGGGAGGGATGGGGGTGACTCAGACCATTGGGCACTGGAATTATCTGGAGGCTTCTTCACTCACATGTCTGCCGGAGACGACTCAAAGGCTAGACGTAACTGGGACTGTTGACCAAAGCACCTACACGTGGCCTCTCCATGAGGCTTGGTCTTATTGCAGTGTGAGAGCTGGGTTCTGAGAGAGAGCATCCCAAAAGGGAGCACCTGGAGAGAGTGCATTCCAAGAGAGCCAGGTGGAAGTGCATGACCTTTTATGATCTAACCTCAGAAACCACATAGCACCATTTCTACCATAATCTGTGGGTCAAAGCAACGACTGGCCTGCCCAAATTCTAGGGAAAGGGACACAGTCTTCTTCATTGAAGGAACGTCAAAGAACATGGAGTCATATTCTAAAATCATCACACATTCTTTCCCACTTTAGCTTTGCCATATCTAGGACTGCTGGGCCTCACTGGTAGCAGACAAAAAATTGTTTGGTGACATGGTGGTGCCTAGCATGAGCCTGGCTAGCTTATGAGCACATATGACATACCCACTGGGGACACATAGACATACTTGTGGGATACGTCAAAAGAACCCAAGATCCTATGCAAACAGGAAGAGCAAAAGCCAGAGAACCAGCTCATTCTTACCACTATAGTTCCACTTGTAAGCACAGGCTGGAGAAAACTGGACAAAGGGTAGGAGAAAGGTGGTTTATACTTAAGAACAGTCAGATACAATGGAGCAACCAAAGAGGAAACCCACAGGGACTCTGAAAAACAGGAACTAAAGCCACACTTACTGTACTGCTACCCAATTCTGGATGGCTGCAGATTGCAAACTAGATGAGCTATTTTGTTCTGTTGAAACAAGGAAACAAGCTGTGCTTTTCAAGCCAACTCTTTCAGCCAACCTTGAGTCTTCTTTAAAGAATCGCGAGCATGATGCTCTTCGAAATGCCAGCCATGAATGCTTGTGGAAATCCAAGCTTCGTGTGTAAAAGGAGAAAAGGGCTTCACGTTAGGAATTGGCTTTTCAGCCACACACAGCCCCCTCACGTCCTTAAAAGTAAAACAGACCACACAAAATTTACTTCCAAGCACTTGATCATTCTGAAAAATCAGAGGGAATTTGAGCCAAAAGGGAGGAAAGTAACCCCTCTCCACAAAGTGTAAATATCTGCCCCCTAATTTATGGAGAATGCAGACCATCCAAGCAGCAGTCTATTGGCGTTGACTGTGATTTCATCTAATTAGATGGCTACACAAGCCTCAGAATGCCACGTCTCCTGCCAGCTGACCCTATTCCCACGACCTTCCCTCCTCAAAGTTCAGGGGAACACGATACTTGAGAAAGACGCTGCATTTTAGCCTACAGGAAAATATGGATTTGTGCATGAAGGGGTGTTAAGAGGGCTTTTCCCTTGATTAGTTTGTGCTATCAAAGCCTCTGTGATGACAGAGCATGGAAAACTTACACTGCCCTGTTTTTTAAAAAAATTCAGAGAGCAGTCAGCCTCATCGCTTTTTCACTATCGTGTAGCTAAATTTTGCATGCAATGTGCGTCACTGTTTATGCTGTTTTTAAAAAACTCCAGAGCTCAGCATTTCCAATGCTTGTTTTTGCCACTGAGATCTTGACTCTTGAGCAAGGTTGAATCTCCTGAGTTGTCTTTGGGCACTGGAGTTGTGACCCCATGATTAGGTTGATCAGGGCTTGGAGGGTATGGATGTAAAGTCTTGATGGGAAGTTTCATGCTGGCTTGTCTCATCTACTCACAGAGCCCAAGGATGTGGGTCCATGCTGGGTCCACCTTAAATGAACCTGCACAGTCTCTCATCGCCCCCTCTTTTCTTTTTTCCCGTGACCCCCTTCTCAGTGTTTCGTGTTTTTTTATGGCCACATGCATGGGTTTTTTAAATATTTCCATTGAGTTGTATTAAATATAAAAGGGGATTCATTTTTACATATACGATACAGAATATTTCCAACATTCTAAATGATTCCCTTCTGTCTCTTCTTCAATACCTTCCCTTCAAAGGTAACCACTGTTCTAAGTTTAATCACCATAGATTAGTTTTGCCTGTTCAGGAACTTCATATAAATGGAATCATACACTACGTAGTTTGCATACTGTTGCTTCTTTCATTCATCATTATGATCCTCAGATTCATCTGTACTGTTGCACAGAGCAGTGTTTCTCTCTTCCTTATATTCCCCTTATGAATATACAACAGTTTATTTGAAGACATTCTACTGCTACAGATCCATTTTACTGCTGATGGTGCCCTAAGTCTTTTTTCTCCATTTGTTATCCTTCCCAGATGTCAGTTCTACCACTAAAGGAGAGAGGCAGATCCTTCTAGAAACTATGAGCCATTCCAGACTCCACAAGGTGAGTAGATGAAGAAAAAACATTCAAGCCTTTAAGGTCCTATCCTGGAGGAGATTTTAGGTCCTTTGGAGTCTTCTAAGTGAAACAACCAAATAATAACAATAAGCATTTCCTTCTTAATGTTGATCCCTTTCAAAGATTAACTTATATGTTCAACTAATGGGTTTTTTATCACCTATTATATGCCAGGTATTTTCTTGGTTCTAGGAATGAATCATCAAATAAGACAGATAAGGATGCTGTTCTTCTGAAGCTACCTTACCTTCAAATAAAGTATCAGATGGTGATAAAAGCTATGGAGAAAATTACAACAGAACAGCACAATAACATGGCCAGAAACAGGCTCTCTGGGGAAGCCACAGAATGACCAGAAATAGTCAGCTGCAAGAGGATTGGAGGGAAGCCATCAGGAGGAAGCATATTCTGGGCTGGCAGGGAAACTAAATCAATGCTCTTAAGTGAAGAATGAACTTGGCCTTCTTAAAGAACAGAATGAGGCTAGCGTGTAGTGGGCAACATGAAGATGAGAAACGGGGGGCAGAGGCAGGGAGTGGATCACGCTTGACTTTGTGGTAAAGAGTTTAGATTTTATTCTTTCTAAGTGTGTGGGGAAGCCATTAGAGGGCTTTAAGCAGGAGAGTGACAATTGCTCTGGAAATTGAGTGGAAAGTGGCTTAAAAGGGGTCAAGAGTAGAAGCAGAATATCAATGAAGAGGCCACTTCCCTCAATGATAGATGATGGTCTTTTGGACCACGATGGCAGCAAAGGAGGCAAAGAGGTGGACAGAGCTCAATCTGTTTTGGAGAAAGAGTCAACAGAATATGTTACGGAAAACATGTACCATTATGCTAAACAAGTTTCTGTCTTCTTACTACGTCTTACTCAAGACTCCTTCTATCAGCCAGAACGGGGAGGAAAGAATGAAGAACCTTACAGGGAAAGATGGTACTGCCTCACAGTAATCACTTCCCTTGGTGCATGACATGCAGACAGTTCTCTCTCATACACGTTCTCATTTGATTCTCACCACAATCCCATCAGGGAAGGAAGCAGACATAACAAGTTCAATTTTCCGAATAAAAAACTCAGGATTTGAAGATCAGAACAGACTAACCCAAGGATTAGGATACACCATTAGGAAGTTCCTAATCCAAGAAGTGTACTCATCCTTTTGGCATCTGGCCCTCTATATAGTTTTCTGGAGATATTTGCTCCAGTGACCATAATAAATCTTAACTTTTATTGAGTGCTTTCTCTCTGCCAGACACTGTGGTAATTCATGACATATATCACCTCTTTTAATCCTACAGCATTAAGTACCATTATTGTCATCCTTATTTTGCAGACCTACAAAGTTAAGGTTCAGAGAGTTTAAGTAAGCTTTCAGAGCTGTCACAGCTGCTAAGTGCCGGAACCAGGATTTTAGCCAAAGCAAAGTCACTGCAAAGCTCATTTCCCCAGTCATAATACTAAGCTATTATAGACGGAATAAATAGAATCTGTTGAAAAGCCCATTTGCACCTCCAGTGTTAAATATCTTAAAATAATTTCAAATACTAATACTCTCTAAGACCTTTAACAACACCATACGGATAAATTAATAGACAACATTTTGGACATTTTCCTCCTCACCCGTGGTACTCACTGAGGAATCTATTTCTCAGCTTCTCTCCCTAGCCTCTGACAAATGTCCACGATATGAGATCTGATAATTTTCCTTTTTATCATTTGATCCCTAGCTACATCTGTCCATAGCCACCAGCGTGATTAAAGATGTGTCAGAACATCAGGGCCGACTTTATCCTTTGCTCAGAAAATGTAAAGTATTCCATTACAGAGCCAGCACTTCATAATTATAAACATTTCTTGAAGACAAATAAATTAACAATAGACGCACTAACTCATCCAGATTAAAATAACTATTTGTGAGATCTCCTGCAAGATGTCTTCTATCATTTAATCAAACATTACCCTACTTTTTAAAAAACTCTAATTCAGAATGCTTTCTGATTAAAATTTCCTTTTGGTTTCATAAATCCTGCATCTGCTATTTAAATTCATTCTATTAAATTATATACCATTTAGAGTAAATACAGACATCTGGGACTGTGTAATCTAATGGCCTCAAGTTACAGATGGAGAAGCTTCGTTCCACAAAGTTTACTAAGAATCCAGGGTGCCCTGGTGAGTGGATGACAAAGCCTGGACTCTGTCTGGCCCTGGCCTCTGACTTCCAGCACAGCAACGTTTTACTATCCCTTTTTGTGTCTTACTTTTACTAGAATATTAACATTCTCCCTCTCTGATAAAGTTTGGAAACTTAGTCTGTAGTTATCTATATAAGCCTATATGTAACCATATAGTGATCTTCTTAAACAAGTTTTCACATACTTTAGAGTTGGGTAAACTCTTCCAGATCCAGTTCAAATGGAGCTGGGTCAACGCCATCCAACAGAATGAGTCTTTCCACCATCATGTTCCCAGAGAGTTGTGCTCATTTCTCAACTATAGCAGTTATCACATTGTATTCTAATTTACCTGTTTAAACTTATGTTTCCTCTATAGGACTGTGAGCTCATCTAGGTCGTGGAGGCGCCTTAATCCTCCTTGTGAACCCCAGCACTCTGTGTAAAACATGCACTCAGTAAAAGCGTTTATGAGTGAATGTGTTGTGGAATCAATCAGTTATCCCCGAGTGCAAAGAGTTAGGACAATTGACTTATTGGTGGCATACAAAAATACCTTTGTATAAATAAGTCACAAATAAAGCAAAGTAGACAGTTGAAGAGATTATTCTGGGCGAGAGAGGGGAGGTGATTGTCAGTCCGAATTCGAATAGGAATCAGGACACAGTAATTAAACAGAAGTTTAATATAAACAATTATTAAACTCTGATAGGAGAATAACTAAAAAGATGTAAAGAGAACTCTAACAGATACCTTGGGTGAAGGGAGGACGGCCAAGGAAGGACAAAATTGGAAGGGGGCTCCTCCTCAAGGCTGAGGTTCAGACCTCATGGAAGAGGGTGTGCTTGTAGCCCGCAGGATGGCGGAGAAGTTCGCTGGGTTGCCTGGGCCAGGGCTGGGCCAGCGTTGCTGGGCAAGCAGAAGCCACCCTTCCGGGCACAGGCAAGCTGTGGCTGGTGAGTGGGCACACAGAGGGAGCCCAGCGTCACTGCAGGTGCGTGCTGTCCAGAGCAGGAGAGGCACAGGAAGCAAACCTTGGGAGCACAAACCAACAGATGTTGGTGGGAGGGCACACAGAAGGAGTCAGGATGCCACTGTGGACACAAGGCCTGGAGAATGCAATGTCCGTGTCACGAGGGCCAGTGCAAGATGGTCAGTGGGCCCAGGCTGCAAAGTTGTTAAGGGCCTGCCCACTCAGGTGCACAGCACCACTGGACATCCTCCCATACCTGCTGTCCCTGATTGACAGCAGCAGGAGCCGGAGAAAGCAAACGCAGAGCCCAAACAAGGAGGAGAGCGCCTTCCTCCTGCAATGCCCTTCCAGCTCCCTCTACTGACAAAGCTTCATATTACCCCCTGAAATGTGGAAAAAGTCCAGACCCTTATCGCAGAGCAGTGAAGGTCGAATCTGGAGCTGAGAGACAAGACACTGATAACTGGTACAGAGATCCAACACTCAATAAATAAAAGATGTTTGGAGGGGCTGGCCTGGTGGCATAGGGGCTAAGTTTGTGCACTCTGCTTCTGCGGCCCGGGGTTCACCGGTTCGGATCCCAGGCATGGACCTATACACCACTCATCAAGCCATGCTGTGGTGGTGTCCCACACATAAAAAAAAAAAGCTGGGAAGATGAGCACAGACGTTAGCTCAGGGCCAATCTTCCTCAACAAAAAGAGGAGGATTGGCAGTGGATGTTAGCTCAGGGCTAATTTTCCTAAAAAAAAAAAAAAAAAAGCTGTTTGGACCTAAGTTATAGTGTCCTCCAGCTCTCAGTTTCCTCACATACAAAACTAGGAGAGTAAGAGGATCCACCTCCACATGGTGTCAACACACAGTGAGATAACATGTGCACTTAGAGCAGTGACAACGTGTGTGATGTTCACAGAACAGCGCCCAGGGCATAATAAGAATTCAGTTCCCTCGTATCACTTTCATTACTCGGAAAAGCAGAGCTGGCATCAGAAGACCCCGGTTCCATTCCCAGCCCTGCGGTTAACCGACTCTGGAACACAGACCATCACTCCCCACCGGGCCTTCGTTTCTGCTGCTATAAAGTGGCCCTCCCCCTTTATATATATTTTTTGGGGGAAATTTTTTATTTTCTGTCAACCTTATCTCCACTTTCTGTTTAAGAGTCTGTTATGAAAGAACAGCTAAAGACCACTCAGGGGGTGTTCTTACCCAGTCAGTAGCCTGAGCAGTGGGACGTCTTCAGGGGTGACCTGAGCTCCAGTCCTCAGTAAGGAACCTGTGCCTTCAGGCCCGTCTGTGACCTCAGTTGAGGAAGAGTAAATTCGAAGCTGGAGCAGTCCATTCACCCTGAAATTCCTCCTTGGTCTCAGCCTTCTCAGCAGCGGCCTGCTCTTCCTTTTCATTCTCTTCTTCAAACAGAGATCAGGCGTGAACTCCCACAGGTGCCCACGGGAGGTGTTGCCACCCATGCACAGAACTCCCTGGGCCAGCATCCAGCAGCTCAGACTCGCTGAGCAAGCTCGCTTGTTGCACAGGATGGCAAGGTCCGCACCATGCAGAGGAGCATCTGTGTTATACAGAGCAACGGTAGGCAGGTGAGAGGCCAGTGGTCACCCCTGGGATCAGTCACCACCAGAAGTGGCAGCTCCCAGAAGACTGCCTGGATCCAGTTAGTGAAGTTTCCGGGAGTGAAGCGGCCACTAATAGGAGTGGCACTAGTGGCAGCAGCACAGCTCATTGGCCAGTATTCCTGGAGGATATGACACTGACATCAGCCAGGTTTTCAATAGCAACCATGGCACAAGCGGCCAGCAGAAGCTTCTCCCAGGTTCTCATCAGATATAGGATGTAGATGCCATCGCTTTCCCTTTTAGCTATAATATCCCGTTTGGAAGTCAAGGCAGGGGCCTCCCAACTGGGTTCCTGCTGCAAGGAATTTGAGGACATGGGCCTCCTTCATTTGCAGGGTATCAAGGGCTTCCGGACATTGTGAAAGTTTCCCATTGAGTTGCAAGGGGAACCCAGAGCAACACCGTAGAACCCCTCTCCAGGTCGTGTGCAAAGGCCCCGGCCCACTTTTAACATCCCATTTTTCCGTTTCACAGGCCCGATGTCTGTGCCTTCTGCTCCCCACAAGGGAAGCCCATTTTGGGCTAGAATGTGAGCCTAACCCTCAAAACTATAGCTAGAAGATGAGAGTAAGGTGAGTTGGCTGCACTGAGAAATGTTGAAGACACTTAGAAGAAAAAAATAACAATCCGATGTGACAGTTTTTCAAAGTCTATACATTCAGAAAATCTTCCTTGGACAAGTTTGTAGACACTTCGGCTGAGATTTTTTTTCAGAGCCAGCCTTCGTTGGAAGCAATGGCAAAAACTAGGAACCCACTGCTACATGCTTAGCTAGATCAGATGACTTCTCATGAAAGATGGTAAGAGGCGCATGAAGAAAGTTCTCTTGCCTTAAAATTCTTATCCACCATCACTACCCCACACACACATCTGCACCCAAACACTCCTGCATTTATTCGAGGGAAGAGAATTGCCGCATATTGAATTGCAAGCACACATGGGAAGAACATTGCATTAAATTATGATTTGTCATATACACCGCCTTCCAAGGGGTGCAGAATCCAAGAGCACACCTGGATGCAGGGGGCTGGGACTAGTTCTGCCTCCTGGGAGAAAGGCAGGAACACTGCACGGGAAGCTAGAAGGGCCTGAATGGTAACATTGCCAACTTCATGGTTTTCCTGGAGCCACCTCAGTAGGAGGGTCCCCTAAAAGGGGAGGCCCATTAATATCACCCTGCCGGTCTAGAAGAAGTGTCCAAAATTCCACCAATTTTATTCCTTGGGTTAGAAAATTTTTCCCCAAATTACCTAATTATCAGAACCCTCTAGGGTGTTTGCTGAAAACACAGATTCATAGGGTCTCATCCCAAGCACACTGGATCCGAAGCGCCAAAGGAGAGCCCTAGGAGTTGCGACAATTCCGCAGGTGATTCTTACAACCAGGTAAGTTTGGGAACCAGCGGGTTAATAAAATTCTGTTTGTAATACTCCCTGGGTAGACTGTATATAATCAAATCTCTGGGCCACAGATCTACCGAATCAGAATGAGCAGGGCCTCTCAAGAGGGCCGGGTACTGGTTATGCCCCTGTCTTAGCTCAGGCTGCCATTAACAAAATGTCACAGACCGGGTGGCTTAAACAACAGAAATTCATTTCTCACAGTTCTGGAGGCTGAGAGTCCAAGGTCAAGGAGCTAGCAGGTAGGTTTCATTGTAAGGCCTCTTCTCTTGGCTTGAAGACAGCCGTCATCTCTCCGTGTGCTCACAAGACCTCTTCTTTATGCACACGCCAGGGGAGAGAACAAGTTCTTTGGCGTCACTTCTTAAAAGGGCACTAATGCCATCATGAGGGCCCCACCCTCCTGACCCATCTAACCCTAGTTAACTCCCAAGGCCCCATTACCAGTACTATCACGTTGGGGGTTAAGGCTTCAGTACATGAATCTGGGGGGCGGGGGAGGATGCAAACATTCAGTCCATAACAGTCAGATATTTTGAAAACACTAGGTTAGATCATTGTTTGTACAAAGGTTCTTCCAAAATTCCTAGGTTACCTGGGAAATGATAGTACATTTCAACTATAATCAGGCGTCTATTCATTAGGAAGTTTTAGTTTGACTACTGGATAGTAAGGCCCAAAACAAATAGGGCGCAGAGAAAGTAGGTTTTAAAGACACATTCAAAGGGATGGGGGACTCCACCCAGGAAGGCAGGTGGGATGTGGCAGGAGTGGTAGAGCAGTGCTTCCCAAAGCTTAATGTGCATCTGAGTCCCCTGGAGATCCTGCTGTAATGCACGTTCGGACTCTGCAGGTCTGGGGTGGGGCCTGACTCCTGCATTTCTGATGAGCTGCTGGGCCACAGACCACACTCGGAGCAGTGCCTGAGAGCAGGCAGTTCCACGCCGATCGAGTGTGATGCAAAAGACAATCTTTCTCAATGAAAGTTTTTGCTTCTAGTCAATGAAGTCATTGCAGCAGCCTGACTTCCAAAATACTCTCTAGAAGAAACGAGCTTCAGAGATGCCACTCTCCGAATTCCGCTGCTCCCAACATTTTTAAATAACCTCAAAAACAGTGTAATTGGATTAACACAACAGGTCAGAAGTTATTTTAAATGATCATCAGATTGTTCCAGAGATTTGCAAAACTTCTCACTTCCAAGAGGTCCTTGGTGACTCCCTAATTTTTCACAGTGTCCCTAGCCCAAAAGAAATAACCCTCTGTTCTATTTGCTAAGTAGTTAGGTCCATACAACTTGGTGAGTTGTTTTTGGTGTGTTCTTTTGGCCCTAATAACTGAGAAGTGTTTGAAAAAATAATACACATAAACTGAAAGAAAATATGCTTTAATTTCATCCTTAAATAAGCACAGGTACCTACTAATTGGGATGTGTGCATCTATTGGGCTTGGTCACCTCCGACTTCATCCTGGTTCCACTTTGTTTTCCACGTGGTAATTGTTATTTATCACAGCAACCGTCAAAAGCCAGCTTCACCAAAATACGCCACCACTGAAAGGAATGTAGCACAATCGTGCTAAAGAAACTGTGAACTACCTCAGGTTAGTAGTTTGTGTGGTTTCCAACAAATACTAAATATCACTGTACTTCCCTCAAAAACAGAACATTTTCTGAGGCACCCAAAGATACCTTGGCTCCATTTGAGAGCGACAGAATCATACATTTTACAAAGTATTAATCATGACTAAAGGCAAAGTAAGAATACTAAAAGAAGAAATTTTGCAAGGAACACCTACAAAGAATACAACCAAATTTCCCATAGACATTAAAGAGAAAACGGTTCTTCTCTGGCTTGTTAGATTGAAAGCATATCCCTCTTAAATTAATATTAAGGTTTTTAAAACAAAACATTATCTCTTTCGAAGGAAAATGATCTTCCTAATATTTTCCCAATAACAATACATCACCTTCCCAACAGAAAAAAAGACTTAGCATGTAATTGTTATTATTCTTTTATTTTTCTTACATTCACCGTCTATTTCCTTGACATTTGATTTCAAACGAAACATAGGGAGCAATTTTGAGCATTCAAGCTTCACCAAAAAAAAAGAAAAGAAAAAGGAACCTTGATTGATTCAAAGTTCTACTTTATGTACCTACAATTTCCCAGTAGTCCTATTTCTCAATCAGAATTTGAATAATCTTTACAACTTGTATTCCCCCAAACTCAGATTTAATGACTCAGTAGGTTCAGAAAGAGAAATAACAGCCGCAGCTCATCCCGCCTTGCTCTCCAGTGATGACAATGTTATACCACATTAGCGATTGTGACATTAATAAAGAGAAGCCCATAGGATTAACCAAAGACAGCTGACTTCAGTCAAATGTAGGTCAGCCTTTGTTTGCTCAGAAGCTGGTAATAAATTCCCAGGTAAGCGCTCTCGTGTGTCACACATGTATGTCAGGAGCATAATTTCAGCCCCACTAAACGATTCACATTTTTAAGTTTCGGTAAGCCGTTTTTGAATTATTATGAAGCATTTAATTCCACCTCCAGGCCTATAGGCTCCTTAAAATTATTAACTTATGCGACATTACCGTGTGTTCCTCCTTTAGGCACCACTTAAGAACAGCTTGGAGATTTTCATGTTCACCTTCCCGATTCTGAAGTTCTTACTAGAAGAGGCTCAGGGGTCACCCCTAATTTATAGCATAATTATGGGAAAAATGATGTTGATGGCTAAGCTAGCCAGCTGTAATCGCCAAGTCCTCCTTGTCACAGGAAATGTCACCATAAGCCGAATGTGAATATTTCAGTCTTAATCAAGTCTTGTGGTCAGCTGTATACAAACAAGGCCAGATCCACACAATTCTAAAATACATTTTAAAGATATAAACACTTTGGAAAAGAGTTTAGCAGTTTCTTAAAAGGTTAGACATATACAGAACCATATGATCCAGCTGTTGCAGCCCTAGGTATTTGTCTAAGAAATGGAACCATCTGTCCACAAAAAGACCTGCACAAAAATGTGCAGAGCAGCTCTGTTCTTAATGGCCCCAAACTGGAAACAACCCAAGCCAACAGGCAGATGGCTAAACAAACGGTGCCGTATTGACATACGGGAACATTACTCGGCAATGAAAAGGAAGGAACTGCAGATCTATGCAACAATCGCGGACACATCTCTACAACACGACGTTACGTGAGAGCGGCTAGACACAAAACAGGACCTGTCGCGTGGTCCCATCTATGTGAATTCTAGGACAGGCAAAACCAATCTGCACTGATAAGTCAGGACAGTGGTGGGAAGGGAGGGAGCTGTGTGGACTGTCAGCACAAGAGCACTTTCCAGGCGATGAGAAGTTCTATGTGCCAATGGGGTGAGGTCATGTGCGTCATGACATTTGTCAAGCTCATCAAACTGCACGTTTAAGATCTGTGTGTAAATTACACCCCAATAAGTAAAATATATGTGAGTGCTCGTAAGCTCTTCAATTTTACACTTGAAGTTTATTAGGTCAAATGTCTTTATTGAATATTTATGTAACTGTACAACATGATGGCGTCTTCTAGATATAAGTAAAAAGAGATGCCGCCTGAAAGAGTTGCTAACCCAGTATTACCCAAGTAAGGATAATAAACAGCATTTTTAACGAGTTAGTTTCAATTTATTTACATTTTAATTCCTTCTACATGCAAATGGCATAGCTTGAGAGATCTGTGTTTATAAATTTGAAAAATATTAATTGGTATAAATGCAATTAAGTACTTAAAGCTAGTTTATATACGCCAAAAACAGTAAATGATACAAAAATCATTTGAATTTCTAATACTAAGCAGAGTTCGGTTGACTCTTCCAGTTAAAGCTTGCCCCTGCCACCTCTCTGATTTAGGCCCTTGTTATTTATTTTTTTAAGTACAGCAGATTCCTAATCGGCTTTCCTAAATTTACTGTCATCCCCCTTTGATCTATTTAAAGCCACCATATTAATCTTGAAGCACAGCCTGAGCATTTCACGCCACACATCACACTTACAGTCAAGGTCAGCTCCCTAGCCTGTCATTCAAAGACAGGTGTTGGCCTGACCACAGTCTGCCCTAACTTCATGGCCACTTTTTCCCTGGCCTCCCTTCAGTCCACAGATCACTGCACTGAGGCAGTTGAGTGCTGTTCCCCTTCCTGCCACTGGGCCTTTGCTTATGCTGCCTCTCCATCTGAATTTTAAACTGTTTTGTCCCCACCTCACCATGCCCAAATTCCTCCCAGCATTCAAGACCCACTTTAGCTATCACCACCTTGTAAACGAAGTTCCTCATTTTTCTCACCCAGAGAAATTTTTATTTCTTATAATCACTCATCACCTTGTACGCCCAGTTCTCTTATCACAACCACTACAGTTTATCTTATGTTGTGAAACGGTTTGGACGTCAGCTCCAGACAGAAACACACAACTTTAAAATTTAGCTCCCAGGTGGCAGAATTTAGCAAGTTCCTTCATCTCTCTATGCTTATGTTTCTTCATCTGTTAAAAAATGAAATAAAAATAGTACCTCTCCTATATGATTGTTGTAAGCAGGAAATTAGACAATGTACATAAAGTGCTTAGTCTGACACATTTCAAGTGCTCAATAATATTCACCCCAAAACCTGCTAGCTCAAAGAGAATGAGTTCTCTAAATGGATGAACTATATTCCAAGAATCAAGAGAACTTATCAATGGAAAGTTTTTGAGGACCATCAAGATATGCCAGAAGGTTGGAGGTGAGTAACTTTTGCTGCAATTTGCAAAATAGGGCATAAGTTAGGTTTTAAAAACTGCAGGATAGTGATGTTAATTCTAAGCAGGAAGAGTCTGGTAAAAAAAGGAAAATGAAAGAAGGAGAAGCAGTCCAGGTACTCAAGAGAAATGAAAATACGCATCGACACCAAGACTCATCCACGAATATTCAAAGCAGCTTTATTCAGAATAGCCCCAAACCAGAGACATTGTCACCCACAGGGAAGTGGATAAACAAAACGTGGTGTATGCCTTCAACAGGACGCATCTCGGCAATAAAAAGGAGCACAGCACTGAGAGAGCAACCACACAGAGGAATCTCAAAATCATTACAGCGAGTGCAAGAAGCCAAACACCAAAAGTACTTTCTGTACAATTCCCTTCACAGGAACTTCTAGAAAATGCAAGTGACCTATCATGAAGGGAAAGGGATCAGTGGTTGCCCGAGGACCAGGGATGGAGAGAAGGAGTGGCCGTAAAGGGGCATGAGGAAAACTTGGAAGGTGTCACAGTTACGGGGGTGGTTTCAAGGGTCTGTACATGATCCTGCCCAAATTCACCCAATTGTACACTTCAAATGGGCGTAATGTGTTGTAACCAAATTATATCTCAATCAAACTAATTTGTGGGGAAAAAATAACCAAAACCTTAAAAGATTTCTTTAAGCCAGTAAGAGCCTTACAAAGGAGCAGGGCTGTATGGGACACCATACGTTTTCATTAGGAAGCTGTCCTGTTTGTCTGACAACTTTTCCTTCCTCAGCAGGGCTGTGGGGCTGCAGTGTCTGGGGAACGCAGTCGATGCCCGGTGCCTGGACCTCAGCAGGATAGCCGAAGAGATTTTTCATGATATGCAGTTGGATCAAATGAGGTCTTATGGGCCAGGTGCAAGGACAGTTGGAGAACTGAGTAATGATTTCTGCGTCACCCTAGAAGATTTCTAGTGGCAGATCACAGGGTTCTATATTCAGTCTGTCTAACATTTTTATCAATTATTTTCCTGAACACCCAATGGCAAAGCCATCAACTTTGTGTTGACCAAACATTGGCATGTTAGACAAGAGATGAGGATGGAAATTATCTTGACAGGCTAGAGCAGGAGTTTAGATCTAACAAAGGGAAACTTTACAAGGACAGCTATTAAGTAGCTGAATTGTGTCTAAAATCCAGCTTTCCAAGTACAAGATAGAAGTGCCATGCCATACCAACAGGACATTAGAAAAGCTGCCTTAAGCTTATAATCAATAATAAGTTCAGTGTCAATTAACAATGAAATGTAACTCTTAAAGAAGTTAACGACCTTGGGTCACATCAAGAAAGATATAAGCTTTAATAGAAAGGAGCTGAAAATCTTGTTCTATTCTCCATAATAGGCTTACATTAAAATATTGCATTAGGTTCTTGGTGGAGATGCTTGAGGGAGAATGATTAAAACTAGATCAGAGAAGAAAAAGAGCAGTATGTTTCTAATCTATGATTTCCTTAAGGACAGCGTCCACATCTTAATCATCTCAGCATCACCAGCACCCATCTCAATTCCTGGCATGACCATAATTATTATTTATAAAGTAAATATTGTTTATACATTGATAAGGTTCAGATTGAAGCCAGGCAACAAGGGCTTTTTAGCCTAGAGAAGAGAAGATTGAAGGGTGGGAAGAGGGGTGAAGCAAAGAAGATAGGGCAACATGTGCCTGTAGTAACTGTGGTGGATTATAAATGGCTGCAAAATCTTTGTCAATCCCCTCCATCAAGAGGTGGCATTCTCTTTCCCAACCCTTGAATCTAGGCTTAATCTGTGACACTTTGGCCGAGAGAATGCAGGGAAAGTGCTGCTGTGCTTTAAGAAGGCTGGAACTTCCATTTCCTCGCGTTCAAAACCCAGCCACCACGTCATAAGGAATTTCAAGCAGCTAAAAGGACAGGTGCACATGTAGCAGGATTCACTTCCCCAGCCAGCAGCCCCAACCGAGCTCCCTGCCAGCCCATGTGAGTGCGCCGCTTGGCAGTGGACCCTTACCTCATCCAGCTACCCCGGCCAATGCCCCATGGAGCACAAATGAGCTTTCCCTCACTGAGTTTTGCAAATTTGCAAGATTATTAGCAAAAATGTTATCATTGTTGTGTTGAGCCACTGAGTGTTGGGGTGGTTTATTATGCGGCAGGAGGAAACCAAAACAGCAAGCATCTTCAACTATATGAAGAGCCATCAGATACACGGCCCCATGGGCTGGAATTGGAGCCAATATGCAGAATTAGAACCAATATGCATACCTTGGAGAGACTCACTGAGAGGCAGGCTGGAACCTCAAAGATAAGTCTAGGCAGAGACATCCAGAAGAAGAGAGTGCCAGAGCTGTGGGACTCATCTGACGTTATGACTGGTCCCAAGGAAATAAGCCGAGAATCTGGACTGGAATGCTCAAAGGCACATGGCCAGCTCAGCCTCAATTTCAGATGGTATCAGTTCCCAAGGGTTCCATCTATACTGGCAGATGAGAGCACCACAGCGCCAGGGGGAGGACCATTCAGGCTAAATCCCATCCATCCAGGGGCTGGGGATAAAGGAACAGGAAAAGGCTAGAAGGTTCTCAAGACCCAAGTTAGGGTGAGCTTCAGATTCAGATGTCAATCCCAGAGGGACCCTAGAGTGACCACCCCAAACCAGAGAGAAGCAACACACAAAAGCTCGGCACCGGCGAAGGAACTTGAATGGTGTAGCTTGGAATGGGGGCACACCTCAGACCTATCAGACATCAGACCTGGTCTGGATCCCACCGTCTGACGGGAGTGCAAATCCTAATGCACCATCAAGATTAGCTCGAAAGCCAGCCAGTTGAGGAACTGGAGTAGGAATTGGGATGGACCAGGAGACAACTGGCTCTCCAGTATCCTCAGCTGTTTGAGGATCAGACAAGAGGCTTTGGAGGGGAACTAGAGGAAAACAGGTTTCGGTTTAACACAAAGAACCTTCTTAGTCAGAGGGGTGTATTCCCATGACTGTAGTAGCCTTGGTGATCATCTGCCAGGAGATCTGCAGAGAAGATGCGTTCCTCTGATGAGAACTACGCCAAATAACCTTTAAATTCTCTTCCAACCTAAGATTTCCTGACACTGAAAACACACAATGTGAGGGCAAACTTCTTGCACGGAGTACATAGGTGCTCAACAAGGGAAGGACGGATGAATACATGGACAAATGGATGGATCGAGATGGATGGGTGGATGGATGATGGATAATGCACTCTGGTGGACGGATGGAGATGGATGGAAGGATGGATGGATAGATAACGCAGTCTGACATTTTCAAATACTCAGCACCACCTGTTCAAGAACACAGTCACCGTATGAAACAAACTGGACTCCAGAGAAAAGAAATTAAAACGTATTTGTGACTCAAAGAGTTTTCCAAACACTTATCTTTGAGTACCCAACTCTATGCTGCACTTTTTGTGCTTATGAAAGCAATTTCCTAAGAAAATTAGAATGTCATATGAAAATCTCTTCATTTGTCCTGACTGGCTGAGTCCAAGCAGGCATCACGGGGACCCGGTCTCACCCGGAAGTAGATAAATTCGGTGCAGCTCTGCTCTGACAGGGAACCCCAAGCTCCAGTGCAAAAGAAAGACTTGAGCAACAAGCAGTGACCCGCCGGCGTCCATGAGTTCTCCCATCTTTTCTCCCAGCAGATTTCTCACCTCCCATTTGGCTTTACGTGACTTGCACCTGTTTTAACCACTGCTCCCAACACACACTCCCCAACGTGGGACACCTCTGCCGGCCTCCGACACACAGCACATACTGTCCTCTCGATGACAGGGCTCTTCATGGCAAAGGTCTTATCTAGATACATTTTCTAACACCTTCATGCACAAAGAACATCCTGCTCTCTAAGACAGAGGATGAAACTGAGTTGTAGGGAGGGGTTTAGAAAACTTTATTAACCCCGACCCAGAGTCAGAAAAACATTTTATATCACAACTCAGGACACAGAATACATACAAAGCAATATTTACCTAACTCTGCGTCGTGCATGCTAATATTTTCTATTCTATTTTCTTTTTTTAGCTGCCAGTCAAAACTCACTAATTTGATTTTACGACACACTGGTGCATGGGGACTGGCGGTCTGAAGGCACTGCTAAAGGAATAATTATCCATTACTATTTGCAGGGAGTGTGGCAGTGGACCAAGTGCCCAAAATTGTGTTATCAACATTAGAAGCAAAGCCCAGATCCCCCAAAACCTACAAATAATGTAACCATTTTCCAAGAATGAAATTAATAAGAGTTAATACAGAATGGATGAGATTAGCTAAATGTAGAAATGAATTCAAAAGCAGGTAAGGCCGCAGGGATTTGAATGCTCTGAAGTCCAATCAGACTGTCCAGGACACGCAGTGTGACAGAAGTCTTCTGGACTCTAGTTCTAATATGAAAATTCAAGACCTGACAGTTTTATTTTTCCTTGTCTGAAGAAATATTACTGACAGCAGGAACTGACTGAATTGGAGTTTTGTAAGTGGGAAGTCAAAATACAAGGACTTTGCAGTGGGCCCTTCCAGGGCCCCTGAACACAAATATGCAGTCTGTTGGCAGCTCGGTGCCAAGAGGGAAGTGGAGCATTAGACTCCTGGCTCAACGACAAACGTCCCCTTTCTCTTCCTTTGGATCCACTATGCAACTTGTGATTTAAACACTGGTTTCCTAAAGCAGCAAAAACACACTACCCAGCTAATGTGAATTTCTCACCTGCTTGCCAGCTATATTTTTCACTGTAAATTAATAGTTCAGGATCTTGATTAACATACATAAGTCTTGTGGGTTTGGTTATATGATCCTTTCTGCGCCGAATGAAATATCAAGGTTGCACAAGGCAGAAAACCAGACCACGAATAGGGCAGCCCTGCTGGGACGATGACACTCGGGAGAGAGCCTGCCTGGGCAGCCAGCCAGCCCAGCTCAAAGAAATCCCTCTCTCAACTCTCTCACTGCACCTATAAGTCATTCAGAGGTTATAAATGACACAACAAATAAAAATGTATTGGCTTTGTAGAGAAAAGCATTGACTTACCTTCCTTTGGCCAGCTGGAGTGAAGGAATATTATTGAGACCCTGTCAAATTTGCTTTCCCATGCCAGGGCTGTGTGTCACCCAAACTTCCACAGTCTAAAGTTAATATTTTTAAGAGAAGAAAAAACAATTTGTGTCATAGGATCTGATGGCTGCATCACACCTTAGTATCTCAAGACAGACTGCCGGGGCTGATTTTTCATTACTCCTCTGCATCATTCACTCACTCACTCCACACACATATCATGAGCGGCCAGGTTCTAGAGTCAGAGAAGAGATTAGGGCTCTCCCTCAAGGAGCTCAAAGACCTGACCAAAGTCTCAAAGAGGATAAATATTCATAGGTCATCGTGAGAAATAGTTATGTGCAGTATACAGCTATGGCATCAAGTAGAATCGACTCAACTTGAGAGGGGAAAGTGAGAGATTTCACAGGGGAGCCCTTTCAGGTGGGTCATGGGGGGCAACTAGGGACCACAAAGCAGACCGATGGAGCATTCTGGAAAGAGAGAACATGCACAGAACTCTGGACTGGCTTGATGGTGGCCGCTCCCGTGAGTTTAAAGGGGACATTGTTGTTTTTACAGATTTGCTTTATTTTAAGGAGAAGAGAGTCACCATCAGCCTTGCACTGTCTCAGTGACTCTCTAGCAGAAACGGAGCCTGGACTAGACGAGTTGGCAAAGCTCGAAACAAAGAAACAGAGTCTAAGAAGATTACTTAGTGTCTGCAGCACTAGATTTGTTGAGGGTTGCTTAGAAACTAACCCACACACACAACACTATTGTACTGGTTTTCATTTTGTTTTCCTACAAAAAAAAAATGGAATTAAAGCTAATGTGAACTCTTGCTACGAGAAATAGTTTTCATGATGATCTGTTTTGTTTTAGATCTTTTCTCAAAGCCATCCAGAGTGATAGGAGAATCTTTTTAGTAGGAAAGTACTACAACTTTAGCTAATCTTTCAGACACACGATTTGTCTCTTTTTATATAATCTTTAAAAAGTATAATTGCATGAAAGTCACTCATTAGAAATGGTAACGCCTGGCAAATTTCTGCTCTGTTTCCTAAATTATCATGCATAGGAGGACCAGTCTCTGCAGATGTCCACTTCCCACTTCCAGATTAGTGAAGGTCCCGAGCACCAAGGGCCCAGCCAGGAGGGATGGGATGCCGGACGCCCAGGCCCAGCATCGGGGGTAGAGAGGAGCACTGGAGATCGCAGGAGGGGCCGTGGTAGAACAGGGACGGCTGCAGAGCCCAAGCCACGCACAGATAAAGTGTCCCAGTGTGCAGGCAACAGGATGGAGGCTGGAGATGGTTCAAAGCCAACGCTGAGGAAAACCCCGGAATGAGCCCTGCACCAACGACTCAACAACGGCAGCAGCTTTTTTACGGGATAGAGGCATTAAACACGCATTCAGAGAGGTTTGGATTGAAAAGATTTTCTCCCTTCCTAGTTATAAGGATTAGAGTTTCTGCCAAATGCAAGCGCTAGTCATTACTTTATAAAATCGAACTCTTCTATGATATCATAAATAGACATAGCCAAGCAAATTTATTTCTAAAATCAAAGTTTGAAAGGAGCTGAGGGCAAGGACAAATCACATTTTTCCTAATTATTATAAGTTTGAGAGTTTCTTATAATTTTTGACGAGTCAGTGATCCACGGAAAATAAAGCCTGAGTAAAATAACATCAATTTTGTTATGATGTCAGCACAGGCTAAAATTGCCTATTTTTGTTTAAGCTAGCATCCATTTCTTCATTTACGTGTTTGATTATGTGTGCCTTCTTCCCAGAAGAATTGGAGGTGGCTTGTTCAAGTGAGCGAACACAAAACTGTTTCCGTACCATCTCTCTGAACTACGAGTTAGGATGCGGATTGATGCATTTAAAATATATTTAAATAAAAATATTTATATTTAAAAATAAATACACTTATATACATTTTAAATAAATATGAAAATAATAAGAAGGCAGCCTCCTAACACACTGTTTTCATGGACACTACATATAACTTCATGAGTCACCTTCTACTTGTACATTTAGAATGAAAACCATATAGTGTAAGAGGTCAAACTTAGAGGATTTCATTCATGTACTTAAAAAACAAAATTAATACAAACAAAAGACTTCTTCAGAGTTCCCTGATTAACACTTTACATAAGAGTAAATTCAGGGGATATCAATTTTCATTGTTTTCCAGGAGTTTTCAATTAAAATGTTAATGCTAATTAGTTATCTATCGGAAGTCTTTGCTTCATTTCAGGTGCGTGTTTTTCCCTCTCCGTTACGGTTCTTGCTGTTCCGCGCATGCGCCATCGCAAGGCCAGGTAGCAGCTCAGCTGCCCGTGAGCCCAACATTCTTACAGGCGGCTTTGGGCTTCTATGATTCGACGGGCAGTACCACTCCCTCTAGTTTACTCACAGAAGTGGCTTCACAGCAGTTGAAGTGTTCTACAAATTCAAATGATGAAAAGAAATGGATGAGCTTTAGAAAACACAGAAATAATGGGGTAGTTGATTGTACTGTGCATATTCTCCTAGATGAGGATATTTGAAAACCTACAAATATTACATTTTATTCAAGGCTTTATTAATATTCTCATAGAAGAAGCCCTCCTCCCAATTTTTATTTTATTGAAAGAGTGTAGAGAAGAATTGAGATTTCATTTTTTGTTCAAGGGCTGATTCTTTTATGATATTACAATGGCTATGTTTACCTGTATGACTTATGTACAAAGGAAAAGCTTATGAACACCTCCCCTACTCCAAGACTTTTGAAACCTGCTTGAGATGACTAAGCAGATTAGTGAGGTCATGGTCAATTAACAATTATCACAAGGTTGAGGAGCGAAGTCACCTTTTATTTTTTTAAGAAAAGTAGACTAATATGGTTCATGAACTACATAACATAGCCAGGAGGGCCAAAAAGGCATCTGTGTCCTAGCGTCTAGTATATTTAAATGTCACTTCAAATGTAGCCAGTACATTTGTATCCTCTCTTAGAAATTAACTCACTCTTGCATTTAGAAAGTTATTTCCACAATTCCATTTTCCTGTGTTCAATGAGCTGATGACACTACCGTGCCCGTGATAACCTAATACATACCAAGCAAAACGAATTATCCGGCAGCAGTGGCGGGATGAGGAGAGGGTGACTGAGGCTCAAAAATCCCATTTTTACTGAAATATTGAATTAACTGATACAAAGGTTTACTTTTTTTCTTGAACTGTTCAGATGATTGCGTTTGTTCATAGAGATAAGTAGATTTAGTCATTCAACAAACATTCACTAAGTGCCTTTACGAAATTCCTCTGTAGTTCTTGAGAATCAAGAGACAAATGATGTTTCCTATCAACTAAGTGACTTAGAGAAGTCATTTAACCTCTCTCAGCCTCAGTGTCCTTGTCTCTGGGTCCCAGGCCTCTCACCCCCACCTGGTTTAGGACATCTTTTACTCACACCCAGTCTCCCACTTCTTGTCCATCACTCAAACTCTTCCGCTGTATCCCCTGGAAGTCACAGTCTGTTACCAGCCACATCCTTAGATCCTACACTCTTAGGAGGCCTTCACTTTCTTGTTCTAAACAAAGCCCAGCTGTCCCCGATGGCTCTTTCCATGCAATGCTCTCACGTGAGGGCTGGTTTTCTCCCATATCCTGCATGTCCCTGGGCCTGAAGTGTGGATGTCCCTCTGGCTCTTTTTTACCACTTCCAGACCTGAATTCCTCTTCCGAAAGACCTCTAACTCCCCTCAAGAGGTACACCATCCTGATACACCACCCCCAACCTCCTTGCTGCGGCATCTGTAGACTTGCGATCACCACTCACGTGATTCCTTGACAATTTTAGTACTACGCTCTCTGCCACCTTCTTTAAGAAATAAATAATTTTAAGTAAAAGATATTGTTCTCCAAAATCATTCCATTTGCAATAACATGGATGGACCTTGAGAGAATTATGTTAAGTGAAATAAGCCAGCGAGAGAAAGATAATCTGTGTATGACTCCACTCATATGAGGAATTTAAAACTATGGACCAAGAACAGTTTAGTGGATACCAGGGGAAAGGTGGGGGGGTGGGGGGTGGGCACAAAGGGTGAAGTGGTGCACCTACAACATGACTGACAAACATTAATGTACAATTGAAATTTCACAAGATTGTAACCTATCAATAACTCAATAAAAAAAATAATAATAAAAAAAAAAGATATTGTTCTCTAGCACAAACATTCCAGCAAGTGTAGTTGCCTATAAGAAACACTAATACTCTTAAGGTTTCAAAGGAAGAGTCCTAGATCTATTAAAGAAAAACTCTCAAGATTACAGGAAAATTTTCACCATTCTCAGTAAATGTATTTTAGACAGAAGCTCAGCTTTATAATGACAAGATAAAGAATAATCATAAAATTAACTTAAATATTATGATAAGTGATATATAAGTATTTTCTACCCTTTCTTATCTTTTCTCAACAAAGGGCAATGACTTAAATCATTGTTTTGCATTTTCTAAAGTCCTTGTGTTAATGGTTTCTTTACTTAAAGATTTCATTAAGTGACACTGAAAGTACTTCAACTCTAATTTTAAGCTCAGCAGAATGAAGGAATCTAGGACTTATAATAATTTATTTCTGCATTAGCAAAGATTTATTTTCATTAGTTGTAAAAATTCAATTGAAAAGGGCATAGTAAAACAGCCATTCTTATCTATTTTTTGATGAGTGAATAAATCTGTGTAACCTTTTGAAGAGGCAATTCAAATATATCAAGAGCCTTATATTAGTTGTCTATTGTTACATTAAAAATTATCCCCAAACAACAGACATTTTCATCCCACAGTTTCTGCAGGTTAGGAATTCCCAGGCAGCTTAGCTGACTAGCTCTAGCTCAGATCTCTCAAAGGCTGTAGTCAATGTGTTGGCGCCGGCTGCGTTCATCTAAAGGCTTGTCTGGGGCTACAAGATTTGCTTCCAAAATGACTCACTTGCCTGCCTGTTGGATGGAGGCCCTGGACAAAGCTGTAAGCAGAGGTCACTGCCTGGACCTCTCCATGGGCTGCTTGAGCATCCTCACAACATGGCAACTCGTTTCCCCAAAGCAAATGTCCCAAGAGAAAGAAGGAAAGAAGTCACAGGCCTTTGATGACCCAGTCTCAGAAGCCACATCCATCACTTCTGCCATAGTCTATTCATTAGAAGTGAATCACTAAGTTCATCTCATATTCAAGAGGAGGGGAATTAAGAGCCATCTCTTGAAGGAAGGAGTAATCAAAGAAATTTTAGACATGTTTTCAGACCACAACAAGCCCTAAAATATTTTGAAAATTGTCCAAAACACACATACACACCCTCACACCCACATCCCTTTATGATATTGTTCACTGCAGTGGTATTTATGAAACAAAATCATAAAAGCCTTCAATATCCAACTGTCAGGAAAATGTTGAGCAAAGTAAGATACGTGCATGTTATGCAGCAATTTCAAATAATCCAAGAAAATTCAAGGGCATATGCAGGGATTTTTATTATAACATTAGATGGAAAAAGCATTATATGGAAAAATATTTAAAAGAAATAAATCGAAATGTTAAAACCGGTCACCTTTGGGTGTTAGAGTTGAAGCTTGATATTCTCCTTGCTCTGCTTTTCAGTATTTCCACATAATGAAGCATCTAGTTTCCTCTATCCCAGCTTGCGGTGTACATACCTACGTGTACTCAGAAATGCCATGCTCTTTTAACATTTACAAGTGCAATCATTTATTCAACAGTTTTCTAACTTTTAACAGGAGAATGTCTTCATTCCACTTTAAAGTTATCACACTAGTGATTTTTTAATTATAAAACCTCAACCTGAAAGACACAGCAAAACAGACAGTCTTGTTCACTGCTGATAGTGGGGAGAACACCGACCCTCCACTCCACCAGGGATCTCGTTATGCTCAGGAGAGGCCTGGAGCAGTGCTGGGAGGAGACCAGACGCATGCAGTGAAGGGCATGTGGAGGCCAGGTCTCTGAGTACAAGCAAGGTGGACAGCTGGTCCCAGAGAGTGATGCCTGGACCCAGAGGTAGGAAGCAGGCTTCTGTGCCCACGCAGCTCCTAAGAAGCCACATTGTAGCTCTTACATAGCCTTCTCATAGCCACTCACCTGAGGGCTTCCCAGAAAACAGACCTGCAAGGGACCGCTCTCAGGAATGGGATTCAGGGGTCTGATCAATCAGCCCCACCCTCCCTTCTCCTCCTCCTTGCACTCAGCCTCCACCCACCCTGCTCTGTCCATGTTCCCATCACAGACCATTGTAACAGAGGCTGTCTGTGCTCTGCCCAGTCCCCCTGGAATCCTCCTTACCAGTCCTGAGCATCCATCCCCCAGCTTCTGGGTGCTTTGCTTCTAAGGGCTTGTACCTGCAACTTTCTTCAATGATTTCTTCTGAGCTGCTGGACTGCTTTGGCTGCAAACACAGAGAATTGAAAAGGCTTGGGAGTTCATATCTGACCCACTTGCACCAAACACCCTTGTCCCCAACACACACACTATACTCACACACACGGTCACAGTCACACACACACACACACACACACACACACACACACACACACACAGCAGTTCTTAGCCAATGACTGATGGGAGCAGGAATATGAAAACTCAGCTCCCTTGTGTCAAGCCAGGACAATCGGGAGGTATAATTTATGCTCAGAGTTTCTCTGGGGATCAGTCCGAGGCTGGATCTTAGTCTGAAATATCACTCTGTCTTGGTGTCTCTCTTTCCATGCCCTACTTCCCCACACTCTTTCCAGTTCTCCTGGGAGCTCTTTCTTAATACACCCTTTGCACAAATTCCTTCCTTCAGGGTCAGGTCTGGGGAACTGATGAAAAGCCCAAAGGTTAGACAGGATTTAGGTGCCTGGAGACCAGGGATGTTAAAAATCCTTCAAGGTAAAGAACATCCCACACAACAAAGAATTATCTTGCCCAAAATGGCCATAACACCCTGACCAAGAAACACTGGGAGAAGGAGGGAAAAAAAAGAGTACTCAGTTCAGATCAAAACCAGAGAAAGTCCACAGTTTAGATTTGGTTGAGGAGGAGGAGGCAACAGATGACATTGAGAAGGAGAAGCCAGGGAGACAGAAGGAGAGAACCAGGAGAGGGGAAACCAAGGAAGAGAAGCGTTTCAGAAAGAAGGGGTGCCAGCAGTGTTGAGTGCCGCTGACATTACACAAGGCAAGAGCAGAGACCTGACCACTGAGTTTGCTCCACGGAAGTCACTGGTGGCCTTGGCAAATGCAATTTCTAAGGGGCAGTGAGAGTGGAGGCAGATAAAGTGAAGAATGAATGGCGTAAAAGAATAGGAGAAAGCTGGTGTGTTTGGCCTTGAATAGGTGCAGAATAATAGAAGGGTGATTGGAGAGGAATTTAGGACAAGGGGAAATTTATTAAGAACATGTTTATAAAGGACAGAAATAATTTACTAGAGAGGGAGCAATAGATGGTACACAAGAGAGGAGAAAGCAGAAAGAACATAGCTAGAGCAGTCAAGAAAGGATGGGGTCTAGATATCCCAAAATTTACCCTTCCCCAAGGGCCAACTCTTACTACCATAGTGCCTGCTCTCTCCCCAGCAGCACATCCCTGACCCATCCCTAGGGAAGGGAAATGCATTAATTTTTCATAACGACTCACTCTCCTCAAACAACAGATTGAAAGACTTCCTGCTGAAGCACACATAAAATATATAATAATAACCCCTCCCCTCATATATTCAGCTCTCATGCCCTATGAGGTCTTGAATAATGGTCAGGGCAGGCGGGGGAGCCTCGATTTTTGAAAGGCAAATCCTCCTTGCTTACCTCCTGTCACCTTCTGTGACCTCTATG
Organism: Equus caballus; assembly: GCF_041296265.1. Classification (NCBI taxonomy): domain Eukaryota; kingdom Metazoa; phylum Chordata; class Mammalia; order Perissodactyla; family Equidae; genus Equus; species Equus caballus. The sequence goes on along the minus strand of NC_091699.1, from coordinate 71,202,627 downwards.
GAAGTACACTGCTCAAATCTTTCAAGACAGAACTTTGCTGCAAGGAATGTAATTAGCTGGCCACCATCAGCTGCCGCTTTTGTGAGGTCTGTCCCAGCATTCACATGGAGCCACTCTCTTCCCAGGTTGCCCCCCGTCAATGACTGGGCCCCACAGGGCTAGGGGAGCTGGCGGTTCCTGGCCAACACAAGAGTCCTCTACCCGGCGACCTTTGCTCTGAAACTCCCCATCAGCCTGATTCAGACTTTCTCAGAGCTGCATTGCGATCCGAGGTTCTGCCTCCAGATCCTTCTTCCTCCTCCCTCTCCTTTCACAGGTGTCAGAGCTGCAGCAGGTTCTGACATTTCTCTCCAACTGCTCCCATGACCTCGCCCCTTTATCTTTCACAGGTGTTTGCCACAGTAAATCTCTGGATAGCCAACACATGCCCCAAGACTGAGATCTTGTTAGCCCACCAAATTGGAGATTTTATACGTTTTGCGTTTTCAACCAAAGACTTGGCATCTGTGGAAACATTAAATCAAATTTTTGTCCTTTCAAGAAGTACATAATTAATAAATTGTTGTTATTATTGATAGCTATGCTAATTTTATAAATGATTGTCATAACCCTCAAAGGATCTGGCACCAACTCATATCTGTCTGTTCCCTATTGAATAATAGATTGTTATTCTTGTTGCTCGCTCTTTTCCAACAAAGAAATCACAGTGCATAGTTGCCAAATGAATAGACGGGAATAATGTCATGACACAAATAGAGCAAAGAATGCCCCCCAGGCTTTCTCTGTCAGTAGGGTTCTTGGTCACAGGCTAAAGCTAACTTAAGCAGTAGGGAATTTCTGGGCACGCTAGAGGGTAGGGGGAAGGAAACTGACAGAATGATCAAGAGCCCAGGGCTCCTGGCTTGGGAATCGATTGAAAAAACCAAGGGAACTCAGGGCCAAGCAGCTGGGAGCAGGTCTTAGCGGTCATTTCATGGTGGGACATCCTGGACATGATATGCTAGCGTTTGAGCCACGGCTGTAACAAGTCACCTGCAACCATCTCTGACATCTGTGTGTCCAACTGGTTGGGGTTAAGTCAAACAGCTGCCACCTGGCTGCACCAGGGAACGGAGGAGAAGAGATCCAGGAAGCTGATCCTCACGGTGCGGGGACAGGCACTCTTTCTACCAAGGCTATGAACAAAAGCGGAAGAAAGTCCTTCAAAGTAAATTAAGGAGACGTTATGAAGGTGCTGAGTGCTTGGAAGATCAAAATAAAAATAAAGACAAATTCCATCACGCACTTCTAGATCTCAAACCAGCAGCCCTTTTGCATCTTTCAAAAGGCATAGAAAGTTTCTTCAAAGAAAATATTAGAGCAGTGGTTCTCAACTTTGGCTGACAGAAGAATCATACAGGGAGCTTTTATGAATTCTGATGCTCAGGTCAAAACCCAGACAAATTAAATAAGAATTCGGGGGGTGGGACCCAGGCATCAGTACCTTATAAACGTCCCCAGGTGAGTCCAACACGCAGCCAAGGCTGAGAACAGCTGTGTTAGGAGAAAGTCCAATACGTAAAGCAGACAAAGCAGAGCTGCTCGTGTTGGGCTGGAGCTTGGCATTGCTCCCGTCCTCGCGGGTCCCTGAGGCACTTCTAAGGAATCTTTTTATACCAGCACTTAAGACAGGTTGTAATTATACATTTATTGACTCCTCTATTTTTCCCACACCCCAAATCCATTCTGTCAGTTTGGCTCAACCTTCAAAAGATCATCAGAATCCAACCCCTTCTCACCACCTCCCCTGCTGCTACCCTGATCAAAACCACCATCATCTCCTGGCTCAATCGTTGCAATAGCTCCCTGCTTCCACCCTTGCCCCTGCAATCTGCGCTCAACACAGCAGCAAGAATAATTCCTATAGAAGACAAATCAGAGCATGGCCCTGATCTGCTCAAAAGCCTGAGATGGGGGCCGGCCTGGTGGTGTAGGGTTGGGTTTGTGTGCTTCACTTTGGCAGCCTGGGGTTTGCCAGTTCGGATCCTGGGCATGGGCCTACACACCACTCATCAAGCCATGCTGTGACAGCATCCCACATAAAAAAAAAAAATGGAGGAAGATGGGCACAGATATTAGCTCAGCAACAATCTTCCTCAAGCAAAAAGAGGAAGATTGGCAACAACTGTTAGCTCATGGCTGATCTTTCTCACCAAAAGAAAAAAAGAAGATAAATCAGAGTATGGCCTTTCTCTGTCAAAACCCTGAGATGGGGGCTGGCCTGGTGGTGTAGTGGTTTGGTTCGCAAACTCTGCTTTGATGGCCTGGGGTTCTCAGGTTCAGATCCTGGGCGCAGTCCTACACACCACTCATCAGGCCATGCTGTGGCGGTGTCCCATATACAAAGTGGAGGAAGATTGGCACAGATGTTAGCTCAGGGATTTTCTTCCTCAAGCAAAAAGAGGAAGATTAGCAATGAATGTTAGCTCAGGGTCAATCTTCCTCACACATGCACACACACACAAAAGCCCTGAGATGGCTCTGTTTCCTTCAGAGTAAAACCAAAACCTCTGAGGCTCTACACCAGGGGTCAGCAAACTTTTTTAGTAAATATTTCAGGCTGTGTAGGCCATATGGTCCCTGTCACAACTATTCAACTCTGCCATGGTAGCCAGAAAGCAGCCACAGACGACACGTAAATGAACAAGCCTGGCTGTGTGCCAATGAGACTGAATGTAAAAACAGGCAGGGGGGCTGTCAGGCTGATGTTTTCCACCCCTGCTGCACAAATCAGACCCCCTGTTACAGTTCCAGCCTGATAACCTCCTGCCCTCCTCCTTGCTCTCTCCTTTCCAGTCACACGGGCATCCTTGAAGCTCCTGGAAGGCTCCAGGCCTTCTCCTGCCTCAGGCAGTGTGTTCTCTGTTCCCTCTGCCCTTGAAGCTTTTCCTTTGGCTAGCCCCTCCCCTCCTTCAAGTCTATTCGGATCTTATCTTCTCAGTAAGGCCCATCATGACGACCCTATTTAATGCAGCACCTGCCTATCTGTCTAGAATATAAGCTGCACAAGGGCAGCATATCCACCAGGGTTCAGTCAGAGCAGGAGAACCACAATGGGTGACAGAGAACAGGGAGTGACCAGAGGGATTCGTCATTATGCAGCTGTGGGGGCCCGTGGGGTGGCTGTGAGGGCTGTTGCCTCTGCATCTGGTGTGGAGCCTGAAGTTGTTCGCCCCGAGTCAACCAGTGGTCAGGAAGGACACTTGGACGTCCGGGAGAGCAGGGACAAAGTGGAGCTCACAGACAAACTGGAACCTACGTCTGTCTCTCACTGACTGCAACCTCAATGCTGCGGGGAATCTGCATGAGCTGGCCCCTTTGCCATGGAGCTGCAGCGTGCTGGGCCCAGGCCTCAGAGAAGCATGAGGAAAGATCCAGCAGGACCCAAAGGTCACCCACAGCATGCCAGGAAGGCGAGGCAACAGATCAGCTCCAAAGTGCGTGAGCTGTAGCAGTGCCTGGTGCCCCACATTGACCTTCAAACACTATCAGCTGCCACTTCGATCCTGCCTTCCAGATCTTATGCAAATGTCTCTTGTGGCCATCCCTAACCCAGAAACTTATACCCGGAAACTTACAGAGAAGGAAATTCTGGGAAATTCAGTTTAGGTAGGTTGGCACATTATAAAGCCATCACAGGCAGGAATAGTATTGTCTGTCTGTTTTACTGATGAATCGGAATCCCAAGAATCTAAGATAGTGCCTGGCGTGTTGAAGGTGCTTAGAAAACAGGTGATGAATGAATGAATGGATAATGAATGAATGAATGGTACTTTGGTGGTTATTTGCTCACGCACCAGCTCCCCACCAGCACATAAGTTCATGAGAGCAAGGGCATGTGCTTCATGCCCACCACCATATCATCAGCACCCAGCATGCACTTGTCTCCACGCAGGCTCTCCTCCCAGGAAACACTGCCCAACAGCCAAAAGGAGAGAGAGAATCCAACCTTAATGGTATCTCTGCAAGAACGTCAAAGGGTACCCAACACAGACCCACAGTAACGCTTCCTCAAATCCTCTCTTCAAACTCTCAGCGTCCCCTATACCTGGGAAGCCGCCCCAAGACTTTCTCATCTCTCCCTCAACTCCCACCCCCTGGAAAATTACTCCCTCACCCACTCTTCCTCCCACACACCTCACCTTCCTGCACTGAATCTTCTCTCCCCTACCTTTCTAATAGAAATCTCCTTATCCCCAGGCCCCTACCCACCACCAAGCACCCTAATGCACATCACTAGCACGCTAGTGAGCCGGCAGCTTCAATCTCCCTTAGGAGATTTTCTATGTGTGTGTGTGTGTTTCTGTACATGTAATATGTAGATAATCTTAATATATTTATTATATGTAATTTTAACGTATACTTAATACATTTTCTTTTCTCCCTTCCACTGAATGAATGAACAAATAAACAAAACAAATGAATGAATGAATTTGTAAACCACTGGCCTAAACTCCTGTCATCCTTTCGGCAGCTCTACAATCGCATGAACCCTTTACTAACAATAGGACTGGGAATACATGACAAGTTAAGTCCCTTTGGGTGCTAATATAATAGAATCAAACCAAGTGATATTCCAAAGATATATGTATATTTTATATATGTACATATATGTTGAGGAGAATATTCTGTAAATTCTTGGATCATAGTGACATTAAAAATATAATAAACCAGGATTATCGAGAAAATTACACAAATGCTAGCAGATATGAACTTGCCATTTAAAATTTTGTTGAAGGATGATTCTGCTTCATGCCTTTGTGCTTATTTTATCTATTAAGCAACAGCAATATAAAGTCAAAATTCTTCACTTCATAAAGGCACTGATAATAAAGAAATGGATAATAAAATATTTTCATTTGGCATTGAAACACATTATACATATATTTTGCAGCCAATTTGTAGTTCTACTGATGTTGTGCTAGCATTGAAATGAGTTTGCATTTCCTAGCACATGACTATATTCAGGAAAAGTGGTCCAAAATTCACTCTTGATAATTCACAAAATGGATAATCCACAGGCAAAAAGAATCTAGCCTTAGCCTTCTTCAAACAGAGAATTAAATGTTCTCTGGATACAATAGACAATACAGGACTAAGAACAGAGCTGTTCATCTCTGACACATTTAGAGCAGGGCAAAGAAATTCTCAGGAAATCCCCAACCCACTGCCACGTTTATTCTGAGCCAAGGTCAAATTCAAGAGGGAGGTAAATCATGCACCCTTAATACTTCCTGAAATGTATTTCCCAGGACAAAGATAAAGACTTTCTCTAGACTTCACCCCCAAATCAGGGAACAACCTCATATTACCTAAAAGACGATCCAACATGTGTGGCTAATGACTAGGCCAAGGGTAAAAATCCTACAACCATTCATTCAACTAATTCACATTGATTCCGGAATTCTTTCAAATTGATTCTGGAATCAGTCAGATATAGAATAAACCTCTCTATCTCTCATGTCCTGGGTCAGCCTTGGTCTTAATCCCTGATCCAGAATAGATCTCATTCATTTGAGAGCTCCTGGGACAAACTCTGCAAATCGTCCTCGCTTGATTTCCCCTCACTCTAGAGCAGCCAGAATCAGGCAGCTCTGGTGTTGTTTATAACACAAAACCACCATCTATTGTTCTACTAAATCCCCACATTCTCAAAGTGGATTGTTTCTAAATGGGGAAACAGTGCTGCTCAGCAGTGGGTGAGCATCAAACAGAGACACCTGTACAAGCCAACATGTGGGTCACTGGTAAGCAGTCATCTTAAAAGACTTGTGGTTATGAATCAATCTGCAATCAATTCTCTATAAGTAAAAAACTTAATTCAAAGAATCATGTAAATCCAGGAGAGTAAAGTGAAAAATTAAGGAAGAGTGAATCACACTAATACGGAGGTGAGGGAAAAAATGGTACTATCGAGTTGGATTTCACAGCTGACAGTTAGAGTCCAGGAAAGACACATTATCCCTTTAGGCCCGTTGACGGGAGGAGACTGTCTGTTATACGGCAAAAGGTATCTGTCTGCTCTCAGAGAGCCCGACACTTCCTAAATGCATGACCTAAGTTATTTGCTCAGAGAATCTGACCAAGCCCCTTTGAGCTTATAATAATAACAACCACATGGAAATAATGAACTTGACTTCCACTTTGAAATGACAAAAAAAATTGGTTCTTAAGCATAAAGGGAACAGAAAGTTCCACTATTTACCCTCCTGAATTTTCTGCTTTACCCCGGGGGAAAGAGGAAATGACTCAGCTTCCTCTAAGCACTGTCCGTCCCCATTTCTCCAACTTATTTTTACACACATGGTGAGGGTCCTTTGCACATTCAGCAAATATTTATAAAGCATATATATATATATATATATCATCTGGAATGTTCTAGTTTGGAACTTTCACTGGAATAAAGTTCGTGTACCAAATCTTTGCCCCATCATCACTATAATCAACGCACTTCTAAACTTCAATATTGCAGAGACAACGTCAGAGGGGAATATGATGCCCCCTTTGCCGGCCACCTGATTTTCTCCCTGGATGCTTTGGCAGTATCTGAAATTTTAAACTGTGACCAGGATATCTCTGGATAATTTTTCATGAATACAGACAGATGCTGTGTTAGCCGTTTCTCTATGCCTAATCAGGTCTCCTAGAGCTCAGGCAAGTTTTTTTCTATTATATATTTGAACGTGACTCTCATTCTTTTGCAATGTCTCCTTTTTAGAAACCTCAATTATCTCTGTTTAACCACTACCCTCTGCTCCTAAGCTATCCATTTGTTTTTATTTTTAACTCTTTGTCCTTTGTCTCTACATCCTGAAGAGTGGGTTCTCCATTTTCCTTTCCATCAGCTCTTAGGGGTTTTTCCTACTTCTTCATCCCAGAGGACAGTAAGGCTTCCTCCAGCTTAGTGTTTCCCTCCTCATACTGAAAGGCTGGAGTCACCTAATTCTCCTGATTGTCCTTGGACTCCTCCTGTCGGATGACAACACAGAGGGCTAGTTGATGTCAGTGTCTATTTCCTATTCCTCCCGAAGGAAATGGTATGCAGTGGGAATCAAGGGCATTCCCAGCAGAGAAACGTCTTTGTGCAGCTTCTCCCCCAGCGTTGCTGAAGCTACAAAGGCTCAAGCTTGCTGCTTCTGGCTTGTTGTTTGCCAGGCCTTCATGCCAGGTAACAGCTGTGCCTCTGCCCACCCTCTTCTTGGTCCCGCTGCAGCCAAATCGGGCACAAGCCTTACCACCCTGCTGGATGCGTTCCCTGTGGCTGCTGTGTGAAACCAGCTGCCTCCCAGCACTGCTAATTCCAGCTCCCTGGGCTGCCGGAGTGGAATAGAAACCCAGTCGTGTGTTGTATGTGACCCCACGACCCTGTGTATCTCCAACCTGTACTCAACGGATTGGGGGTGTTAAATTCCCCCAAGGTCTCCTCCTTGACCGTAACTGAGTGCAGCGCCCCGTCACACTGTCCTTCCACTCGGGATAGCGACAGCACTCACAAACCCTGAAGATTCCCTTTGCCACTAACTGATACAGAGCTGCAGCTACAAAACAAATGCACCGTGTGTGTTTTACACGCCATCTCCAGTCTGTCAACACACCGCACGTGATCCCCTAGAAACCATAACGTTAGGGCAGTACTTTGCACTGGTGCTGGTTCTTCGTTTGGTGCACTTGAATATTCTCCCCTCAGAACACCTGACAAAGATGGAAAGTTATCTCCTCTCTTTCTTTGTCAAAACAATCTTCTTACTTTCCTCCTAGTCCTAAACCCACCTGACGTGTCCTAGGTCAGAAATCCACAGCCAAGGCTGCTGGGAGAGAAACACAGATGCAGAGATTCATTTTATCTGGCATGTACAAACACAGACAGCCCTTTGTAACAAGACCTCTCACTTTCGAGTTTGTAAAGTATTGACACACAGGCTATTTCACTTACTCTTCGCAAGATCTGTGGAAGAGAGACATTTGTTAGCTCTGTCTCACGGATGGCAGGAATGTGCTTGGCACCCTCTGCAGCTCTGCCCCACCAACATCCTTTGCCCTGGACATCCTCTGAAAAGCTCCCATTACTTAAGTCTCCCCAGATGCTGGCAATCTTTCCAGTCTGCCTCCCAAACTTGCTTGCTCAGTCTTACAGGTTCTCTGTTGCTGATCCGTCTCTTTGGATGGCTGGACCCGGAGGGGGCATTTCCGACGTCCCCTTGCTCCCTGCCCTGCCCTCCCACGGCGCGCAACCCTGCTTCCAGTCACATTTGCTCCATGCCCTCAGCTGTGAGCCAGCCCCACTCACTCCCACGCCAAGTCTGGAAACGCAGTCTGGGCTGAGCCCTGGACTCCCCAGTTACCTAGGAGAGGAAAACAAATATAGATGTGGAAATTAGGCCCCAGAGGAGGCAGAATATACAGTGAATACATGATCTGCCAGGCCAGGCAGCCCAATTGGAAATGTAACCGAGTCATCTACTAAGACTGTGACCCTGGACAGTGCCTTAACCTTTCAAAGTCTCCGTTGCTCAACTATAAAAAGGATATAATGATGATACATCTCCCTCCCAAAGGCTTTTTGCAAATATTAGATGAGATGGATGTAAGGTAAGTGCTGAGCATAACGCTAGGGACCTGGCAAGCTGTCATAAATATTAACTGTCATTATTACTATTATAATTAATAAGGTCAAAGAATGAAGAAGTGGCAGAGCTAGGAATTGGATCTTTCTCTCTCTCTCTTCATTTCATTTTTAATAGCACATAATTATAGAAAATTAGTATATGATGGTAGACAGAAATGGTCACTAAATAGCTTTTGACTAAATGTGGAAAGGTTTGATTACTTTAAGAGCTTACTAGAGGTCAGAAAAATATTACTTGCCCTAGATAAATATTACTTAGCCGTTTCTATTATTTTATTAGACTTCTCTGACAGGGAGCTCTAAAGGAAATATCATTCCTGCCAGGTGAATTGAAACACATTTTCTTGGTCTTTGTTGTTGTAAGTGAATACACATTATTAAATCCAGTGGCTTTCTCTGTGGACTCATGAAAGCACATTGCTAAAAGCATTCTGGGTGTAATTGTTCTCTCTTGCAGACAAACTCTGGAATCACCGCATATAGTTATCTGTGCAATGAACATATGCGACTTTGCAATAGCTTGGTCGGCAGCTAACATGGCCCAAAGAGGGAGTAGTATTTTTGATGGCCCTCGACATAACGGCTACTTCAGAATCTTTCCTGAAGTAATAATATCTGTTAGCATGCACGGTCCAGAGGCAGGCTTTCAAAGCAGCCCCTAACACGCGTCAAGGTCCGTCAGGTGATTAATTATCTGTATTCCAGCAGAACTGTGTTAGCACTTCCAGTTTTTCTCAATAACATGTCTGTAGTAGGTTTCTAATTATATTTGATGGACAAATTGGCCAAAGCGTTTATTGTGGGCCACAATCTTTATGGGTTTTGACAGATTATCTTTTGATAGTTTGCAGCAGACCCTACTGCAGGAGAGGCGATGTCTTCTTGCTCAGATGTTACACTTATCTTACATTTCGCAAGCTTTTAAAGCATGCTTCCAGATTTCCTGGCAAGGAGATAAACTCTGGGGCAGCTAGAGCTCTGAATGGATCCAGATAATCTTTCTCTATAAAACATTTAGTTATGGCTCCTCAGGGCTCACCAGCGGTGGTTTGCACTCCATCGTCCCAAGGTTCAGCTGGGCGGGATCTTGTTCTGCTCATTCTGACAATGACCCCGAAAAGACAGAAAATCCATGGCAAATTGAACGTTAGGCAAGTAAACCTAATCTAGAGGTGAGAATAACTCCTCCAGGCCGGGGACTGTGATAAACATTTCACATGCATGAGTTCATTTGATTCTCATTACAGCCCTGTCACATGGGTGCTATTCTTAAGCACATTTAATGATGAGGAAACTAAGACTTAAATGGGTTAAATAACTTGCTCAAGATGAAACTGCAAGCAAGAGGAGGAAGAGGACTTAGCCGGATTCCCTAATTCTAGAACCCCAGCTGTCTGCTAACCAGAGGCCAGCCATACTTGCCTTCCTTTTTTCTGATTCCAGAATATGCCAAAACAAATGCCACGTTAGGGTCCTTGCCAACCTAGTTCCTCAGCTGTGAAGTCTTCCCATGGATGGCTTCTTGTCCTTCTCAGTTCAGTGTAAATATTCCCTACTAGGAGAGGGCTTCTCTGTCACATAGGATCCTCAGAGTTGTCTCAAGCAAGGGACAAGAAAGCTGAGGTCGTTAGCCATCATCTCCTGTCCGTCATTGGTTGAGGGCTGCTCCTGGGGGCTCCTCTGGCCTGCTCTGTGCATAAACAGAAGCCGTGGCTGCACACGAATGATGAGTGCTGAAGACAGCTTTTAAGATGGGTTGGTTTAGGGGTTCACTGATGTCCTCAAGAACCAGATAATTTCCTTCTCTGCACTCAGCCAACCAGAGTGTCAAGTTTCCTGTCAGGAATATTTGCTTCCTGGCCATCAGGCAGCTGCCAAGGACGCTTGTGTCTGCTTGCTTCCCTGTTCACATCTAATAAAAGAGAGAGACCATCTATTCCCAATAGGAACAGAAAACTCCCCAGACATTTCCAGAAAATGATCCTGCACATCTCACTGGCTCAGACGGGATCATGTGCCCCTTCCTGAACCAATCCCTCTTGACAGGAAAATCCTATATGCTGATTGGCTTAGGCCCAGATTCTTAGACTAATCACTGGCCAGGGGATGGTGTTATTAGGACAGTGATATGAATCAGGGCCAAGCACTGAAGGTGGGTCACTGAGCTTCCCTGAGACCCATGTTCACTGGGAAGTGGTTTGTTTAGGATGGAATGAGGGGGAAATGGATGCCAATAGCCTACCAAGTCTCCACTGCACTTAACAAGCTTGGGGCTACTGTAAGACTTTCCTAGGTCTTTGGCATTCTTATTTGCACAGGCAAACAACTCTATCTTCTCAGCACCTGCCACCCCACCCCAGTCAATATCACACATCCTGGTTTTATTTACATCACAGCACTTATCGCCATCTCATATAAACTGGCTCGATTGTTTATTCACTTAGTTTGCTTTCTCCACTAGGAAATAAGCTCCAAGAGAACAAGGATCTTGTCTGCTTTATATACTGCTATAGCCCTCACCCATATGGTAATGCCCAAAACACAGTAGATGTTAAATAATAAATGTTTGCTGAGTGAATGCATAAACTAAGAAATAAGCAAATCAATGAATAATGTCTCTTAGTACACAAAACCAGGAAGCAAGAGAGAGAGAGATGCTGAGGCCACTGATGAGGAGTCCCTTAATCCCTGGCAGTGCTAGGTGAGAGGGAGAGACTGGGAGAGGTCTAAAGGGAAAGGAATCTTGCTGCCCAGAGCTCCTGGGTCCCAGGCTGGGGTTTGGGCAAGGTATAACCAGTCACTCTCCTGCCCATTGGGGAGCAGCTAGAGCTAAGATGAGGAAGGACAGTGCGATTCCTCCTTCTCTGGGAGAGGAGGTAGCAATTTAAGAGACTGAACGGCCAAGCCAGAGTCACAGTCCTGGAGCAGTGGAAACCCACATCCCCAAGTGGCATGCAAAAGCCCCATGCACACACCCAGCCCCAAGCCATGTATGTCCTCAGACCACCTTGCCTCCTAAACATACCAAAGTTCATCTGGGCCTGGAGGAGATGCTACAGAAATGCAAACAGCAGCGCAGACTCCGTTGGCCTGGACAAATTGAGCACTGTGGACACAGTGAAGACCTAACAGATTATTACACCCAACACACTCCCCATTTCAGACATGCCAGCCGCTCTGGACAGAGCGACCATGTTCAAAATGTGGACCTGTTGGGATTCGTGAGTTGGCAGAGCACCTGACCGCTCTGGGCATACTGGTGCTTTGGACAGCAGTGGCGGCCTCGAAATCTCTAGTTAGGAGAACAGCAGAGGTGGAAACCTGGTTAGAAGTGGGAGTTAGGGGAACTGTCACGAAATGTCACGTGCACATCATGTTCCGTAATGACATGTGATTTGAGGTGCCACTATCTGCCGCCATTGCCCTGATCACTCTGGAATTCTGACTGTTCTAGACACATCAGGCCTGACTCAAGACATCTTCCAGTTCACTGTTATTACGCTGGATACAATGCATCACTTGTGTAGGCTCTAGTCCCCAAAACAATGAGCCATTGCTGGCCCCTTGCACTCCATTCGACCCCAACATTGTCTAGGATATTGCTCTCCAGATTAAGATGTAGAAGAAGTGGTGTCATGAGGGAGGTGGGGAGCAGAGAACTCTCTGCCTTAAAAAACAGGACCTGTGCAGCAGCAGAAACTCTGCATAGAATCCAGATTCGCACGCTGCTTGCATTCAAGGACGCAGAGGGACTGACATGGAGCTTCTCCTTCCTGACTTTCTAGAGGGCATGTGGAGTCTGCTTCTGCTGGCACAGCATGGATGGGCTATCTATTGCGTTTTTAAAATCCAACCGTTATCCTTGTAGTTTGCTGAAATTTCTCCAAGACTGTAGCAATAGGTTGAATAACAGCTCCAGCTTTTCATGCTAATTTTCCTTTGCTTCCTTGGGATTATGGAGAGCCACCTGCGTGGGCTACAGAGAATCAATTAGTCTTCCCAAACTGACCCTTTGATGCAAGCACATGCGTTCTAACTTGTTCATGTCTTAATTCTCAGAGATACATTCTCCCTAGCAATCTTCAAAGAAATGGTCCTTTGCCCTTGCCTTTTAATATGCCCCACGTAGGATTTTCTTCCTCCTGAGCCTTTCCTTTTGTTGTTGTTAATTGAGGTGTAACTTAAACACAGTAAAGTGCACCCAGCTTAACAGTTTGGCTCGGTGAATTTTAACATACATGTAACCACCACCTAGACCAAGATATAGAATGCTTCCATCACTGGAGAAGCCTTCTTTGTGTCCCCTCCCTGTAAATATCCCCTCCCTCAAAAGTAACCATTACTTGACCATCTAGCACCATACATGAATTTTGGTCAAATACGGGTTCTTAAATTTCTTTAGGGACAAGGTGCTCCAGGCTTCAGGGCACTAAAATCAGTCCCCCTTGACTTCCTGATGGGGAATCCCTTAATCCCTGGCAGTGCTAGGTGAGAGGGAGAGACTGGGAGAGGTCTAAAGGGAAAGGAATCTTGTTGCCCAGAGCTCCTGGGTCCCAGGCTGGGGTTTGGGCAAGGTATAACCAGTCACTCTCCTGCTCGTTGGGGAGCAGCTAGAGCTAAGATGAGGAAGGACAGGTGCGATTCCTCCTTCGGTTGGACTTCCTGTCATAAAAATTGAAAAGAGAGAGTCCAATGATGACAAAAGAGAGGTGGGACAGAGAGGAACTCCAGGCTCTGGCGATTCTAGTCATTTGGTTGTGGTTCTCGACCCAGGGCCATTTTGCCCCTCAAGGAATCTGGCAATGTCTGGAGACATGTTTGGTTGTCTCAACTATGGGGGAGGGTATGGAATGCCACCAGCATCTAGTGGGCAGAGGCCGGGGTGCCACTATACATCCCATAATACACAGAATATCCTCCCACAACAAAGAATTATCCAGTCCCAATATCAGCAGTGCCGAGGTTGAGAAATCCTGATTTTAAGGATGGTGATGTTTAAATAGGGGTTGACTTACTATCTCTTTCTATCGCCTCTGAGACTCTCTACACAGTTGTGATGTAATGAGTATTCTGTGTAGTCCAAGAATAGGCTTCTCAATTCATCTCTGTCAATGATAGTAGGAATTTCACGCAAAATTTGACTTGCTGCCTTCCCTTTAGTTTCTTCCTCTGTGGTCAGTTGCGTCTCCTTTGTGCATTTTTTCAAGGTACCATAATGGAAGTTGGGAGAAGAGGCGTCACACACAGCTAGGCTGTTACCATAATTATCCAGAAGTGCCTATGTAGAACTTTTGTATTAAAAATGCAATGAACACCAACATTCTTTTTTTACATGAAACACTTTCATGACTATGAAATAGGGAGCAATTCTACCTGATGGGAATTCCAGAAGAGTAGATGAAATTGAACAAATTGTTTTCTTGACTGTCAACCTTAGCTTTTTCTAAGGAAAGGCTGTTAGCAAGGTCCTCTTTTAACAGTGTGTTATTGATCAGGTTCCCAGGGAAATTTGCTAGCTCTGCAATGTAGGTCAGACTCACAATTTATAAGTGACCACGGATGCTTTTTCCCTCTAAAGTAACAAATGCTGCAATCAACAGCAATGCATTCTAATTTCCCCTCCTGGATTTTAAGAGCATCTCTTGAGCCTCATTTTCATTAAGTTATAAATTGTACAAGTGTGTGAGAAACACAATTAAAAAGAAAAGGCTCACAGAGCCAATGACAGTTTTGTTTTATGTCCGTTTAGTTTAATCAGACAATAAAAATTTTACAGGAAAATATCCACATTCTCCCCCCACCCCCACCCCCAATAGCAAATTCTTTATAAAATACATCTCCTTTATCAGGCGTTATGAGAAATTAGGGATTTCACATAAACAAACTTTCCAGGTAAGTGACACAACCTTTTAAGCAAGAAAACTGTCATTTATTTTTTTAAAGCATGGAATTTTCTCCTATCTCTACCAATAGAAATTCTACTCCTGTTTTAAAGCCCCTTCTCTTCCTTCATGAGAAGTTTCCCTTATTGACCTAGTCAAAAAGATTCTCTCCCACTTAGAATTCTTGCTGTCTTTTAATTGTGCTTCCATATGTTGCCCCTATTCTGAGGGTCACTCCAAGAACGTGTAAACAAAATAAATGAGTTTGCTTTCTCAGATAGATAAGCTATCAAACCAACACGTGATGGACAAAAATGGAGATAGAGAAAGACACTTGAAAGAGATTAAATGAGTCAATGTACTCAAAGCACTTGGAACTGTGCCTGACACATCATAAGCCCTAAATACACTTGACTGACTGTAATTACCGATTTTATTATTAGAATTAAATAACATAGACGGCTGCTAGAGAATAATACTTGATTGCAGTGGAATATAATGTACCCATCAGATGGAGGATTGTCCATTTTTGAGAGCCCAGAAAGGAGAGAATGCTAGAGACAAATATTGGCTGGACCCAGCCCAGCGGTGTCCAAAGGGAAAGGATGTCTTTGCCTAGGAGACATCTGCCTGACATACCAGGGGCAGGTATGTCCCACATTGTGGAGGTGGTAATCCTGTAACTAACTCCACTCTTCCTCTCCCATACTCAGTGATCAAGATTATAAATTTGTTTACCTAGTTGAGAGATTTCACACAGACTACACGCCAAATGGACTGCCATGTGGATACATTTTCTAAAAAACTGGGCTAGCTGGCTTTCAAGTGATAATTTGGCTTTCTATGTGGGTTATCCAGGGACAGAAGGTGACAGGTGGAAGGGATATCTGCACCCTTTGCACTTGTAATCTTCCTATGCATTAATAAATTGGTTTTGCACTTCAGGCTCTGTGAGATTGGTAATTGTGAATCTAGTCCTGAAAAATGAATCCATCAAGTGGGCCAAGAAATTGGGTTTCAGAGCCTACCCTTTTGGCTGGGATGAATTCAATAAGGCATCCTGGAGATAGGCTAACACGTTTTCCCATTGCCAAGCACCACAAGCTCTTACTTCTACAAATTCAGCTACCTTTAAGGAATTATTTTTACTGCCTTATGTTACAACTATTTATATACTAGATCATATTCAACGTAAATTCCACGAGAGCAATAATAATTCATTTTTACCATTTCCTATGGTGTTTAACATATGAAGTGTTAATGAAATGGTAGGAATAAATTTTAGTGGACATGGCAATTAGAAAAATATTTATAGAGAAGAATTAGACAGTTTTAATCAAAGCTTCATATGTGCATACCCTTTGACCAATTCCATCTTTCAAAATCTACTTTAGAGAAAAACTTGTAAATGTGCACGAGGAGAGGTAAATAGGCTATGGTTTAACATTGTTTATAATCATAATAAGTTGAAACAATCCACATGTCCATTAATAGAATGGATAAATAATCCATAACATATCCATCCTATTGAACACTAATCAGCAATTTAAAGGAATAAGGTAATTCCAACGTTCTAGTATGGAAAGAGCTCTAAGCCATATTGTTGGGAGGGGGAAATAAAAAGCAAAACACATGCACAAATATGGATTATATGATACAATTCATGTAGACAAAAAAATCATGACCCGATGCCATATGTCTTCTGTGGGTACATTTGTACATTTGCAGATGTGTAGAGAAGTCTGGAGGGGTACACCTCAAATTGATGACTGTGGATAGCCCCATGGAGGGGAAAGTGGTATATCTGAATTTGGGATTATAGGCTTATTGGTGATGTTTTAATTTTTTAACAACACGAACGTATTCACATTTTAACTATGTGACTATCATTGAGTTTTAAAAGTTACTAGTACAAAATAGCACAAGAGAAGACAAATGAGGAGACATCATACATAAACACATGTGGATAAAAAAATCTATAAAGACGTCAATTCCTCCCAAATTAATTTATGAAGTTAAAGTAATCAAAACAAAAATCCTGGTTGATTTTTTGGGAATTTACAAAATAAGTATATGAGAAAACAACTCAAATTGCTTTGAAATAAAAGAATCCCAAGAGTAATGTTATTGTCGGAAACTAAAATGTGCTATAAAACTGGCAGAATTTTAAAGATTTGATAAAGGAACAAAAGTACAAAGACAACTGTAAAAACAACTCAAAAAATAAAGGGCAAAAAATACTCTCTAAGATAGGAAATTCGTAGCGTATATCAAGGAATCTTTTCAGTGTGAAAGAGAGTTTTTTTAACACATTTTACTTTAATGATTCTGCTTAAGTTCAAATTGATGTTACAATTAAAATCAAAAGGAGATAAAGCTAATGTTTTCCTAAATTGAATACCTACTTGTCTATTACTTTTTGTTGAAATTTAACATGCAGACACGAAGCGATCGTAAGTACACTGCTCAAAGAAATATCAGAAAGTGAAGAGACCCAGGTCAAGAAGCAGAACATTACCAACACCCAGAAGTTCCCCTCACCCCTTCCCATCACTAACCGCCCGCACTTCCCCAAAGTAACCACGATCCTGACTTCTAACACCACAGCTTAACTTTGTCTTTTTTAACCTTATAAAACTAGAGATCATACAGTATGTTTTACTTTGCATCTTGCTTTATTCACTTCATATTTTATCTTTGAGATTTGAGCATGTTGTTACCTGAACCCTACAGTTCATTTTCCTTGCTGTATAGTATTCCATTGTCTATCTACATCACCACTTAATCCATTTCACTGTTGATGGGCCTGGGTTATCTTCAGTTCTACCTATTAAAATAAGATAGAGCAACAGAAACTCTCAAACACTGGTGATGGGAGTATTAAGAGGTTTAATCACTTTGGGAAATGGTTTGGCCTTACTTACCAAAGTTGAACATAGCATTCCTCATTATCCAGAAATTTTGCTCTAGGTATATACTCAAAAGAAATGCACGCACTTGCTTACCAAAAGCAAGGTACAAGAGCATTCCTAGCAGCATCATTCCTATTTCCCTTTTATTATAATAAACATGGCAACTACTAGATTTGTCACAGGAGTTTGACATAAATGGGATAAACATAATGGATATATTTATATTTAGAAACACTGCTTGAGATGCTGTGAAACAGTGTTTTACACCCTATGTGACTTAGCTAAATAAGAATCATGACTAGAAATGAACCTAAATGTTAAACTTCAGCCTGCTGGAAAGAATACCGTGCGCAGAACTGTCATCTGTCAACCTTGCTATTGCGCTGCTTTGTTAAAAGAGCTACACACCCACCAGCTCACGGTCTGCACAGCCCTTGGCCCTCAGATTTCATTTCATTATGAGCTTGAGGATTACAGTGAGTTTTCCATTTAATAATTAGCTTCACTAATGATTTAATTGTCATCTTAAATTACTGTTAACTGAACCTGAAATCCACTTCATTAACTTTAAAAATATAAGGCCACTGCTAAATTGAATCTAAAATGTCAGCAGCTAAAATAACAAAGAAGAAAGATATTCACTCTGTGATTTTCATACCTCCTGTTCCACAGAAGATTATGCTAAAGGCAGAAATAACTCCATATGTTGTATGTTCTAAAACAATAATTTATAGACCATCTTCATTTTAAAGGCATTTTTAATCAAATCACAAATTGAGCACCAAGAAAAAAACCTATGAGCATAGAGAAATTATTTCTCATTATTTGAAATATTATGAAATGCAGAGACATTCCTTATTAAATAAGTTAAAATTTCAAATATATAACGAAAGCTAGTTTTCCAAATTTAGTAATAAAATAATAAAGATTATTTGAGAACGGCAATTTATCAAAATTGCCATGGTGTAGGTTATTCTGATTTTATTTTAAGACTTTTAAAATTAACGTTAAACATAGATTTGTCTAAAGATCTGGCCATTCCACTCCTCCCAAATGATATCTCCTCTCATGAGAAATGAAAACGTATGTCCACACAAAGACTTAGACAGGAATGTCTAAAGCAGCTCTATGTACAATAGCCAAAAGTGGAAATAACCCATATGTCCATCAGCTGTTGAATAATAAACCACATGCAGTACGTCCATATAACAGAATACTCTTCAGTGACAAAAAGCAATGAGGTCCTGATATATGCTAAAACGTGGATGAATCTCAAAAACAGTGCACTAAGTGAAAAATCTAGACTTGAAAGATCAAACACTGCATGATTCCATTTCTATGAAATGTCCAGAAAAGGAAAATTTATAGACAGAAAATAGATGTGTGATTGCCTAAGGCTAACGGTGGGAGTGGGAAGTAACCGCCAACAGGCACCAAGTTTCTTACTGGGGTGATGGAAGTGTTCTAAATGAGAATGTGGTGATGGTTGCGCAACCCTGCAAATATACTAAAAATCACTGAATTATTCACTGAAACTGGTTGAAGTGTATGGTATGTAAATTACACCTTAATAAAGCTGTTTAAAAAAAATCAGATTGAATTTTGGAATTGAGCCAAGATATTAGAGACCAGTTGCAGTTTGACACCCGGGCATGTGAAGCTTTCTGCTCATCTTCCTAAAAGTCCTAATGTTGCATCACCTGCATCTTCGTAAATTAAGGCTCACAATGCAAAAAATAATAAAACATAAAAATGTAAAGATATCCCATTAGCTAATATATCTAGGAGTCAAACAGGTTTGAGGAGGTATTTATAAACTAATACAACTTTTTAAAAAATATGTCCAGAGGAAACAGAATTAGAATTGTTCACAAGGAATTTTTTTAATTTACCTCCTTCTTCTCCCTTGCAAAATTCCTTCTCCATTCAGTATCCAGAGCACATTTTCAAAAACCTAAATCAGATCGCATTACTGCTCTGTTAAAAGCCACCAGTAATAAGAACACTCTTTACCACACCCTTTAGCCCAGTCTATAATGCCTTCTATGTTCTCCCTGTCACCTACTTCTCTGAACTCAGTTCATGTTGTATTCCTCATCCCTAAATAAACACCAGCCACCCTGGTCTTCTTACTCTCCTTCCAAAAACTCCAAATTTGTTCCAGCCTCAGGGCCTTTGCACTGGCTATGCCTTGAAAGGCAGCAAAGCACAGCTGTTAAGTGTGCAGGCTCTGGCCTCATTTGCCTGGCTTTCTGCCTGCATTTAGATACTGACTGTGTGATTTGGGTAAGTTAACTTCCCTGTGCCTCATTCCCTTATCTGTATAATGGGAATAATAACTGTACGTATATCATAGAGTTGTTAGAAGATTAAATGAAATAATGTTTGAAAAGTGCTTAGAATAGAAGCACTTGTATATAAAATATGTTTTTAGAAGTATCTGCCTGAAACGATCTTCCCTCAGATCTTTTCAGAGAAGGCCTCTTCTTCAGAACTCGGTTCAAACGTCATTAGGTAGTTCCCAGCCCCGTTTATTCAACCATATTTACTAAATGCTTGCTTAGTGCC